>NW_027551567.1:965851-1108867 GCF_008692635.1 Crocuta crocuta
AGGACACCCCGGGGGACGGGGGTGGGGTGGGGGGGGAGCCATGTCATTAGATCTCATTAGAATATTCATACAATGAGGCCTAGGAGAGAGAGGAGAGGATTGGAAATCGCCTGTGAGAGCTATAGCCATATGGTCTTCCCAAAATACCTCCATTTTAAAATGAAAGCTCCTTATTCAGCCTTAAACAGAAATGAAATTCTGACACATGCTACAACAGGGATGAACCTTGAAGACATTATGTTAAGGAAAACAAGCTAGACATTAAAGGACAAACAATGTATGATTCCACTTATATGAGGTACCCAGAGCAGTCAACTTCATATAGACAGAAAGTAGAATGGTGATTGCCAGGGACTAGGGGGAGACAAGGGAAGATAGGGAGTTGGTGTTTAATGGGGACAGAGCTTTAGTTCACGAAGATAAAAATGTTCTGGAGATGGATGGTGGTGATGGTTGCCCAACAATGTGAATGTAGTTAATACCACTGAATTGTTCACTTAAAAATGGTTCCAGTGGGGGTGTCTGGCTGGCTCAGTCAGTGGAGCTTACAACTCCTGATCTTGGGCTTGTTGAGTTTGAGCCCCCCCTTTGAGTGTAGAGACTACTTAAAATTAAAATCTCAAAAAAAATAGTTAAAATGTACTTTTTATGTTGTGTATATTTCACCACAGTGGGGGGGTGGGGGTGGAATGAAGGTAAAGGCTCTTGCTTCATTTTGACCTGCCCAATTATAAGCATCATTGGATACTTAGATGCTAAAAGACAAAGACTCTATTTGCAAGTCTATGCCTTTACAATGGAACATGCACACGTGTGTATAATCTATCTGCACACACTATATGCAAATACTACTACTACTACTAATAATAAAAACAGCTACTGTTTTTATTATTTACTGAGCACTCACCTCGTGCCAGACTCTGATTAGATGTTTACGTGTCTTAGTACATTCAAAATCCATCAGAGCTGTACCAGGCAGGTGTTTGATGATCTCCGTTTTGTTTCCAATGCTCTCTGCTATGGCACATATACATGATAGAGAGCAGTCACCTCTTTTCCAACTATGTGGGGATTTCCTGGAGAGCTCCAAGAACAAAAGACTATAGTGAAAACTGATTCAAAGCAGATGCTTGGAACAACCCCTGATTCAGGTCCTCAATAAATTTTTGTCAAGTGAAGAACCACAGGACTCCAGAAGAGTCCCCCAGGTATTCTGGTTATATTCCTTCATGTTTGTGTCACCAGAGCTTTAAATATGGGGAAGTGAAAGAAAACAACAACAACAACAACATACCACGATGAAAATTTCTGCCAAATTGCATTCTGATATTTTTTACGAAGTAAGAACGTGACTAAGTATAGCCTACAAAAGCTGGCTATATTTAGAAATGGCCTTTTTTGTTTGTTTGTTTCACCAAAGTGCAGTATCATAAAAAAGGTCGCAGGCTTTCAGATGAAGGAAATTTCATGCGATGGTTTTGTGTCATCAGGCTGTTGTTTCTGTGGGTGACATGACCGCCCCCTGGCTACCCTCAGCCCAAGCTCGTTAGAAGCAGGACTCAGTATAGTTTGACCACAGGGTATTTTTAGTTCCTTCTGACAGGAATGGAACTGGGTATAGGAGAGTCAGCTCACAGTTCTCTCTAATTGTCGCACCTACTGCACGGAAACGGGGGAGAAAAATGATTGAAGCTCCAGTCACAATCCTCCTGGAAAAGGTGGGATGTCTGTCAGCTCTTCAAGAGTGAAGCAGCCTATCTTGCACTTTCAAAGCCCGTTGTTTTGCAAGAAGTCTTAGGTGAAAACAATGAGACAAAAGCATGCTTTGTGAAAGACAATGACATCCATTCAAATGCCTCTCATTATACTCTCCTATTTTGCAGAGCCTTGTATCCAGAATTACCCTGTTCTATTAACTAGTCTGGTATAGTCTCAAAGAAAAAAAAGCTTTTTTTTTTTTCTTAAATGCGGAGTTGGGGGTGGCAAAAAATTAAAGCAAAAAGGCATCTCGTTCAATTCATTCAGTCACAGTCACTAGTTGGAAAGATTGTTTCTCGTCACAGTCTCCTCCAGCTCTTTATGGGAGGAGCTCGAATCTTCCCAGAAACACAGATTCCCAAGTGCACACTTCAGGTTACAATTACATCTCTACAAATGAAATAGCCCCACAATAGGACACAAAGGGAAATGTTCTTCTCTGTCTTTTCTTTTTCTTTGTTGTATTTGTTACGCATGGTTACATGATTTGTTGCAAAAATCCTGGAACCTGGGGAGGAAAACAGCTCCTTAGATCTCTGTTCCACTGTTTCTGTCTTTCGATATGTTCCTCAGCAATTAATTCCATCAGATCTTAAGTATGGTGAAGGAAGAAGTCATGCCTGCCACTTCCCAAGTTGCTGAGCCCACAATTTATGAGATTTTGTTGGTCAGGTCATTTAGACTCTTCATCTGTGGTTCCAGCTTATTGCAGCTCAAGTTCACAGGGCTCAGGGTGTGAGGGAAATCGTTGTCAGGAAGGTGATCTCAGGGCAAGCTGACATGAGAGGAAAGAATGGTGGAAGAACTGGCCAATCTGTGAGCAGGGGTCCTGGACTGAGGAGAGCTGAGTGATGTTCCAAGTCTTCCTGGGTCAGGGGGCAACCTTTGGGATGCACCTGCAAGTAAACATCCCATCAGATTGAGGAGCCCTGCATGCAAGGCCCTTTAAAACTGCATTGGCAGCCAACTGCATTGGCCTGACTGGCTCACTTGGTAGAGCATGCAACTCTTTTTTTATTTTTTTAAGTTTATTTATTTATTTTGAGAGACAGAGAGAAAGCAGGGGAGGGGCAGAGAGAAAGAAAGACACAGAGGATCTGAAGCAGGCTCTGTGCTGACAGCAGAGAGCCGGATGCAGGGCTTGAACTCAACAAACTGCAAGATCATAACCTAAGCCGAAGTCAGACGCTTAACCAACTGAGCCACCCAGGCACCCCAAGCATGCAGCCCTTGATTCTGCATTGTGAGTTCAAGCCTACATCGGGGATAGAGATTACTTTTTTAAAAATTGCATTTGCAGGACTAAATATAACCTATCAACCACAAGAAAACAGGATAATCTACTACTGTGCTCCCTGAAAAAAGGTCCAAGTTGATGAGGATACCTTGGTCCTGTCCATCATGGGCAATAATTTCCTCTTATAGTTGCATCTTTTCACTTAAACAGTAAAAGGCTTATATTTATCAATGTAATCACTGTGCTGCTGGTTCCACCAGCCTACAAAAACAAAAGAGGTCATATTTACAATTAGGTCTAAATAACAAGGGCTTCAATCTCCCATTGTTTCTAGCAATAATTCCAGTCTTTTCCAGAGCAGCTGTCTCTATTTCAGAACTTCTCCAGAGCTCCTTACATGTGTCTATGAACTAGTCTTCATTATCACCCCCTTGCAGCCGCAGGAATGCAGACAAAGCCTCTGTGTCTGCTGCCGCAACCATCGGCCCACTCTGTCAGCCTGCCAGCATTCCGTGGCCATGAGGCCAAAAGCCCACCCTTGCTGAGCACCAGGCTGAAAATCCTAGCCGTCCAACTGTAAGGCTTGTTCAAGCCACCTGTCCGTTGACCCTCATCCCTGGATATCACCACCAACACAAACACAGAACCATCCACTTTCACCTACCCCAGGGTGGACCCTTTGACAATTAGCCCAGTGTGGTTCTTGGTGGCAAGAGGATAGATGCTCCTTCCTACTCTCTCCAAAGATGACCCACAGCAAGGTTGCCTGGGCCCCAGATACCACAGCATTTTGACTAACAGCAACAGTTTTTTCATTTGCCATGTGTGCACTCATTTTCTTCAAAGCTCTCCCATGGTAAGAGTTTGCTCCCTCAGCTGAGTTGTTAGAATCTTTCCTCAGATCAGCACTTTCCAGTGAAGGTAGACCTTGAACCTGAGTCCCACTCACCTCTTCCCTATGGTGAGCTGCTTACCAGAGGCCCTATTGTCCTCTTGCTCAAACTTTGATCTGGGACACTTCAGACTACCAGTCATGGTTTTATGTCTTCCTTTCTCCTTTTGGAGCCAAGGAGTAGGTCCCTCAATCCCCATGTAAATTTACAGAAGAACAGGGCTACATAAAGCCTCAAATACAAATAGCTATGTTGAAGGAGAGATGATGCTTTTAGCATCTGAACCACAGACACTAAGTTAGGCCATATTATCCTGGAGTGAAAACAGACTGAATCACATGTGCTTTGTGTCCACTCAGACTATGGTTATCAAATGTCTATGTCATTCATTCATCCACTTATTTATCCATCATTCATCGAACACATACGATGTGCCTGGTACTGTGCTAGGCTTTGGAAATGCAAAGATGAACAAAACAAGGTACAGGCTATGGAAAAGACAGATACATAAGTTATTGACAATCTAATGTTGTGATATTGTATGTAATAGGGCTATTCCATTATATGAACAGCAGAAAAGCAGAAGATTCCTTCTGCCTGGCAAAATCAGGGATGTCAGAGTCAGCTCCTCAGAGTAGAAGATATTTAGGCTGGGTGTTGAAGGATGACTAGGAGTATATTAGGAAGGGAAGTGTAAGAAATTCCAGAGGGAGTTGATGATAAGCATTGGCCCAGAGGCATGGAATTTCATTGCTTACTTGAGAAAGCATTGGAATTAGGTGTGGTTGGGGCATGTGGACAAAAGAAAAACTGTAATAGCTGGAAATGAAGCTGGTCAGATACATTAGAACCACTTATAAAGACTTTGGTACGCCCTTTTAAGAACCTGTAATTTTGTTCAATTCAGAAATGTTCCTTAAGCACCTACTAGATATTTGAGCACCAGGAGTGGAAAGATGACCCCTATTCTTTAAGAAGTTAAATCACTTGGGGAGACAAACTTACAAAGACCACTGTGATATGACATGATGACAAGGACAAACAGGGGGTGCTCTTGAGCACAAAGACTGGAGGGAGAACAGGTGGGGCATGTCTGAGGTAGGGTTCCTGGAAGCATTACCACTGAACTGATCTTTGTAAGAAAGTAGTCTCCATGCCCAAGGTGGGGCCAAACTCCCCACCCTGAGATCAAGAGTCGCATGCTTCACAGACTGAGCCAGCCAGGTGCCCCCACTGCTGAATTAATCTTGAAGGATGAGTGAGTGTAAGCTAGCAAAGAAAAGGGAGGAAAAGCTTTCCAGGCAGATGGAGAAAACACAGTGAGCAAAGGCAAAGGGACACCAAATAGCACCATTATTGTTTTTATTTATTTTAAAGGAAGAGATAGTAGGAAGCAGCTCAGTACCACTGAAATATGAAGGGAGAGACTAGGGCTGGGGGGAAGTAAGGACAGGGAGATAGAGAAGAGCTAGGAGACTAAGGGCCTGATATGCCAGTTCAAGCCTTTAAACTTTGTCTTGTAGATAATAGGGAGCTATGGAAAAGTCTAGTGCAGGAGAGTGATAATGATCAATTTTACATTTTAGGTCACTCAAGTGCTAGGGTGGGTCAGGACAAATCTGGAGGCAAGGAGATGAGGTTATTGAACTATCCAGGCAAGAGATGCCGACTCTCTGAGGGAAGAGGACAAAGGAAGAGCTAACTAAATTGTTTGCATAGATACCTTCTATTGAGCCGAGTGACACTATTACATTAAGTGTGACGTTTTAGGTTCATATCTGTTGTTGGACCTTATCCCCTGGACAGAAAGAAAATAACGGCTTTAAGAATCAGTCCAGAACTATGTTCATAACAGCATTATTCAAAATAGCCAAAGACGAAAATGACCTAAATGTCCACCAACAGATGAATGGATAAACATAAAGTGGTTTATACACAATGGAATATTATTCAACCTTAACAAGGAAGAAAATTTGGACACATGCTACAACAGGATGAACCTTGAAGACATTATGTTAATAGAATAAACCAGACATAAAAGGACAAATAGCGTATGATTCCACTTATTTGAGGTATGTGGAACAGTCAACTGCATAAAGACAGAAAGTAAAATAGTGGTTGCCAGGGGCTGGGGGAGATGGGAGAATGGGAAGGTAAGTTTCTAGGGAGGACAAAGTTTCAGATGGGGAGACAATTCTCTGGAGATGGATGGTGGTAATGGCTGCACAACACATGTGAGTGTTCTTAATGCCACTGCACCTTATACTTAAAAATGGTTAAAATAGTAAATCCTATGTTATGCATATTTTACCACAATTTCAAAAAATAACACTGAAAAAAGATAAGGCTGTGTAATATTTATGGTAGGTATTGATATTTTCCAAATAAAGAATTAAGAAGTAGATCTGTAGGAACTAGATTCATAGAGATGAAGAAATGTAAGCAGTAGAATCATATATAATTGACTAGTCCAATCCATGGCAAAACCTTTTTGAAACCAAGATTGATCTCTTGAATTGTGAGATTTACTGACTGTAAAATATAAATCTCATACCAATTCTTAAAAAAAAAAAAAAAAAAAGCGTAGACAAGCCAGCCACCTGTTGTGGTAAATAAAGTTTTATTGGCACCCCTCCACACCCACTGTGTTATGTTTTGCCTGTGGCTTCTTCTGCTCCACCACAGTAGAACTGAGTACTTGCCACAGAGACTGTCTGACCTGCAAAAACAAATATATTTACTATCTGGGCCTCTATAGGAAAAGTTTGCTGAGCCCTGTTCTGAATTTTTGAACATGGAGTGTATATTAGATAACAGCATGTATCAATGTTCAATGTTTGAGAATGCTCTTGTTCTTAGGACAAGAGTGCTGAAGATTTATGCGGGAATGTTCAAACGGTGGGCAATAGATAAACAGATCGACAGACAGATCGAATATGGCAAAAAGGTAACACTTAGTGAATCTTGCTGAAAAGTTGAAAGGTGTTCATTGCATTATTCTTGCAACTCTTCTAAAGTTTGACATTTGTCAGAATAAAAATAAAAGGAGAAAAAAGAACAAGTGTACCCTTAGGGCTCAATTCCTTCCAGTCTTCTGCAGCTTCTTGGACACTGGTGATTTTCTGACTTTATATGATTGCAGATTAGAATAAAGTGTCCAAATCAAGGATAAGACCATGCCCTCCCTGGTCTGCAAAGGGAGAGTGCCAACCACTTACAACCCATTAGTGCCTAGATTCTCTTTGGTGTTATTTTTTTTTTCCCCTTTGGATAATTGTATTTTGGACTCTCCACATGCTGTGCAAGCAATGCCAGCAAATCCTCTTGTGGATGAAACTGTAAAAATAGCAAATAAGCAGCCAATTTCTCTACTCATATGTCTATAGCCACACAGAAATGGAATAATTCTTCCTGTGTTCTACTTGCCACTTTGAGTCTCTACTTATCCAGTGTTGGACCTGATTTCTCTATTTTTTTGTTTCAAGATCTAAAAGTTGGGCCATAGCTCACAAGTTAATTAGGGATATACAGGGGCACCTGGGTGGCTCAGTTGGTTGAGCATCGGACTTCGTCTCAGGTCATGATCTCACGGTTCGTGGGTTCGAGTCCCGCGTTGGGCTCTGTGCTGACAGCTAGCTCAGAGCCTGGAGCCTGTTTCAGATTCTGTATCTCACTCTCTCTCTGACCCTCCCATGCTCACGCTATCTCTCTCTCTCAGAAATAATTTTTTTTCTAAATTAGTGATATACAACAGGTACCTTGAAAGAGATACGTGAGAACAGTTATCCAGGAAAATACAGTTTCATATTCTGACTCAACAATTCCACACCTTGAAATATGTCCTAAAGAAATGTTCAACACACATTTTAAACTGATACGGACAGGGATACATTTCTTTGCTGGTGGTGGGGAATCTGAAAATCAATGAGGGAGTGAATATGTAAAATGTGATAAATGCCCACCATGAGGTGCATCCTTAAGAAGCACACAATAGATACATGCATAGGGAAAAAAAACAAAAAACAAACCAAAAAAACAACAACAACAAAACCCAAAACGTGCTTTGTAAAACAAATGTGAGAAACAGAGTGATAGATAGTAATACAATCACATATACGGAAATTAGAAGTACATGCACACAAGACCCTAGCACACATTTTATAACAACACTTAAAGCTTCACATTAAATACTTTAGAATGGTTGCTGGTGGAAAAGGTGGAAGAGGGGACTGGGAAGGAAGGAAATATATGAGTAAATTAAACATTTATATATTCTTAAAAAGAAAAGGATCTTGCAGCACTCATGTTGATGTTCAAGGAAAAGAAAAAATAACTTAGAATAAGAAAGTAGCAATACTCAATATATATGTAATGAGTTCATGAAGCCAAGAAGTAATCAGAGAGGCTGGTTTATCAGGAAATTCCTGGAAAAGGTGATTTTTAGGTACAGTGCTTCATCCCTACCCAATACCACCTTCCAGTAAGATTTCTATTAATCCCGCAAAATAACTAGCACCATCATATAAACTAATACTTAATGATAACACTCACCATATTTTGTTTTGTTTTGTTTTTTATAAGTAGGCTTCACACCCAGCATGGAGCCCAAGGTAGAGCTTGAACACATGATCCTAAGATCAAGACATGAGCTGAGATCAAGAATTGGACTCTTAACTGACTGAGCCCACCCAGGAGCCCTTACTTCTATTTTGAACATTCAAAATACAGTGCCAAAATCCAACCCTAAATAACTTAGCTGAATTATTTAATTTAACCTCCACAGAACTCTTACAAGATAAGAATTATTATCATCCTATTTCACAGAAACTGAAACTTAGAGAGATTAATTAATTTCTCCAAGGTTAAATAGCTAGGATGTGGCAAAACTAGATTGATACCCTTTCCTTACCACTTCCTGTTTGATTCTAAAGGCTGTGCTCTTAGCATCTTTTCTGGTGATGACACATGGCAGACATGTAAAAAATGCCATGACTTGTGGCAAACACACACCAAAAAATTTTGTTTAATGACAAGCCAAGGAACTCTTTTAGATTTTCTTTCCAAATTTGAAGCCATGCAAGCAGCAGACAAACAAAATTCCTGTTAATTGACATGCTTGTTACAATAGGTAGTCGTCCCAGCTCTGGATCTGTTTTGGTTCACTTATTCATTCAACAAAATTTTTTTTTCTAGGCGAGAGAGAGAGAGAGACAGCATGAGCAGGGGAGGGTCAGAGAGAGAGGGAGTCACAGACTCTGAAACAGGCTCCAGGCCTTGAGCTGACAGTCAGCACAGAGCCCGACGCGGGGCTCGAACCCACAAACCGCGAGATCATGACCTAAGCAAAAGTCGGACGCTTAACTGACTAAGCCACCCAGGAGCCCCTCATTCAACAAATTTTCATTTGACTGAGAATCCACAGTGTGCCAGGTACTGTCCTAAGTGCTGAGGATACAGCAATGAACAGATGAGGTGATGGTTTTGCTTTTGTGCCGTTACATTGTACTGGAGAGACACTGAAAATTGGCATGAAAATGAACAAGAAAAGTTTCTGAAAATTGCTCACAAATGAACAATTACTGATAAAGTCCTATGAGGAGAATAAAGCAGGGTAATGAGTTGGAACATGTCCGGGGGCTACTTAAATTGGGTGGTCAGGGAAAAACTCTCTGAGGAGGTGATGTTCAAGCTGAGATTTGTATGACAATAATCAACGAGAGAATGAGGAGAAAAGTATATGAGGTAAGATATGAGACGATGCCAAATCCTAAGGCAGGAAGTAGCTTGGCATGTCCAAGGAACAGAGAGAAGGCTGGTATGGTGAAGGGTAGAAAGAAGAAAGGGCGTAGCAAGATAAGACTGGGGAAAAGGCAGAGTGTAGATCATAGTGGACTTTGTAGGCTAGAGTAAGGAGCTGCGATTTTGTTCCAATTGTGATGAGAAGCTATTGAAAAGTGCTGGCAAGGGAGTGTTATGATCCAACTTTAATTTTCATAAGACCACTTGGTTCTGGGTGGAGAACAGATTGTCAGGGCAAGAGTGGGAACAGAATAGCAGTTTGAGGGCTTGTTAAGAAGCTTGAGCAGGCTTCTGTTCGGGCTATGAAGAGTAGCTAGTATTACACTTCTCTTCCTACCAGAAACAGCTATAAACTCCAAGCAAATATACAGAACAACTCTTTACAGGCATTGGACAGCAACCAATGCAGAGACACACACAAGGTGCACCTGAAATTCACCATGGTTTTCTCCCTAAGGGCACTTTCCAAACTGGCACACAGAGATAGAGCCCAGTAACAAAAAATGTTGGTCTCATTGTAAAAAAGTAAACAAAAATGGAACTTTGAGGTTGCTAAACTGGACAGCATTTGAAAAGTAGGGTACTGGAAACGATAGGACTCTCACACACAAAAAAGTGCCTTCAAAATTTGGGTTAAGTCTTTCATGTTCTTGGTTACCTCTTGTGATGGTTAATTTTATGCGTCGACTTGGCTGAGCCATGGTACCCAGATATTTGGTCAAACACCGGTGTAGATATAGTTTTGAATATTTGGGGGTGGGGAAGGATAAGATACACTGGGATTCAGACTTTGAGTAAAGCAGATTACTCTCCATAATGTGGGTGGGCATCAGCCCATTAGTTGAAGGGCTTAAAAGGAAACAGACTGAGATCCCCTAAGGAAGAGGGGTCTGCCTTAAGACTACTTTCAGAGTCGAATTTCAACATCAACTCCTCCCTGGATCTCTAGCTGGCTGGCCTGCTCTATAGAATTTGGACTTGCCAGCCCCCAAAACTGCATGAACGAATTCTTTAAAACCTCTCACTCGGGGCACCTGAGTGGCTCAGTCAGTTAAGCGTCTGACTCTTGGTTTCAGCTCAGGTCATGATCTTATAGTTTGTGGGTCCGAGCCCCACATCCAATCTGGCTCCATGCTGGCAGTGTGGAGCCTGCTTGGGATTCTCTCTCTTTCCCACTCTCTGCCCCTCCCCCGCTCGTGCTCGCTCTCTCTCTCTCTCCCTCTCTCTGTCTCTCTCAAAAATAAATAAACTTAAAAATTAAAATACAAATGTAAAATCTATCCTTACCTTTATCCCTTTCCCTCTCCCTCTCCTTCTCCCTCTTTCTTTCCCTCTCCTTCTCACTCTCTCCCTCTCTCCCCCCTCTCTTTGCTCCCTCTCTCAGACAGACAGACAGACAGACACACACACACACACACACAAACACACACACACACACAGTATTGGTTCTGTTTCTCTCATATTAGTATGAGAGACTAATACACCTCTCAAGCTGCCCATGCACAGGGTGACAGGTATGTAGTAAGTCTAGAGAGCAAGTAGTTCATTTGGAGCAGAGAGATGGAAGGAAGTATTAAATATTTTTCAGGTAAAGAATGGAAATAAAAGATTATTCAAATGGTTTAACCATATGGAACCTGTAGGAAGTTTTAGGGAAACTAAAGTGCAAATGAAGCAAATGAAAAATTGAGGAATTATTAAATCTAAATAAAAGACTGCAAATTTCTTTTTTTTAATTTATTTATTTCTAGGAGAGAGAGAGAGAGAGACAGCATGAGCAGCAGAGGGTCAGAGAGAGAGGGAGACACAGACTCTGAAACAGGCTCTAGGCTCTGAGCTGGCAGTCAGCACAGAGCCCAATGCAGGGCTCGAACCCACGAACCGCGAGATCATGACCTGAGCGAAAGTTGGACGCTTAACTGACTAAGCCACCCAGGCACCCCAAAGACTGCAACTTTCTGAACAAAAGTTGCATAGTCACGAAATGTAAACACTAAATATGGATTTAACTAACAACTGCAATTCAAGCATGTGGGGGCAGAGGAGAGGGCAAAGGGGCTACATGAAAGCTAAAACTGTCATCTACATAGTAAATCAAAAGATAATTAAAACCATCAAAAGATAGCAATATATATGTTAAGAGAAATATATAGGTAAATATCAAAAGAAATAGCTAAAATATTTAATATCATTGCCTCTGTAGAGTACAGGTGGCAGTATTTTCTTATAACCTCTTAGTGCTGACTTTTTAAAAAAAATGTCTATATATTTATTTTGAGAGAAAGAGAGACAGAGAAAGAGTGTGTATGTGCAAGCAGGGGAGGGGCATAAAGAGAGGGAAGAGACAGAATCCCAAGCAGGCTCCAGGCTATCAACACAGAGCTGGACACAGGGCTCAATCTCATGAACTGTGAGATCATGACCTGAGCCGAAATCAAGAGCTAGATGCTTAGCCAACTGAGCCACCCAGGCACCCCAGGATTATTTGACTTTTTAAACTATACACATGTATTATTTTGTTAAAACAAAGCAAAAACACAACAAAGCTAGTATTCACCCAGCCACAAAGGATCTTGAAAAGAAGAGGAAGATACAACAAATGAGTCATGCTTTTAAAAACTTATTCACAGCCTTGAAGGCATCATAGAAACGCCCTCTTCCTCCTAATTGTATGTCCCCAAATTTCAGAGGATTTATTGTTCATTCGGTAGAAAATAAAAGGGTTTGAGACCCGAAGTTCTAGTTTTAAGAGAAGTTGGGAAAATGTGTAAAGCTTGTTTGCTTGCTATTTGGATATTTACCAAAAAGAAAGTAGTGCATTCACAAGAACCCATGCTTATAGAATTCTTAATTAGTTCAAACCGCTAACTACCAACAGCATTAAATTTAGTGATGACAGATGAAGCTTAGCAAATGTAGGTAGGAAGAAATGATGCCCACATAAAATACAGGAATGACCGGTGAAAATCTTGGATTACTTTATAAATGAAAAACAAATTGACTAAAATAAAAATTCAGCTTCACCTTTTTAAAGGAAGCATATACAAAGAACAGAAGATGATGAAGGAAATTGCCCATGGTTTATGTGAGAATTATGTGAAGCCCACTATGCCTGGTCTGCATCAGATTCTGACATACAGGCATCACCTGCCCTGAACTGTTGTCTTAGCCAAAGCCAGGGGAGCAACTACAAACTTTCCTATTTTTATTGCTGATATTTCCTACTATTCTCCTAACTCTTCTGTCCCCAACCCCACTCCTATTATTTTCTCCAGTAATACTTAATTACAGCCCTTAATTTAAGGAGATTCTAGAAGATCTGAAGAAAGATGATGAGATTCTAACAGTTTGGTAAATAATTCCTAAGAGGAAAACTAAGAGTTTGATCTATTAAGTCAGAAGTAAGAGAACATCTTTTTTTCTTCCGTGTATATCTGGACCAGCCAAAGAACATAGATGCATGATCAGTGGACATAAAACTAGAGGTCACTCATTTTTAATGAATTAACTTTTGCTGCTTTGTTCATGTACTAATTTCCCAGGCTAGGTTCCCAATGACTTCCTAATAAATTAGTCCTAATGAAATCAAACAAATTCTGAAAGGAACCAGTGTTCTCTCTCTTAGGATTATCTCTAGGTCACTAAAGACAGTTGACAGAGCAAAATAATAAGGTTACTTCCAAGATTTAATCTGTACCAACCAGCTCAAATATTATTAGTTTTAAAGTATTACATTTTCCTGAATAAATAATGTGTACTTTCTTGTCAGTGACCTGAGACTAAAACCCATCTTCAAACTTAGCTACACAGGCATGATTTCAAACTAGATAGGCAATATTCATATTTTCCCTACCTTCACTTTTATGAAATTCCCCAGTTTTCTTCAGTGGTGCTTCAAAAGTACATTCTCTGTCTCTAAGAAATGAAAGAGTACTGTAGTTTCATGGAAATTTAAAGTTTTGTGTAATATAGGCACCATTCATAAAACTATATATGAATTTTAGAACTTAAATTAGACATAAGCATTTGTCAAAGAAATTGGAAGAGAGGAAGGAATAGGCAGAAGAAACAAATAGGCTAGGTTACGATGACTTGGATTAGGATCTTTGGGGTAGAAATGAAAACTGAAAGCATTCAGCTTATGTCTTGGAAGCAAATGAGTAATAACGGGTAGAGTAGGAGATGATGGCAATTGAGGCAGGATGGTTCTTAAGTTCTTAGCTCAAGTGACTATAGAGATGAGATGCCATTTATTGGGATGTGTGGACCAGGGTCAGGGGTGAGGATGGGACCATTCTAATTTTGTGAGCACTTTAATTTTGAGCTGCCTAATGGAATTCCTAATGAAGATGTCAGGTAGGATGTTAGATACTTGACTTTGGGGGGCCCCTGGGTGGCTCAGTGGGTTGAGCATCCAACTTTGGCTCAGGTCATGATCTCATGGTTTGTGGGTTCAAACCCCGCATCGCGCTCCATGCTGACTGCCAGCTCAGAGCCTGGAGCCTCTTCAGATTCTGTGTGTCCTTCTCTCTCTCTGACCCTCCCCTGCTCATGCTGTCTCTCTCTCTCAGAAATAAATAAAACATTTTTAAAAAATATTTTAAAAAAAGATACATGACTTTGATATTTCTGGTCAAGGTCATGGTCAGGTGCAGATTTGGAGTCATGAACATATAGATAGTATTTAAAGTCGGAAGCCCCAGTGAAAATTCCTGGAGACAGAGTAAATATAGGATAAGTGGGACCGCGGAACTAACCCTCAAAAATGTCATAGTTTAGGGGTTTTACAAAGAAGAGGCAGCAAATGAAACTAAAAAGGTGTGATAGAGAGGCGGAACACCAAGACTAAAAGGATGTCACAGAAACTGAAAAAAGAAACTAACATAAGCTGCTAAAGGATGGGTTAAATGGGAAAACAAAATGATCTCCTGTTTGGCTATGTGAAGGTCCGGAGGTTGGGGGTGACCTTGACTAGAACCTTGACATAAGTCCATGGATTACTGGGGACAAATTCCTGAATGGACAGTGAGGAAGTGAAAAGTGTGTCTCAAGTCAAATCTTTCAGGAAGTTTTGCTGGGAGAGGAATCCCAGTGGTCTGGTGATGAGAGAGGACTGTTAGCGCAAGAGGTCTGCTTTGTTGCTGCTGTCATTTTTACTTTTCACTGTGGAAACTTTCATACTCAACATATGCAAACCCAGAGGATAATATTCTGTACCCTTTATGTACTCACCACTCAACTTTTAAAAGTATACTTTTTTTTTGCTTTCTTTTTATTGCTTATTTCTTTTATCGTCCCCTTTTTCATTTCTTTAAGGTTAAGATGCAATTTATATTTAGTAAAATTCACCCTTTTGGGTATGTAGTTCTATGAGTTTGTATGAATGCATACATCCATATAACCACTCCCAAAATCAACACATAGAATTGTTCTACCGCCTGCAAATTGTCTCTCATTCACTCCTTCCACCCATAGCCCTTGGCAACCTGGTCTGTTTCCTGTCACTATAGTTTGTCTTTCCAGAACATCATTTAAATGAAACCATATAGGATGCAGCTCGCATGGCTTCTTTCACCAAGCACAATGCACATAAGATTTATCTATGTTGTCGCATATATTAGTAGATTGTTCTATTTCATTACTGACTAGTATTCCACTGTATGGATGTACCACAATTTGTTTATCCATTCAACAGTTGAAGGACATTTAGTTTATTGCTAGTTTTTGGCTATGATTAATAAAGCCTCTATAAATACTCATGTGCAGGTTTTGATGTGAACATAAATTTTAATTTCTCTTGATTAATATGTAGGAGGAGGATTTGCAGGCTTATGGTAATTATACTCTTAAATTTATAAGAACATGCCAAACAATTTCCCAAAGTGTTTACAATTTTGTAATCCCACGAGTAATGAATGAGAGTTCAGGTGCTCATTAGTCTCTCCAGCTGTTGGTGATGTCATTAAACAAACAAACAATATTGCCCAATTTAATACCCATGCATGCACTGGTATCACATTGTAGTTTAATTTGCATTTCCTTAATACTTAATGATGTTGAGCATCTTTTCAAGAGCTTTTTTTTTTTTTTAGGTTATTTATATGTCTGTTTTGTTTTTGTTTTTTAAAAAATTTTTAATGTTTATTCAGTTTTGAGAGACAGAGTACAAGTGAGGGAGGGGGGCAGAGAGAGGGAGACACAGAATCTGAAGCAGGCTCCAGGCTATGAGCTGTCAGCACAAAGCCCAATGCAGGGCTCAAACTCACGAACCATGAGATCATGACTTGAGCCTGTCAGCTGCTTAACCTACTAAGCCACTCAGGCGCCCCCTTATATGTCTTTTTTGGTGAGGTATGGGTTTAAATCTTTTACCCATCACTCGTGTGGTTGGTTGCATTCTTATTATCAAGTTCTGTGATTTTTAAAAACTACACTCTGGATACAAGTTCTTTGACAGTTATATGTTAAGCAAATAATTTCTCCTGATACATGGTTTACCTTTTCATTATCTTCACAGTGTCTTTCACAGAGAAGAAATTTTCAATTTTAGCAAAATCCAATTTACCAACATTATCTTTTACAAATCATGCTTTTTGTGTCATATAAAAAAATAGTTGCCAGGACACGTGGGTGGCTCAGTCAGTTGAGCATCTGACTCTTGATTTCAGCTCAGGTCATGATCTCAGGGTTGTGGGACGAACCCTGTGTTGGGCTTCACTCTGAATGTGGAGTCTGCTTAAGATTCTCCCTCTCTCTTTCTCTGCCCCTTTCCCCCACTCATGCTCTCTCTCTTTTAAAAAAAAAAAGTTGATAAACTCAAGTCACAAAGATTTGTTTCTAGGTTTTCTAAATATTACATTTATATCTATAACTCATTTTCAGTAAATTTTTGCATAAGGTTTGTGGTATGGGTCAAGGTTTTCGTTTTTGTTTTTGTTTTGTTTTTCCATATGAGGTTCTATTGTTCCAGCATCACTTGTTGAAAAGACTATACTTTCTTCATTAAATTTCCTTTGCATGTTTGTAAAAACAATCTATTGACCATAGATGTGTATGTCTATTTCTGGTCTCCCCATACTGCTCCCTTGATCATTTATCTAGCCTTCCACCAGTTTGACACTCTTTTAATTACTACAGCTTTCTACCAAGTTTTGAAATAAGGAAGTATGGATACTCTGTTCTTTTTTTAAAAAGTATTTTAGCAACTCTAGTTCCTTGGGCCTTCCATATGGATTTTAGAATGAGCTTGTCAATTAAAAACAGAAAAAGGCTACAGATTTTGATGGGGATGGAATCAAATCTCCCTATGACCTACACTTGAGAACTGTTCCTGAGTCATAAGGATGGTGACCCAATGAGCCAGAGCTGTTCTGTGATGCTTTGGAGATGGTGTCATGTCCTGTATGTTGCCAGGGTGTTAGAAGGTATGAAGGATTTAAGTGTTTTGGTAGCTGAGTTCGCACAGAGAAGGTAATGCTCCTGGTGGAAAATTGTACTATAAGGGCTTTCCTTCTATGGTCCAGTGTTGCCCTGGATCACAATTTTGAAATAGGAACAATGTAAATCAGTCCTTCATGGGAAGGCAATGCTTGCTGAGTGGGAGCAAAGTAGATGAATTGTCCAAAAAGAAGAGGAATGGATGAAGACATGGGAAAACTAAGAATTCAGGAATGAAGTAAATAGAAATACATAGGGGAAAATAAATAGGAAACAAAATGAGAGAAAAAAGATCAAACCACTGAAACCAACTAAGTTTGACAAAGGGAAAGTGCAGTAAAGGTAGTGGGAAAGGAAAAATAATACAGATAATGTGTTGTATATTTTTATTGCTCTGCTTTATATGGAGACTTCCTACCAAAATATTAAACACACAGAATCATGAATTTCATGCTGTCTATAAAAATAAATAAAATATACAGAGCCTTCAAATAAATGGTCACTGTATTTTACTTATAATCAATAATGTTCCATGATTGAGGCATATGAAATACTGTATTTAAACACTTTTTGAATACAAGAAACAACAAATGTTCTTTGACATATGTAGAAGAGATACTAGTGTCTTACTCATATAAGTGCATGACTTTAACTCTCTATTTTAATTCTGGGACATTAGTACTGTCCTTAATGCACTCTTACATGATGGTGGGGAAATACAAGCTGTTGGATAATTAATTATAAGAAATTAGAGGGAGTGGGTTATATGGAGTGGTGTCTATTTTTAGCTTCTCAACCCTAAAGCTACACATCTGATATTTAAAAATGAATAGCATATACAATTCTCTTGGATGCTTGCCTCAGCTGCTGTCTCACATGTGATCATTTTGGCCACAGCTCTGCTCCCAGCATGTCTTTACATGACAGTTTTTTTCTTCTTGTTTTCAAGCATCACCCACTTCCCCAGGGTCTCTGGACCCCTCTAGATGTATTGTGATCCAGCCCTTACCTCACAGCCCTATAATTACATTGTATGCAGAAAGCAAGATGGAAAGGATGGCAACTGTAAACACATCTGCCAGCAGATGAGTGAAAATGTGCCTTCACTTGCCTTATGCACTGAGAATATCACTGATGGAAATAATAAATGAATGAATAAATGAATGAATAAATAAGTAAATACATTTATACACACACACACACACACACACACACACGACCTCTGTCCCATTATGATCTGTTACATAGGTGACAGCACCCCCATTTCTAGTGCCTGAAGACAGGTTTAAATTCAGCACTCAAACACAACCAGAAGTCATTTCTCTGAAATCTAAGTGAAATGTATCTATTTTTCCTTCTTTCTCCATTTATCAAGACTATCTGGAAATTTCCAACTGTTTCTATTTATATATCTTTGTCCTGTACTTTATCTTTTGAAGTTTCCAGTAATCACCAGGCAACAGCTCAACATCATATTGATGCAGCTTGAACAGTCCCTGCTAGCAAGATGATGTTGTCACATCAGTGATCCTATGACCTATAGGACTAAGGAATATACAAGCACCAACTGTTTCCCTTAGAAACAGTGTTTCCTTACATCATAAAAAAAATCTAACATTCACATACTGAGTAGAAAGTAATGAAACTCCATTCTAAGCTTGGAGAGAAAAACTACCCTGCATTTGTGTTTATAATGTCTGAAGTTCTCCCTTGAATTTGTCCATAAAAACCTCTATGACTGCAGCTGATGCACCAATATGCTTTCTGGAAATAAAGTGGTATAATTTCTAGTAAATATAGTAGATTTTGTTGACAAGTTCAGGCCACCTTCCTGATAAAAACACCTAAACATGCTGGATGAAATATAGCAAAAATCATTTATTTAATGTACAGTTGAGTTCAAACTAAAGAAAGAACGATTTCCAGGGGATGAGGACACAGGCACCAAACCTACAGTAGCAAGAACTGGAGTATAAAGGACCATGTAACCAGCAGACCCAGGTGTGGGCCTTCAAGACTCGAAGCTAATGTTTTATTATCTTTACAGGAACACAAGAGTCAGGCCTCAGACCACCAGCAGGCGAGGTGGGGGAACAGAGCACCACTTTTCTACAAGTCACGTGTGCGGTAGGACCCTGCTCCGCTCCACCTGCAAATCTGAAGAAGCACCTCCTAGGTGTTAGGTGAAGAGAATCACCTGTGAATCATCAGAAACCTAAGCCATTGGCTGTGGTATCTGAATTTGCAATACCAGCATGGTATAGGAGTTGGCAAAAACTGGTCCAGGATCTCTTGATTTAGGCTAAGGTCATGATCTCATGGTTTGGTGAGTTTGAGCCCTGCATTGGGCTCTGTGCTGTCAGTGTGGAGCCTGGTTAGGATTCTCTCTCTCTCTCTCTCTCTCTCTCTCTGCCTCTTTTGCTGATGTGTGCTCTCTCTCTCTCTCTCTCTCAAAATAAATAAAGAAACCTTTAAAATAAATAAATATGATTAAAATATTTAAATCAGTCTGTGGGTGATACAGAAAGTAAGCAGCATTCACCTGTGATGAACTAAGAAGGGATGAATATGGATGGAAGGGGATGCACCAGCTGGTGCACTGTCCCAGACATTTGGGAAACATGAAGGATGTAATTATAAGGGCTGTTGCTAAGTACCACTGATTCACTGAAAAGCAAAAATGACAGGCTCAGATTTATAATCAACAGCTTAAAGCAAAATGTGAGGGTTAGGGGTCTCCTTAATAGATAAGGAGATTAAATGATACTCTTATCCCCCTGCATCTAGAGACCAAATGGAACCCCAAAACAGGACACAGGGCTTCAGAGTGGCAGAACTTCAGAGAAGGCTGAACTCTCTGCCTAGCCCAATCTCCTCTGCCAACATCAGGGCCCTAATGGAGAATGAGAAGGATCCTGACAGTTGGGACAAGATATCTGTGTTAGTTCCATTGAAAACCCTGAACCTCTAAGTTCTCCTAAACCCTCTGGATCATGAAATATAGATGCCCCTCCTTCTGCTTTCCTATAAACTATATAGAAGCCCTCAAATAAAATAGGAGCCTTATAAGACAAAGCTTGCCCTCAGGGATCCTCTCCCACCTCTTTTCTTGATTGCTGGGTCTGTAGTTAGGGTTAAATCTCAGCATAACTAAACTAGGAACAAGGGCTCATTGAGGGAGGAGAGAGATGATGAGCCAAAACTGATTCAGGACTGGTTCACAAGAACAGCAGGAACCGGGGGCGTATGCTGGAAGATCCTCAGGGTGGAGGACCAAGATGGATGAAACATAAATACGGGAGAGTTTATTAACATGGGACATTCTGCCGTGACATATAATTTAACACCCTGCTAAGGGACCCAAGTGACCTCTCTAGCGCTTTACTTAGATGCCTCTAAAATCTTAGAAAGAGTGATGACACACATTAAATAAGCTGGAGATGCCAGTACTATAGTGGTGAACTGTGGAGAAAGGGGTCAAAGGCTCAGAGAAGTAGGTATGCTAGAATGGGTCTGACTCGGGGCCCCCGGGTGGCTCAGTCGGTTGAGCGTCCGACTTTGGCTCAGGTCATGATCGCACAGTTCATGGGTTTGAGCCCATGTTGGACTCTGTGTTGACAGCTCAGAGTCTGGAGCCTGCTACTGATTCTGTGTCTCCCTTTCTCTCAGCTCCATCCCTACTCATGCTCTGTCTCTGTCTCTCACAAAAGTAAAATAAACATTTTTAAAAAATAGAATGGGTCTGACTCCACCAGCTGACTACTGTGTGGTCAGTCCAACCTGGAGGGCACTCCATTTGCCAAGGTGAAAAAGAGTACATTGGTGGGGTGGGGGGGCACCAGCATCATTGAGAAACTCAAGATGAGACTTCCCTCTGTGGGCAGCATGGACATAGAAGATGCCATTGCACATCTTGGCCCCCTGATAGCAATGGAAAGGATAGCACCCCAGAATAGCAGAGGCCAAATGGCAACTTCTAACTTTCAAAAGCAAGATGGGCATAATTTCCCTAACAGGGAGCAAGAATGGAACCACAGCCAGGGAGCCTCATCTATGGGGATCTATGAAGATGGCTCAAAGAACATGGTATTCCCAGGGGCAACATACATGGGCGACCAACAGGAGCATATTCAAAAGAGATCAAGAATAGGTAAGCAGGGGGCACCTGGGAGGTTCAGTAGGTTGAGCATATGACCCTTGATTTTGGCTTAGGTCATCTCACAGCTCATGAGTTCAAGCCCCACATCTGGCTGTACACAGTCAGCACAAGATCCTCTCTCTCTCTCTCTCTCTCTGCCCCTTCCCTACTTGTGCATGCTCTCTCTCTTTCTCTCAAAAATAATAAACTTTAAAAAAAGGATAGATAAGCAGAAAACTAGGGTCAGCCAGCCCAGTGGAGAAACATGATCCCCTTCCCAGTGAGTGCCCACACCAGAACTAGTTCTATGACCCAGCCCCCACTGAATAAAGAAGAGCCAGGTTTCCGTAAGAAAGGTCCTTACACCACCATGGAAAGTATATACTCTAGTGATTCTCCTGTCTTCTCCCATAATATCTATGTTCACTTGAGAGGGTGAACATATATTAGAGAAAGGGGAATACTCAAAGGGCCGTATTGGCCCTCCTGTTAGAATGGAAGCATGTAGTCAAGTAATAAATGGAGTCCTCGCCCGGCTCTCACAGTGGGTTCAAGAGGTGCACAGAGACATCTAATGGTCTTTTCCTTGGTTCCCAAATGTTTATTCAGAATGGACTTCCTTAGAAGCTGGCAGAAATCTCACATTTGTTCTGTGATGCTGAAATTAAGCACTATTAAAGTACAAAAATCCAAGTAGAAACCCTGAAACTGTCCATTGGCCAAGATAGTAAATCGAAACAATATCAGCACTGGAGGAGATAACAGATATCGTTGTCTCCCTCAAAAATATAGAGGATTCAAGGGTACTGACCCTTGTTATATGTCCGCATCTAATTCACCAGTCTGTCTCTGCAAAAACTGAGTGGATGAAGGCACCTGACAGTGAACTACTACAACTTAAACAGGCAGTACCCTGATTGCAGCTTCTGTACCAAATGCAGTATCATTGCTATAGCAGACTAACACAGCCTCAGGTGCATGGTATGAGGTCACTGGTTTGGTATAAAGGAGGCGTAGAAACAGTTTGCACTTGCATGGGATAGACAAGAGTATATATTTATGGCCTTATCCCAGGGCTGTGTTAAGTATTCTGATCTCTGTCATAACATAGTCTAAAGGTGCTATGTTAGGTGATGTGGGAGCTGCCAGCTTTGAAAGCAAGAAAGGGCTCAGTAGCAGGTCCAGGCTGCAGGACAATCAGGCTTGCACCTGGGCCACGTGACCTAAAAGATCATTCATTGTTTAGAGGTGTCTGTGGTAGAGAAAGATGATGTGTGGAGCCTCAGGCAAGTGCTAACAGGGGACACCCAGGGTTCTGTTGCAAGGCCATGCAGTCTACAGCAGAGAATCATTCTACACCAGAGAATCATGCACTATTTGTTTGTTTGTTTGTTTTTTACAAATAGTTTATTGTCAAATTGGTTTCCATATAACACCCAGTGCTCATCCCCACAAGTGCCCTCCTCCATGCCCATCTCCCCCCTCCCCCCCACATCCATCAGTCCTCAGTTTGTTTCTCAGCATTCAAGAGTCTCTCATGGTTTGCCTCTCTCCCTTCCCCCCACCATTTCCCCCCTTCTTCTCCCCCATGGTCCTCAGTTAAGTTCCTCCTAATCCTCCTATACGTGCAAACACATGATATTTGTCCTTCCCTGCCTGACTTATTTCGCTCAGCATAACACCCTCAAGGTCCATCCATGTTGCTGCACATGGCCAGATTTCATTGTTTCTCATTGCCATGTAGTATTCCATGGTATAGATAAACCACATCTTCTTGATCCATTTGTCCGTTGATGGACACTTAGGCTCTTTCCATGTTTTAGCTATTGTTGAGAGTGCTGAATCATGTACTATTTGAAAAGGAGCTCCTGACATGCTATTGGGCAGTGTTGAAACTGGTGTCTAACCATGCAGCTGGAAGCTGGGTAATATCAGACATAATAAGGCTTAAACAATCAATTGTAACATGGTAATGGTATATCTGGGATCAGTTTCAAGAGGATCCATGGGTACCTGAGTAGCTCAGTTGGTTGAGTATCCAACTCTTGATTTTGACTCAGCTCATGATTCTAGGGTCACGGGATCGAGCCCCATGTCGGGCGGGCTCTGTGTTCAGCGTGGAGCCTGCTTAAGATTCTCTCTCCCTCCCTTGCTTCTCTCCCACTTGCACATGCTCCCTCTCTCTCTCCCTCAAAAAAATAAATAAATAAAAAGAGGATCCAGAGGTCACAAGTATGCTGCATGCGCAGGTGATCCAGGTCCCTGTGATACTTTCTTCTATCACATTTCTACCTCATGGTATCCTTTGGGGAAGGGGTCACCTATGCACAGTTTATAGAGAAAGAACACCTTGAACTTGATTCATGGTGGATTGGTTTAGTATGTTGGTACAAGCTGGAAATGGAATGCTTCTGTACTGCAGCTCAACTCAGGGTGTCTCAGAAGGACAGTGGTGAGGGGGAATCCTTCTGATGAATAAATTCAGATAATGCATTTCATCATCCACTTTGTATGGAAAGAGAAGTCACCTAAGATAAAAGTATTTATGGACTCATTGGCAGTGGCAGATGGCTGAGCTGATTAGTCAGGGTCCTGAAAGGAGTAAGATGAAAATAATGGCCTGAGGAGGAACTGAGGGGGAGACATGTAGATAGGCACAAAGAATGAGATCATCCCCTTCTGTTCAAGGAAGAACACTAAAAACAAGAGATAACCAACAAGTTGGAGGAAATTTTTGCAAATCAGTAGCCCCAAAACCCTTGGAAAATCCTGCTTTGCATCCTAAGGCTGTCAGACATTTTCCATCTTATAATTCTTCCTTCTTCTGGAAGGAGATAAAACACTGGAACTATCATTTCTAGAAGCACTGTATACAAAGCCCTCATTATTTCATTCCAGGATGAATGTAAAATGCAAGCAGAGGAAGACCAAGGGCATGTAATTCTCAAATCTCACTCTTTATTAGGAAATATAGTGTATGCTTGCTTCTTTATAATGCTTTTTTTGAGAAGGGAAAGGGGCAAAAGGAGAAGGAGAATCTTAAGCAGGCTCCACACCCAGCACAGAGCCTGACGGAGATTTATCTCAAAACCATGAGATCATGACCTAAGCCAAAATCAAAAAGTCAGACACTTAACCAACTGAGCCATCCAGGTGCCCCAATAATGCTTCTATTACGAAAAGCCTACTTCTCAGTGCCCCTAATAATGATAGAACAGTTACAATTGGATTTCACCTCTGTCAATCATTCAATAATAAAGAGTGTATCTGGACACCTTCCTTAACCATGAAATAGTTGCTCATGTTTACAGAATGACATCCCTCCTTTTAGTTCATCCTTCAGGAGGGGTGGCTCTTAACTAGGCAGACTTTCAAAATACAAAAAGAAACTTAAGCAGCAGAAGCTGAGAAAAGAGGGTAGTTAATAGCCATTATGATCTAATATTATCTTGGTTAGAAAATGGAAATGATTTGTTTGAAAGCCTTTGGGTTGACTTTTGTCCCTTGTGTTAATTTATACCTCGCTGCTTTACCAAAGAACCAAATAACTAATTTGTGTCTGACACAGAGAAGGGCATCATCCCTGTTCCTCCCAAGTAATCCTAAAATGTCCATATAACCAACAAAGCATCACTGCCCAGCGTACTCAGAGATCTCTTACAAGTAAACAACTAGAGAAAACTCAAAAGAAAAAATTAAAACAAACAAACAAACAATTCACAGAAGAAGAAAACCTGAATGGTCAAAACACACAAAAAGAGGTTTTCAACCTTAAATAGTTCTCTCTGATACTATCAGAGAGATGCAAATTAAGACAGAGGCAAAATGTTAATTACACATTACTGTGTATTGGCAAAGTTGTGAGGGAATGAGAACTCTCGTGCAGTTCTGGTAGGTGTGTGTAACCACTTTGGGGATCAATTTGGTAATAGCCAGAAAGTTGAAGCTTTATATACCATACATAGACTAGAAAATACTATCATTCAAGTGCACAAGAAAACATACACAATAACATTTCTAGTCACGTTGTTGTCATAAAAGAAAAAATTGGAAGCAACCTAAATGTCCACCAACTGGGGAATAGAAACATAATTATGATACATTCCTAGATGGAACACAATATAGTGATTTTTAAAATGAACAAACTAGTTCTACAGCATCAAAATAGGTAAATTTTAAAAGTGCATGTTGAGTTAAAACAGCAAAATACTATTTATGAAAACATTTTAAATACCCCCAAACAACACTATATGGTGTGCTGTTTGTGAATCCATACATATGCCATAGATATGAAAGCATGGACAAGAAATAAGAACCAACTTTTATAGAATGGTTAGCTCTGGGGAGGAAGGAAAAGATTTCAATTTTATCTGTAACCTTTTTTATATTAAAAATAAGTATCTGAAGCAAATATAGCAAAATACTAACAGTTGGGTGATAGAGACTTTAATGATTGTTGAAAATGTTTTGTCATTTAAAAAGTAAAAATTGAATCCATTATAAACATCAAACATCTAATTTAAAAACCATTTCTCTCTCTCTCTCTCTCACACACACACACACACACATATACACACACACACATAGGCACACACGCACGCACAGGCACCCACACTTCCAGATTTGCCAACCTAAATCAGCAGGCTAAAGGGTTTCTCAGAGACTCCCCTCAGCATTAAGGATGCTAATTGTTACTCTAGCAGTTACTGGAAGATCAAAGACCCGCCCACAGAGCAGAGCTGCGTTTCATCTTCCACAGACCAAACACTAATACTGCCCATCCCCCACCATCCATCGCCTCCTCTCAAGCTGCCACATTGGACCCATTCCCTTTCCTTTCCCCACATGCTCTCCCCCACCCCTAAAATAGCTCTGTGCCAAAAATAAACACTCAGAAAAATGCTTGTGGAATGAATGGAGAAAGGTAACTTCACTATCATTATGTTTCTCTTCTAATTATCACGGTTTGTCTAAGGATGCACTTGTTTGTTTCTGTGGTAGCAATTCAGAAACCCCAGTCATCTCCCCAGTCTGTCATCATGGGTACGCTCCCCAGCCTGTCTCCCAGGAGCTGGGGAAGGAATATTACGGTCTTGTCATCCTTCTGTCACCCAAGGCCCTGGACACAAACCATGTGTCACCACCTTATTACCCTGCCCCCAATCCTTGTGTGCTGCTTGAAGTCAATGGGCTTTCACTCAGGAGATCTCTACATCTTTCTGGAAAGCAGGGTTATGAGAAAGGTTTCCCTTCCCTGGGGCAAGACATCAGCCTCCTGGGACTGGTACAATAACAGAAGGGGATTTCTGTCATGCATTGCAAGGTGGAGTTGGCACAACCAGAGAGATTCCATCACTCTCATAATATAATATGTCTGACCTCAAGGGGATGAATGAGGGAGTCCTTGCACTCTAGAGGGTTCCAGCAAAGTTGTCCCAAGTTCTGTAAAGAGGAAAAATCATATGAGACTAAGGGGCAGGCCAAGGAACCCCTCAGAATGGAGTGAATAGATGGCGGAGTCTCAGAGGAAAGGCTCCTTGGAAGCCTTGTCAAGGTGACTATGAATGAGGTATCCCTGGTGTATCAGAACCCCCCTCCCTCCAAAGATGGACACGCCATGCACTGCAGTAAGTAGCTTGAGTCTTCATGAAGGCACTGGGTGGCGCCAAACTAGGTCCCATTCTCATACAGAGGTAGCTTCCTCTCTGCCCCCTAGACTAGAGCTTCTTTCCATTCCAACCCAGGAAGTCAGCCACAGCTCTTCTAGCCCCAGACACTAATGGGAAGTAGGTGCCTGGCCCCACATTCACACCTGATCCCTGCCCCAGGCTCTTGGTGTCAGCTGAGTCCTGTTCTCAGACCAGCCCTGCCTGCCTGCATGAGTCCTGGGGCACATGTTCACAGGCCTTCCTCACCATGCTGTTTCCTCACTCTGTTCCTGCCCTATAGAGATTTTAGTGTCTTCCCTCCTTCCTTCCTTCCTTCTTTCCTTCCTTCCTTCCTTCCTTCCTTCTTTTCTCTTCCTTCCTTTCTTTTTCTTTTTCTCTTCTCTTTTCTCTCATAGAAAAGACCAAAGCTCAAAGGAGAAAGAGAGGAAAGAGACTGCTTTGAGTTCACATGTCAGACCCCTTTAAAGAGAAAGCAAGAGTTTAGGGAGGCACTCTCCCAGGAGGGATCTAAGTCAGTCCCATTACAGTGACAGCTGTCCCTCATTTATATATTCAGGCAGGCCACCTGAGGGAATGTTGGTTAGAGTTGAATAACTTGCAAATTGAACAAAGAAAGTCCCTTTTCCTTAGTTAGCGTTCACTTTTGTTCCCTAACCCTCAGACCAAATATGAACTGTTCAACTCTTCAGTGACTAGACCATCATGTTTTTGCTCATGCTATATTTAGCTGAGGTGCCCTTCCTTCCTCTATTTCTCTTGCCTTAGCTTTTAAAATACCACCCATTCCTTAGGACCCAACATGTACCTCTAACATGAAACCTTCCTTGATTGCCTCAGTTCTGAGTGATTTTTCTCTCCTGAGTTCACATGGCCATTGCTACTTGCATTACGATTCCTACCACATCACACTGTGGGATATAGCCATTTGTGTAGGTCTTGGGTCACAGTGACTTCCAGGTGGCTAAATCCCATGGACATTTTTATTTATCATCTTACTTGATCTGTTAATAGTATTTAATACTCTTGACTGTACTTTCCCTTTTAGACCTCTGGGAGTTGCCTGCCTGGCTTCTGCTCTGCCTTCTTCAGGTAATGGCACTTTGATTTTTATTTTGAGGAACTTTCCATCCCTGAGGTATACGTAGAACTGATGCCAACCTCAGCTCAGAAGTTGAGCATATAACCTCCAGACATGCCAACAATAATGATACCTGGGTCTTCCTACTGGAACCAATAGAAGAGACATGTTTTCTTTAGCTTAGATAGGGTGTAAACCTGCTAGTGACCTAATCAAGGCACCACATGAAATAACCCACTTGACAAAAGTGCTTATTAACAGGAAGGCAAAAATGAGATGGAGAGAGAGGCAGGTTCTCAAAGACCTGTTTGAGCATATAGATCTGAGCATGTCTGACTACTTCTGAGTTCAGGTTTTAAGAGCCAACAAATTCTCTGTCGTTTTTTAAACATTTTTTTAATGTTTATTTATTTTCGAGAGGGGGACAGAGCTCAAGCAAGGGAGGAGCAGAGAGACAGGGAGACACAGAATCCAAAGCAGGTTCCAGGCTCTGAGGTGTCAGCACAGAGCCTGATGCGGGGCTCGAACCCATGAACCTCGAGATCATAACCTGAGCTGAATTCAGACACTTAACCGGCTGAGTCACCCAGGCACCCCACCCAGCTGAGTTTTTTAACACAAATAAGATCGTGCCTCTTCTGCCCAAATGCTTCCAAGACCTTCCCATGGGATATGTCCAAAATCAGAGCATAGATCCCAAGGCCCTGCCCAGTGTGGTTCCTGCCCACTTCATCTCTCAGAGCTCTCCTCCTTCTCCCTGAGCTCCCTCACCTGCCTCTTATCACTTCCTTGAAAGGGGCATGCTTGTTCCCTCCAGGCCTTGGACTTACTCTTCACTTCAACTTCTTTGCTTCATTTACTTCCCTCCAAATCATCCTCAGATCTCAGATAGAAGGCCCAGGAAGCCTTGCCTTACTCCCGCAGACTTCATCAGGCCACCATGTCATACAGTCACTGGTAACTGCCCTTCTCATACTCGATGACCTTGGTTTGATTCTTTGATTAATATCTATGTCCCTCATGAAACTAAGCTATGGGTGGGGGGACAAAGACGATGTTCATTATTCTCATTCATGTTTCCTTAGCACTTAGCCTGCTGTATAATGGGCAGTGGGCATTATGAATATTTGTAGAATAAAGCGATGAATACTTGATGTTTCCTGCTACGTGGCTAAGCTCTTGCTGACATGTGGAATTAGGTGGGCAAGCAACATCTAGGCAATGGGAATACCAGGGAAGAGGAAAGAGAATGGAAAGGGGAACTTCCAAGGGAAACAGCATCCCAACGCACGTAGACAAAAGCCTGGAGAGCAGCAGGGTGAGACCAGGCCTAACCACACTGATAAGGGGAAGTAGGATGAGACACTATCACGGGACAGTGCATTTGTAGATAGCTATTTGCTTGGCTGAGCTGTTTAGTTGAGAATGGAGTGGAAAGTCCCAGGTGATATTTTCTAACACAGATGAATTTTGAGGATAAGCATTTGTAATCTAATCAAAGAGCTTCTAACATATGTGATATATATCACATATCAAATTAAGATGTGGTGTGGGCTTGTTGTGGATAATTCTGTTCTGTAATCTCAAGATGTGTGATGTTCATGCCATCCTTGTGTGTTAAACCTGTAGAAGGAAATGTGACCTAGCACTGTTAGAAAATAATAAGGCAGGAGCAGAGAAGCATCATTCCCTGTAAACTATCAGTGGTAGGAGACTCTCAGTGTCACCAAGCAGTATATGTCACCCGGGCAGAGATGTTAAGAACAAAAAATAAAAGTTTTGGGCACTTAATTTATGCCACTTCTGCTACTTCCTATGATCTCATTTAACTTCTTTGTGTCTCAGTAAAATTGGGATAATAGCCTTGCCAGGAAGGTTAAGTAGATAATAATACACTGAAGTTCTTAAAAGCAGTACTTGGTCCAATATAAGCAATCAGAAAAGTTAGCTGTTATTAATATGTAATGTTTCATTGTAACTACACCCTGGGTCCTTTCTAGGATATGAGGCTCCAGTTGTGAAGAAGACAGACAAGATAGGACTCTCATGAAGCTTCTATTCCAGTTAAGGTGGAGATAAATTAGTAAGTAAACTAACAGACAAGATCATTTCAAAGAATGATAGATGCAAAGAAGGATGATGGAGGGGAGTGTTCTTGAGATCAGAGGCCACTTTCAAAAGGGCAGTCAGAAATGCCTCTTTGAGGAGCTCAAGCTGAACTTGAGACCTAGATAGTGGGAGACATGCAAAGAATCCTCAGGCCACATACATTGCAAGTGCAAAGGCCCTGAGGAAGAACTCAGTGTTAGTTGAAGTATTAGAGGAAGGAAAATGCAGTGTGGCTGGAGCATGGTGAGAGGGGAAGAAAATGGTATGAGATGAGATCAGAGGCAATGAGATGGGGAAAAATCATTAGCACTAGGCTGGACTGACCAAAATCCAAATGGTCAGAATCTTGATGGGACATTCATGCTAGCAGAAGACTACAACTCAGCTGAGTGTGACCCTGAGGAAAGGCACCATGAATCAGGGCTCTGAGAGTAGAGGAAAGACCAGCTGGTGCTGAGGCAGAGCCTTACCACACAACTTGGACTCAGAGCAACCATGGCCTCAAAAGGCAGGACCTCTGTTGGCCATCAATGTCTCTCCCTATTCACTATGGCAAATATAGCCAGTAGCCTAACCAGTGTGCATTCTCTCTTCTTTGTTGGCAGAAGCTTGATTTTGTTCATGGCAGCAATAGGACATCTCTAAGAGAAACAGTCTTAGTCTAACTAATTGAAATGAGCCTGCAAATTGAAGCCTTTGGTAAAAGAGGTGTCAAGGACCCCAGCCTTGGGGAAGCTTCTCTCTTAGGTGTGAGAACCAAACCATGTACTCTATTCCCAGCCTGGACACCGAGAACTGAAACTACCCCTTACTGTCTAGGTTCATGTGACTTTGCTCTCTCACTGTCTTTGTTAGTATGACTGTACTTTTCCAAAGCTATCTCACCTGACTTCACAAGAGTCATAGTCTTCAGTAGAAAGCATCAGCATTTTTCACCCTAAGGTTCTGTGATCCTTCTCTCAGAATCCTTACTTTGCTGTTTCCACTGATCTTACCTTTAACCGATTTACAATTCTCAGTAAATTCTGATGTCACCTTCCCTGCTCTGACACACTTCCCAAGCTCTGTTGAAGTGTGTTCTCCCTTACCAGGGTGATTAATACATTCTGCTTTGTCTTATCAAGACATTTTGTTACTAATGTTTAGGGAGCCAGCCTTTGACAGGTCAGTCTGGCAACAGAAACTTTGCCAAATGTTGTGAATAAGTAACACACACAAGTTACAGGTCTATTTCAAAAGCTAACGATTTCCAAGAATACCAAAGAGACCTGATTTTAAAAGTGCAGGTGAATATGCATCAACTTTTTGATATTCCTCTGAAATTTGTCCAAATGCCTTTTACCAGAAAATTCAATTATAAATATAGTGCAATTTCCAGTTCTCAATTAGAGACCAGATGTCATAAGTCTTTTTTAAAAATATTTTTCCTAAAATCATCATTTAGGCTTTTATTTTTACTAAATCAGGACAGATAACTACTACTAACAAATAAAAGATACTACAAAATTAATTGATCGTTTTTATTTCCTTTTCTATTTTCTATTGCTATTAGGATTAGAAGGCATGATAACATCCTAATATTTTTTATCATTTCTATAGCTGGAGATCTAGACAATGGTTTATGATTATTATTTATATATACTTATTCTTTAGTTGATAACTTCATTAAATTGGTTGATTTTATCAATAGACTGGATTCTGTAGTCAATGGACTTGGCCAGTTTTACATTTCTTGGCAAAATGAAACAAAAATGTCAAATGAAAACAAAAAATTCAAGAGAGAAGTCTTGACAACTGTTTCGCAATATATAACAAACTCACATCTTTGAGTGTTTTACCCCATGAAACAGACTCATGAGTGAGAGTGCTTGGGGTGCAGGAGAAAGAATGGGAGCCTGGGGGCCAGGTACGGCCCTGGGTCTGTCACAAACCAGAGGTCGGAACCCAGGCATGTAGATAAGCACTTCCTGTAGATTATATTACCATCAGCACCTCAATGAACCAGGTTCTACTTACTGTGCATTTTACTAAAGAAAAAAAAAAACCACGTAAGCACAGAGAAGTTAAATAATACAGTGAAGGTCACACAGCCTACTCAGTACTAGAATCAGAATTTAAGCCAAGCCTGTGTGACACAGCCTCTACAAAGTAACACCTGTTAGTGACAGTGACCTAGCAGTGGCAGAGCAGAATGAAAGAAAGCCAAATGAGTAAAGGTCTAGGTGGCCTCTCAGGAGCTGGTGGGTAGGCTGGGAGGCTCATGTTACACATTGCATCAAACCCCAGGCCAAATATGAGGAGCAGAGATAAGGTCCTCCCTTGTTTCCAGCTGTAGGACTTGGGCCAGACCCAGCAGCTGCCACTTTCTCCTGGAGCGGACTCATATTGGACATTCAGTGTCAAGGCAGTCTTGTTAATAATGCAGGCTCGTAACACAAGCAGGATGTCGGCTTTGAAGAGACACCTGCCATCGCCCAGCTCCCTTAGCTGAACACAGGCAGAGAAGGGATGACAGGAGATATCCAAGATGCTAGGTGAGCTGAAGGCAGCAGGCTGCCAAGAGAGTGGGCTGCGAATTCCATCAGGATGTAGTGAAGAATGAAGTCCCTGGAGAATACAAAGCTGAGGACATGAGGACGTGGCAGGAGCCAAGAGACTGTGCAGAAATGTCCGTCACAAATGGGCTGCCTCCTGAAATGAACTGAAAGAGGAAGGCAGCATGGTAAAGAGAAGCAAGTAAATACCAGGGAAGGATCCTGAAGAAAACAGTATGAAAACAGATGAGCAGGGATCACAAGAGATGATTCCCTTCTTGGGAGGGGGAGGGCCGGCGGGGGTGGGAGGAACCTGAAGACAAGAGTGATTAGGTCAGAAAAGGATCTCCAAGTGGGGTCTGCTAATGTGTGACACGGTTCTGCCATGACACATTCACAAGATTGCGGGAAGACACTCCTGAGCCCATGTAGGAAATATGATCAGGTGCCTTGGCTCCCAGTATCACTGGCCTGAAGACCATGATGATTTTACTTACCACTGTATCTCTAGGACCCAGCACAATGTCTGGGATGTGCTATGTGCTCAATGAATATTTCTCAAATAAAATATTTCTTGAACAAAAAGAGAAGGGAAGGAAAGAAGGAGGGAAAGGGAAGGTAAAACCCAGGGACAGCAAGCTCTGCCTGGCTAGCCAAACCGACCATCTTTAGGAAAGATACATAGCAAATGGCCTCCTGCCTCTTCTTGCCTCTCCACCTCCTCTGCCTATACACACACAGCAGTCGCAGGCCACCTGCTCACACACAAAGAAGGCCTAACACCCCAGGGTGTGCATAGCAAGGCACTAAGTAGATGTTGGGGAGCCTGCGCCCAACCCCCAATCTTCCTGGGCCATCCCGTGGCACACCAGTCTCTATGGTTCTCCACACTGCCCTGGATTTAACTCTGGACCTAGGAGTCTTTAAAACACAAGCCAACCAGTGAGCTGGTTTAACACACACTCATAAGTCCTTCACTGCTCAGTGAACCCAATAGCACACCAGGAACTCAATGGGACCTCCCTCTCTTCAGATAAATATTGCCCCAGCTCCCCACTTTGGAACATGTGGATATTATGGTCAAGGAGAAGAGGTCGGGGGACAGAGATCTGTACCTCATGTTTCATTCAAGATAGGCTCATTTATGCTACGATTACAACCCAGAAAGCTCAATGACTAAAAATTAAGGTGTATTTCTCACTCAAACCACCTATCCATCCAACTGGCTGAAGGCTAAACTCTCCATTGTCCTTTCTCTGGGATCCAGGCTAACAGAGCAACCACCATCATCTGTGGTAGAGGAAAAGAAAAACTGCAGGCTGGCATTTAGAAACTTCAGTCTGGAAGTCACACACATCACTTCCATGCATAGTCACTGGCTGGAATCATCACTTGGCCACACAGACACAAGGGGTCTGGGAATACAATACTACCACAGGTCAGGAAGACAGAGAGCTGGAAATAGTGACCCTAGTCTGGAGCTGAGCCTTGGAGGTGTGGCCCAATTAATCCTCAACCCCTTCTACTCAGCAAAGTGCTAAGGACCTGGTATCCTCCATTGAGGAAACGTCTGATGGCACAGCCTAGAAGAATGGAAGTGCTTTCCAGTCAAGCCTGATGCTCAGGGGATCCCTCTTCCGTATCCAGGACTCTTACCAGTTCTGCAGTCTCAGCTCTCCTGACACAAGGACAGCCGTAATGAGCATAGTGTCGAGGCAGTCCTGAGGTCCTCCTGTAAGCCCAGCCAGGGGGAGGATGCTCTTCTCCACAGTGGACTCCCAGTAAGGGTCCCATGAGGGTGGCAAAGTGGCTGCGCTGAGGATGCATTTTCTTTTTTGAAAAAGTAAGATAAAAGTTTTCTCCTGCCTCATTTTAGGAATGAAGCAACCTGGTTCATAAGTTAAATGTCAAAACTGCCATTTGTATTACTTGCTACCATAGATATAGGGGCAGAAGGCAGGGTAGACTGGGGAGGGGAGGCAGAAAGCAAAGGGAGATTCTTGAGGAGAGAAACACAACTGGGCAGAGGGGGAAGGCTGTAGAGAGCAGGGGATTTGGAGAAAGAGGGTGAGTGGAGAGACAATCTGAGGGGAGAAGATCAGAGATGAGCTGCTGTTATCACGTCTTCCTCAATGGCATCTGAGCTCTTCGAAAAGCTAATTTGCTATTCAACAGCTGTTCTGTCTCCTAAAGTGCACCAGAGGGCTTGTGACTGCCTGAGTGGCAGACACCTGAATCAAAAGGAGGACCAACATGGCTCCTGAGCTGAGGGACCCACCCAGAAGCCCATCATGAAAGGAAGCATTAGATAACTTAAGACTTCAAAGAGGAGGGCACTAGCTGGCAGGCTTTTGGGAATCAGAGGTCACACAGGGAGCTGGCCATTACTGACTTCCTATCCCACGTGAAAGAGACAGCTGAGGAAAACATAGAGGCAGAAGGTCTTAAAAATATCAAATTAATCTTCATGTAACTTTTGGTCTAGGCTTCAAAAGAATTAAACCAGGTGACTTCTGCTAGGTTATTGTTATTGCTGTTGTTTCGATTCTGTGCTTGTTCTATGAAAAGCTATGAGTCATTAGCTACCTGCCCAGATACTAGAACCCTCTGGAAGCTGCATAACCAATATGGAATGCTGAAATGAGTGGAGAAAGTATAAATCTCAAAATATCTTCAAAAAAAAAAAAAAAAGATACCACCTCCTTCCCTTCTCTTCACTGCCCACACAAAAGCAGGTCCTCCATCCCCACTGCTGACCGCCGTTCTGGTGCACTGGCACTAACGAGGCCACATCTTCCTGACTTACACTGGGCTTTAGGTCTAGTGACAGCGGTCAGAAATAATCAGGCTTGATCAAGCCCATGCTGCCCTGGAGAACTGGTAATATTTCTGCCAGAGGCCTCCCTAGTGGCTTTCCCTCTCTGAGCAGGGGGGGACATGGGGCAGCTCTTGAAACACCGAGGCACAGGAAAGATGCTAGGCTGTCTGAAGGAGACAGCCAGCATGTGGTTAGCCCGGAAGGGACACCGCAGCACAGGGCAGCCCACAGGGGTGAGGCAGCTGCTGAGGCATCCTCCGTGGCTTTGAAAATCTTGATAAGGTGATAAATGCAGCCTGCAGCAGCAGCATCCTGGGGGCGGCCTGCCGGCCCACGGGCCCATGCACCCACAGAAGGCAGGCGAGGGGCACGCTGTCATCGCCCCAGTCAGCCGACGTCAGGTACACTTAATTATCAGGGCTGCTGAAGCAGATCACACTTTCTCTGCCAGCCTCTGATTTCACGTGTGTTGTCACTTTTATTTTTCTTTTTCATAACTGGACTGAATGGACCTGAAGATGTTCAGAACTGGGTTTTCACCAGCAGGTCTCCAAAACGGATTCTAAGATGAGGAATTTCATTTATTTGTCTTTTTATTTACTGACAAATATTTATTGAGTGTCTGCTGTATACCTGACACTGTACTTGGTGGCCAGGGGGTTCTTGTACTTGTGTTTCAAGCTGTACCAGTTGGGATTTGGACAGTATTTGCCTTACTTCTCCATGTTCATCGAGGAGAAGCTGTAATATGCAGACATCACAATGGTGCAAACAGGAGATGATCTCTGCCCAGAGGAAGCTGCCTGGATCCTGAGAGCTGAAGGAATTGGTATGGCAATCCACAGGAGGAATATTCTGCCTTAAAGCTGAGCTTTTGTGTTATTTTTTTTTTTTAATGAGGTGCAAGGTTCTGCCTCTAATCTAGGCCTGGCAATTTCCTCAAACACCCTCCCTTGGCCATCTTCCCTCCCTTGGTCATTTTCTTTCCCCTTTCTTTAGTTTTGAGGGCTTGTCAGAAGAGAGTATGTACAGAGAAAGGCTGGACATCAGGTTAGCCTCATCATGAAGGTAAATTATTTAGGACAATTCTCTCTGCAATTGGGAATCACAAGTCTGTAGGAGTCCTTTAAAGAATAGGTATTCAGACTCAGGTTAATGTTTTTCACAGTAATTAATATAAGATTATTTATAAAACTGGCTAGGATGAATATTCCCAGACTCTCGATCCTCTTGGCCAGAAAAGTTTCCCTCTTCGCTGACTGGTAAGACTAGGAAAGTGGCTCTTTCAGAAAGATTGCACATCATAAATTCCCAGGGCTAGAAGTTTTTTTCCAATTGGACCCTAGGGGTTCCTAAGATATGCCTCAGGGGGCTGCTAGGAATGGGTACCTCTGACTCCTCTGCTGCTTCTCTCAACCTGAGAAGACCCATGGTAGTATTCTTCATATATATTAGTTTTCCTCTCTTGGGAGGTCTCATTTGAAGAGAAGGTTCTTATATTAAGCAGGAGAGTGAGACAGTGAAAGAGTCCAAACCAGTTTTCACCAGAGGAGGAGACCAAGGCCTAGGAAGGCCACAAGCCTTACCAGAATCATACAGCTTCACAGAGCTAGCACTGGAGTGCAGATGGACTTCCCACTGCACATCCAAAGTAAGTTTCTCTGTTTGACCAAAGATACCAAGGTTTTTAGTTTTCTTCATACATTTTTAGGGGGCATGTAATACACTGATCTTTTACTTATCCTCTGTTTAGCTTCTACCAAATCGCTATTCAATCTCTACTGCTTTTGCTTTATTTAATAGAAAGATTCTTGAGGGAGAAAGCCTGGTTAAATAGTTTTATCTGGCTGAAGATAAAGACACTCTTGTTGCATCAAAGCTGAGGTGATGAACCCCATCTGTCACATCCCTGTTGTCTCCTTGTCGGGCTGGGAGATGTAGAAGAAGGCAGCATGGGAGAGGTGGCTATAGCTTGCAGTGGTACAACCCCCACCCTCCTCCACAATGTATTAGAAGAAGATAACCTTTGTGGGTGGGAAGAGGAGGCAGATGCTTGGGCCAAACCAACACACATAATGACAATGTCTCATCGAAACAAATTATTTCCTTTTCAGCATTACTTTAGCTGTCAGTGTTTCCATTATTGCCCAGCTTTATCTTCCTGTCAGCATAAAAAATACCATCATGAGGTAGAATGTGCATGATATCCACAGAAATGCATACTGTCAGGAGGTTTCATTGCCATAAACTTGCCTTCACATTCTCCCCGTTTCCTCCTGCTCAGTGCTTATATTCTGGTGCCTGGCAACCCTATGCATGAACACACAGGGGTAGGCAAGAGGTGATAGCCCAGGGGAATCCCCTGCAAAAGGGCAGATCTGCCAAGGACCGTTATCTGATGAGGCGGAGGGGTGTGAGGTGACTCAGACTCTGTGAAAAGCACTGTTCATTTATAGCCATACTTCCCTTTATCAGAAAGCATACCCTTGAAATGCTGTGTCTAAACAAAAGTTCTGTAAATCAAGTCCTGTCTTAAATGGGTCAGAGAAGCTTGCGATTCAAATTATTCCTGTAAAGTATGCTTTATCTATCAAAGACTCCATTCATTCATTTATTTGTTCATTCACTCATTCATTCACTCATTCATTCAACAATTATATATTTATTCAGGGCTTTGAACGGGGCACTGGGTCAGGCATTGGGAACATGGTGTGTGGGTGGGGGGGGTAAGACATTTTCTTGTATGTATGGGTTGCAGATCATTACACAACCACTACAAGAGAAATAAAAGATAAAAAAATTGATCTTGTGCAAAAAATGGATCTTCAAAGATAATTGCTCAGAGCAGACTCGTGACTAAATAGAATCAGGTTCTTGGGATAGCTGCCCCTCTTCCCTGACTCACACACCTGTCATCCATGCCAGCTTGTTCTTCGAGGGAAGATCTCCTACCTCTTCCCACCAAAATTTTAGTTTTTGTTTCACTTTGATCCAACTCTTCTCTTGTAGCCTCTTTGATGTACAATATGATCTGTTCAGCTCAGATCCCAAGTATATCATGGAAAACTATTTTTTGAAGACAGAGCAGGAGATGAGAGCACCTAGTCTGTGGATCATTAGAGGCATCTTGTTAATGCAAACTCTCTGCCTGTTTACAGTCAGGTTCCTACCAGTGAAGAGGGAGCAATCAGCAGAGGGCTGAAAGATCAAGCACCAAGGCTGATCTAGCTACTGCTGCTGAGGAGGGTCTGATCTGAGCAGCAAAAAGCAACACCAGGGGGCCTAATATGATACCATTCCTTGAGGGGATCAACCAGCCACTTGGTGGAAAGTTGATTACATCAGATCCCTTCCATTCTGGTGTGGAGGAGGGACACTAATTTGTCCTTACTAAGACTGACATGTATTCCCAATATGGGTGTGCCTTCACTGTCCACAATGCTTTGGCCAGTCCCATGGTCTGAGAACTCCCAGAGTGGCTGATCTGTTGACATGAAATTGCACATCACCTCACCTCAGACCTAGGGACCCACTTTACAGCAAGGAGGTGCCATGATGGCCTATGACCACAGGATCCATTACACTTTTCATATACTGCGCAGTCTGGAGGTTGCCAGCTTGGTAGCATCAGAAACATCTCAGAAGGGCCCAACTAGGGTGCCAGGTTAGGGATAAAGTTATCATTTAAGATGCATGGCAGACTTGGGATATTTTGAAAACATGGCAGAAGTGGCCACTGTTATCATTTATCTAACTGACCTGATTAGGGAATTGGTTCTTCTTACTCCTTAAAGGCACAAAAACAGATGCAATCAGAGCTTGACAAAATGTAACCAGAGGCTCAGATCCCCAGAGGGGAATTTCAGGGTGACTCTACTGAGCAAGCAGCCTAGACCATCAAAACTGCTTTCCAGGGGGTGAATCTCACTTGTGGCCTCAGGGCAGAATCAGGGACTGTCCCACTTGACTTCCTGTTGTAAATCTTTTTTTAAAGAAATTTAGAGGAAAGCCAGGTGAATGTGAGGCGAACAATCACCTTGAACAATCAGGAACAGGCTGGAGTAAATTTAATATGGAACATGAGTGGATTTGAGCAATGTAAGAGGTAGACCATAGCAAAACCTGTCAGGCCCTCAGCACCCACTGCCCCTGTGCACATCCACTACCTCTTCCTATGAGCACCTGCTGCTGAGAACTTGGACTGGACTTAGGAGTGTGCTTGGCCTATGCATAGGGCAGGCCAGAGGTGCTAGAGAATCAATGCACCTGAAACAGGCTTCAGTGAAGTAGAGCAAGTGGTTGGTTGGGAAAGGAGCTTGGAGAACATATAACAGAGAACCAAAACTTGCCTAGTGTCCAGCAAAGACCTTTCCAAGCCCTGAAGGATGCAGAGGGGTCAACTAGACAAAAGTGGTAAAAGGAGGGTATTGATAGGCACATAGGTATGGATGGAAGCCATAGTACATACAAGGAAATGGCAGAAGTATGGAATGGGAGAGGCAAGGGATCATACCATGAAGGGTCTTGGGATCCATGTTTTGGAATCTCCATTATTTCCTAAGAGCAACAGAAACCCACTGAAGCTTTTTTCACAGATGACATGATCCAACTTACATGTTAGATCACCAGGATGTCTATCTGGTATTTGGATATGTAAGTCTGGTCGAGGGATATGATGTGACCAATGATACGGTAATCAAAGCCCACTGTAGAGGTCTGTTCCAAGGAGAGTGTAAGAAATGAGAGGAGCAGAAGGCCCAGGCCTAAGTCCCTGAGCCTACAAAGAAGACAAAGGAAGGTAGATGGAAAGCTATAATAGGATGGCACCTAGGGAACCCTAGGGAAGACAGTATCAAATGCCGGTCAGAGGATATCCAAGCGGGGTCTGATCCATGACTGCTGGCAGAGTAAAATAATAGTCTTTTAGGAAAATAATTGGCCATGTACATCAAGAACTGTAACCCAACTCCTGGGAATTTATTCAAGTGGAGAAAAAAACCTACTTATGCAACTATGATGATATTTTTTATAATATTAAAAAAAAATAGTGACTGCCATGAAGCAATATCAAAACATACAGGGGTGCATTGGTGGCTCAGTCAGTTGAGTGTCAGACCCTTGATTTCGGCACAGGTCATGATCTCGCAGTTGGTGAGATCTAGCCCTGCATAGGGCTCTATGCTGACAGTGAGGAGCCTGTTTGGGATTCTCTCTCTCCCTCTCTCTCTCTGTCCCTCCCCCTGTGTGCCCTCTCTCTCAAGATACATAAATAAATGTTTAAAAAATACACAAGACAACATTACATAAAAAAGCAAAATGCAGAAGTCTGTATAACAAGTAAATATACATAAGGATAAAGATCAGAAGAACATGGAAAGTGTAAATGTTAGAGAAGAGGGATTGTGAATTTTTAAAATTATTCCCAGTATTGCTGTTATATTGTTTATAGACAATGGATTGTAATCTGGAAAAGAAACATATTATGTAGCAACTTTAAAATAAGTAGAAAAACCCACTACAATGCCAAACAACGTGCTGTCTAAGAATGAAACACAGATAAATTTTCCCATTTATAACAGTATAGTTATAAACAGTTTTGTGGAAGTATATATTACTTTCTCGACCCAAGAAGGACAGGCACTTGAATATATACTCATTGCTCATCCAAAGAGAATAAATGTCCAAATAGTCCTTAGTATGGAAAGGAAATTTATTTCTTGGAAGCTCTGAAAATAAATGGAAATTCAGTTAAATGCAGCATAATATTCATAAGAGATTCCACACACTATCCCACCTACAAGGAAGGGAGCAAGGGGATGACATGTTTTGAGTGCCAATATGTACCAGGAACGCTGCTTAGTCACTCATACCAACCCAGCGAGTGTGAGGACCCCTGCATCATCAATTACATTCTCCAGTCAACAAGCATCAAAATCCGCTGGCTGTTCCTACTTTGTTCTCCCCTGTCAGCTCCCCATTGGGGAATTAAGCAAATTTCAGTGACCATCTGCACAACCGATGCAAGGCTGCCTAACCTAGCAGAGACATGTCTTTGTTTCCCCAACTTACCTAATTTTCAAAGTCAGGGTTATATTGCCACTTCTTCCCTTTGTAATGAAAATCCTGTCTCTCATCTTTGAGCTGCCATTATAGTTCTGAAATTCACTCATGCGTGAGCCTACAGCCGAATCTCTGTTGTGTAATATTCCTTTACTCTTGTATTTAATCCTCTTTTCATCTCACCCATGTAGAGCATTTGAGCTCCATGTCTACTCCAATGTGGTAGAGAGTCAGGCACTCCCTTCTAGTTACTCTAAGGAGGATTTCATTTCATCTCCCTGACAAGTCACATCCTCAGTTTATTCACTTTTCTCATATCTTTATTAGAATGTTTATAGGTTGACATGCTTTTAATTGTTTTCCTCACCCTGAAGATACAGAGGGTAAGTTTCTCTAATGGGCTTTGTAACTTCCATCCTTTATTTTTATTGCTAATGGACTCTTCAGTAATATAAAATGACTGATGAGTGCAGTCAGAGAAAAGCAGAAAAATCAATACCTGTCCAGACTCCATATTAGTTAAAAGCAGGTGAGGAACTGAGGCTGGCAGACAATAGAATTTCCTCTGGCTCCCAAGTATCTGGAAGGAGGAATAACTACCTCAGATGGGCTGTGAAGCTCTCTACAAAGGAGATTTTTTTTTTTTTTTTTTTTTTTTAATAAACACAAGGTGTTGGAAGGAGAGGAGACAGAGATGGATTGGGTAGTTCCTATAAATCTTTAAGAACTATGCCCAGTAGAGGGCAGTGGTACACACACACACTGACTCCAGGCATGACTATTCTACTGCTGCCTCTCCAGGCTTCTCTCTCCACCTTCCAATAGACCATGCTGCCCTGACTCTGGCAAAATTAAAAGCACATCCTTGATCAGACATGGTCATTGTTAGCAGAGCCTCAGTAGCTACAGGTTCACATTTGATAAGCTAGGTTCTACGAAGCAAATATACTAAGCATTGTACCTGCTTAGACCATCTCATTTGGTCTTCTCAACAGCCCTAAATATGGGTAATGTTATTGTCATCATCATCTCCATTTATAGATGAGGAAAATGAAGTTAAATTGCCCAAGGGCACCCAGCCAGTGGCTACAATGGACGTTGGAACTGGTTCTAATCTGTAACCCAAGAGCTGAGCCATCATGGTATACCAGTGGCAGGCCTTACTATCTGTACATTCACATGTATTGTTTGTTGTCTTACTCTAGGAAATTTCTTGACAGCAGGGGACATAGTTACCCATCCTTCTGTCATCTGAAGCTAACAGAGGGCTTTGCCTGTGGTAGGTGATCAATAAGTAAGTCTGACTGATTTATCATTCAAAAATGCTTTAGTGTGTCTTTGTATGGTATTGTGACATGTGGAGTATGTTGAGCATCCTCCCCAGTTTATCTTCATTTACAACCTAAGACAAGCAAGCAGCAGTGACACAGATGACCCTGCTGAAATCACAGACAAGTGAGAAAGAAACTTGAACTAAAACCTTACTGGATGCAGTATTTATGTTATAAATATAAGCCAAGGGCAAAAGTCTAAGATGATTTTCTATGCCTGCTTCTTTAACCTTCCCACTTTGCTACTCCCAGGTTTCTTGAAACCTTCCATTACAGTCCAAATTAGCAACAACTTTGGATTATTGTCTCCAGAATTTTCTGCTAGCTGCCACCTTGAGGGCAGGGTGAGTTTGGGTGCGTTTCTGCACCCAGCCTTCCATTTCAAGATTTCAGTCAACTGTGCCTCTCCTAGTATCTCTGAGGGTTTAATGCCACTCACTTCAGAACACTCATCTCATCCTCATTCCTTTCAAAGCCAATAAGACTAAATCACTCTCTATGATTTCTTATCACGTACATTTTCGTGTGTCTACATGTCATCCCTGTTATCATCTCTATTACTTGCAGGGCTTTTATCCCAATTAACTAACACAGTACTATAGTCTTTAAAAGTACCTTATGGTTAACTAAGGAAATCATGGATAGAATTAGGACATACTCTTATATGTTAAAAAATTAAAGAGGGGCACCTGGGTGGCTCAGCTGGCTGACTGTTGGTTTCAGCTCAGATCATGATCTCACAGTTCATGAGATCAAGCTCTAAGTCAGAGTATGTTCTGTGCTGATAGCACAAAGCCTCTCTCTCCCTCTCTTTCTACCCCCCATTCATCTTGCTCTCTCTCTCTCAAAATAAATAAATTTAAAAAAGAAAAAAACTAAAGAACACTATATTATAATAATGTCTAGAAATAGTAAAGAGTTTAAGAGTGGAGAATTAAATATTGGTTTTTGAAACTGGGGCTTACAGATAATTTCTCGGAGATCCTAGAGCTCTATAGGAGGAACTTTAATGTTGTGTTGTTATTATATTTCATGAAAAATTAATATAAGTATAATTTGGATTATGGTTGCCACTAAGAGTTTGTAGAGTAGAGTGCTTAAAAGCCTAGTTTGGAAATAGACTGCTTAGGTTTACATCCTGGCTTTGGCCCTTACTAGCTGTGCGAGCTTGGAAATTCTCAGCACCTCGGTTTCCTCATCTGTACAATGAGATTGCTTTATAAAAGAGTAGTAATGGCTACATGAATTAAAACATATAAAGTACTTGGAACAGTGCTTGTTTTGTACAGACTAAGCACTTTATAAATGTCAGTCATTGTTTTAATTATTACCGAGAATGCCATATGATTTTAAGGTTTGTGTTTGCCTGCATATTTATAATCACATAGTCACCAAGAATTACTATTTGAATTTCAGAGCTGAGAGAGATGAGAAAAAGCCTGGACACATAAATGGTATGTTCACATCAAGTGAGGTCTAAATGCTATCACAATATGCTATATAATAATAATGGATTTTTAGGAATTTAGGTGGAGAAAAGAGTGGAAGAATTGAGTTGTGCCCCAGAGCTCACACTGGTACAGAAATACTGAATTCAAAAGAATGTAAATCATAGTGGACAACACCATATTCCTATAGCAGGAGGCATTTTACTGTCAGTAAAACCTCATCTGTCAATATTAAATTAACATTATGAATTTAAATTTTCTTTGTTTAGCTTTATTTATACTTATTTGTAAATCACTTTTTAGAACTATATGAGAGCTTTAAGCAAGAGTTTGCATTTCCTTTTTGTTTTACATATTTAAGTAACATTATTTTGGATTAATACTGGGACTCCAGAGGATTTTCTTCTTTAAAAATTTTTCTTTGAAAGGATCCTATGTTACCCAAGTTTAACTGTACTGGAGTGCCTGGTTGGCTCAGTTGGCTGAGCATCCAACTTCGGCTTAGGTCATGATCTCGCGGTTTGTGGGTTTGAGCCCCACATCGGGTTCTGTGCAGGCAGCTCAGAGCCTGGAGCCTATTTCAGGTTCTGTATCTCCTTCTCTCTCTCTGCTCCTCTCCTTCTCATGCTCTGTCTCTCTCTGTTTCAAAAATAAACAAAAAAACTATATAAAATAAAATAAAAGCACTGTACTAATTGCTACAGTGTTTCCCTTTGGTCTAGTTGGCAGGCCATCAATGAACCAAGCTCATTTAGGTCCAAGTTTTGCTCTGCCCTTAACATTGCCTCCTATTCATGTGAAATTTGAAGCGTATATATCCCTGCTAATATACAAAGGCCATTCCCTTGTTGATATTAATTACTTATTTAACTTCAAAGTCATTTAACTTTTAATATTTGAAAATGTTCCCATTACTTAGAATAGCTTGTCTTACACACTATGTATTCATTCAAATGCACAAACTTATGCAAACAAAATAGTGAACAGCAGCACTGTAGAGCATGGTCCTAAAGAAATAAAAAATAGTCTACACATCCAGCAGCCTATGCTTTTCAGGAGGAGAATTCAGTTAGGAAAGCCGCTGTACAAATTTGACCTCCAGCTCTAAGTAATGTGAATGTTCAACCAGAGTTGAGTTGTGGTAACAAGTTCAAGGTCATGGCTGCTCTGGCTATCTCTTCATGCCTCACAACTTTGCTCCACTTAGAAGACCCCACAATATAAAGGCCCCACAATCAGGCCCAACAATATAAAGCAATGGGGCCACCTCTGTTTTTTAATGTCTTTGTGCTTTTACTAATGCTCCTACCATGTGTGCATACCAAGTGCTCTGGTGCTGCAGAGGAAGGATTGTATTTACAGAGGCCTTGAAGTTTTAATTAACTGGTCTAAATTGTTGAATAAATGCCTGTGTCCCTAGGGATCAAATCCCCGTTGAATAAGAGGAAAGAAGCTAAGTGCATCGACTGAGACAAACTCCTAGGAGTAATGTCTAATTAGTGGCTCTTTCTTTACCCAAGTAGCAAAGGACTATTGATGTCACTGTAAAATTTAAGTTTTCATGAAATCATGAGGAAGGTGGCTGTGTGCTCAGTCATTTTCAACATGAAGAATACAAGCCAACAGCGACATTCAAATTAGTTCACAGCCGGGAAGGAAAGGGGGTCAAACAATCAGGCCGGCTTCCCTGAAGGCCCCAGCTGCACCAGGTGTTACCCTTCTAGTTGCTACACCATAGGGGTGGTCCAGGTGGTCCCAGAGGAGGGGAAAAAAGGGGTACCCGAGGGACTCAGAGTGCAGCTATTTACCAGACAATGGAAAAATATTACACTATTTTATAATAACTACAACTCTACTAATGTGTGCTGGCAAAACAGTGGCCTGAATTTACCACTCTTTGTGCCCCCAGCTGTAACAGAGTGACTTGGTAAAAGCAAAGAGGCTCGTGGGAGGCCTTGGCTTCTAGGTTAGGAGTTAAGACACCTGTCCATTCTCCATCTGGCCCTAAGGACAGAAGCATCTTTCAACACGAGGCAGTTTTGACTAACTGATTAAAGGTGAAGAAGGTGACCTCAACACAGGAGCGTGTGTCACAATCTACCCTATTTTTGAGGACAAGACCTTTCATTTCTGCTGAAGTGTCATTCTCGTAGACAGATGATGGGTTTTAAACTATGTTTGAAATGTAGAGTTAGGCTTTCTGGGAAGGTTTCTTCTTATACATGAATCAAATTCCAGAGAATTTGCTCTGTGGATTTTTATGCATGCTCGCTAGCTAATATTAAGCCAGTCACAAAAATGAGTGCTCATTGATCACTGGAGAATGAAAAGCAGGGTTTTTCTGAGCTAGTTTAAATTTGCTGCAGGCCTAGAAGCATTCTGCCTGTTCACCCCTCTTGCCAACAGCAGCCATTTTAGGTCTGGGTGTAAAGGGAGAAGTAAGTGTGCTTACTTACACCAAGGTAAGTTCCCGAATGAAAGAGAAGTCGGTGCTTTTATGAATGGGAGTCTGGGCATTCCAGAGATAAGGTGCAAACCAAAATCTTCATTACTCCAAATCCCTTGTCACCTATAGAGTTTTCAGTCTGGGCAAAGTTATGCTTTTTAACGAAGTTCTTCAAGTCATATTATTTAAAATAGTCATCCAAGCTTGTCATTTAATGGAAACTGTGTGTAGGAAATTGCTAAGATAGAGACTTCTGAGGAAGCAGCCCTTTAACTGAAGGAAAGGAAGTGAAGCAGATTCTCCCTGTCTCCATCTTTCTAGTTCTCTTGGGGAGGTTTATTAAGAATACCACCCTACCCTCCCTACACCCACCCCTGGGAGGGAAGGAGGAGAACACAGCTCAAAACTGGTGCCTGGGGGCAGCTGGGTGACTCAGTCAGTTAAGCATCCGACTTGATTTCAGATGAGATCTCAGAATTTCATGAGTTCAAGCCTCTCGTGGGGCTCTGTGCTGCCAGCACAGAGCCTGCCTGGGATTCTCTCTCTCCCTCTCTCTCTGCTGCCCCTCCCCCACTTGCTCTCTGTCTCTCTCAAAATAAATAAATAAACTTAAAAACAAAAACAAACAAACAAACAAAAAAACTGGTGCCTAAACCTAAGTCTAAGAATAGCCCGGACCAGACCTTTCTGGTGACAGTAAGTGTTGATGTTTATGATTCCAGAAACAGGTTTAATTGTCTTCTGGAAAATGGGTGGTCTTGTGTTGAAACACAAGACGAAATTACAGATGTCTCATACCCTTATCTGGGTGTGGCTTTGCCAAAAGTTGAGTGCATGCTAATTAGTAGGTCCTCACCAACCCTCTCCCCCACCCCCGCTTTGTGAAGGTGAGTGAGGGACCCACTCAATGGCCCTGGGAGGTGGGAATGAGAAGCTGGCACTACTGCCACCACCCCTCCCTTCTGTGACACCTAAGGTGTCAGCTGCAAGGGCTCCCTTGAGCACTAAGCTCCAGCAGATATGTGTTTTGAAAAACCTCTTGTAGGTTTTTCCTCTGATGGCAGTTTTGAAAGGAGAGAAAGAGAAATAAATGTAGAGTGAATGCCTCTTCTATACTGGGCAGGGGCTTATTTAATCTTCCCCCAAGTTATTTTATTTTCCATATGAGGAAACTGAGACTGAAAGAGATAAGGTCCATTAGGAAAAACAGATTAAGATACAGAGGAGGAAGGGAACCACCCCCCTTCCCCAACACCCCTCACAAAGAAACACCAAAATTCAATTCTTAAGGTCCAGGCAATGTATCAGCAGACCAAACAAACGTACTGTTTTTCTCATGGCACCAACCAAATCTGTAAGCTGGCAAATAGAAGGTTGTGGCAGCGTCCCAAGACCTCCCTCGTCCTTGTCTTTCTTTATCCTGTAGATTTGACTCCTAAAAGGAGCCTACGACCGTCAGAGTCCACTCAGAGTCTGCGTGGTTTGGCTGTCACCAGTCTTGCTCCTTCCTGACACCACACCAGGAGACCTCTGTCTTGTCTCTTTTTGCTCCTTAATCACAGAGTCCATCACCCCATGAAACCCAAGCCCCGGATGATTACTTGCCTGCATACAACTTTAAGTACTCTCTACAACAGTCTATAAAGCCAGGACGATAACCTGAATGCTTACACCTAAAGATTTTACATTGTAACTTGTTAATGACCTGGCAAACATTAACCCCTCCATAAAGGCTGAGATAAATCCCTGTCTTTTCTCTGTTCTTCTTCTTCTTCTTTTTTTTTTTAACTCAAGCAAAAATCTTCTTGCCTACTAGAAAGCTGATATTTTCTTTACAGTCACTATAAAATTTAGCAACTTGGATGCACTGGGGAAAAAAGTAAACTGCATATGTCCCTGCTTCTCTTTTTATCTAACCAACAGTGTAATGTTATTGGGACACAGACGCCTGCTCTGTATAAGTGATTGTCAGATAGAGCTTGGCATTGCTCATCTATCACACTGCCCTCTATGCATTTACAGGGCTTGGAATAATGAAATTTTGGGGGCTGTATACGTTCTTGTTGTCCAAGTTCATTTCACAGCACATTGATTAAAATGGATTTTTAATATGTCGCCCAGGTTAATGTCAGTGAGCAAGTGTGAGGGCCTAATAAAAGTGTTTCAGTAGATGTGAGAATGGCAAAGTGGTACCATGTTCCCCTCAGGCTCTCCCTGAGCAATTCCACCCCAGCCTTATAAACACACACTTGTCCATCCAAACCTCACTTGAGTCAAGGCTGTCAGTCAGTCTCAACCCAGCAGAGGTTTTTATAAAATGCACAAAGGGTAATTACAGAAAGACCCCCCCACAGATTTTCACATGTAATCTTACCCTAGGACTTGAACCCAGGCACCTACTTCAATTGTTTCCTATCTGACTTAAAACTAGCAAACACAATAGAACATAACTGCTTGGAGGGAGAGAAAGAAGCAGGGGTGGAGGTGGCAAAGAGGAAGTTGAGACAGGCAAAACCCTGATCTTGAAAATTATTATAAATCCTTGAGTATTGTTGAAACAATTAGATCACTTGATTGGCCTTAACATTCCAAATCCCATAAATTAGCCTGGTGGGTGCCCCATGCTGTTAAGCAATGCCTTATATTGTTCCAACACCAACATCTGGCTAAAGGCGAACAGACCAATTTTAGTGTTAGCTGCAAGAAATTATACCTATTCCAGTCCTTGTGACAACCTCTATAATAGATATGTGGAAATGTGGTTTTTTTGTCACTGACGCTATTTTTAAAAATTACTTTTGCTTTAGACATAACACAAATAACATTTTTAAGTTGCATTTGGTTTCAAAAGTTGTTTTCTTCCTCAAAATTTGGAAGTGGATATTTTCAAATGGTAAATTTCATTCAAAATAGGTTTTTTTCAAACACTATCTTTTACAAATTGCAAATGCTAATACTTCTGAAATGCAAATATTCACACAGCATGAGGTACCATGCTAGCTACCACTATAACACTAAAACAAATAGAGCATATGGTCCTGATTCTTTATAATTCTCTTGAATTATACAACCAAGTAGACAAATAAGCACATATATCAATCACTGAATCCATGAAGTGAAAAAGATCTATGTCAAGTTCATTATTACTTCTCACCTGTATCCCAAGAAAGATAGAAGAGAGAAGGGTAGAGGGAAGAAGAGAAGGTAGGAAAGAGAAAGAAGAAAGTGAAAAACAACTACTGGGGTAACAGAGTGGGGGCCTATACTGAAGAATGGTTTGCACTGAGGAGAGAAGCACCTGTCTCCATATGATCCCCTGCGGGTCAAGGCAATGGGTTCTCACAAGATGAGACCAAAGATGGTTGATGATGTAACAATAATCAACCTCAAAATAATGGCTAATTATATGAGGCACTCTAAATGTATTAACTACTTTAATCCTCACAAGAACCTTATGAGATTTGAACTCATTTTCAGATGAGGAAATTAAGATACAAGGAGGATAAGAAACTTGCACAAGGTCATGCCACCAGAAAATGGCAGAGTCAGAATTGGGATGCAGGACACAGGCTCCAAGGGTCCACATGCCTAGCAGTATGCCATACTCCTTTGCAAGTACACTAGAACTTGCTATGTTAGTGCTACCCCAGCACACCAGTCACGGGAGAGGCTCTGCCTTTATCCTAAAGACACTACCACTGGTCAGCCCTTGGGTCACCCCTGTACCTGTGATATTCCTTTGATTCTTCAGTGGTGGCCAATCATTAACTTCTGGACAGTGGATTTGATTTCTTGGAATAGCCAAAAATCAGAACTATGCATGGTGAATGACGTGCGCTCTGGATAATACTTTTTTAGATGAAAACCAACTGATATAACTAGTTTCCTTGTGCAGCCTGGGAATCGCTTTGATAGAACCGAAAGAGGAGTTCCATGTATGTTAGGCAACTGTACATTGCCAAAATTTGCCTGTTTTAATCATTTCAGTCAATTTCAGACTCTGACACTTCTCACTAGGCCTAAGGAGGCTTTCCACTTAATTATAATATTTATCTTTGGTACAGGCTTTTATAACTTCAGCTTTCTCACAAAGGCATCTAGAGTATTCTTGTCTTTCCTGATAAGCAGAAAAAGTAGTCAGTAGAATGACTCTGTGGGATTGAAACAGGGATCCTGATCTTTTAAACTTCTGGTATACCAGAAAGAGGTAAAATGATTTCAGTGGCCAGACTTTACAGGCTGTAGTACTCTGGGAATTCTTAAAATCCAGGGAGTCAGTATTGCTGACTCTAGGACTTGAACTGATTAGTTCATGCAGAGATAATTAATGAGGATGAAGGCAACTGACTTACACTAACTATACACATTAGAGATTGATGTATAAACCATAGCAGACGTTTATTTATTTGCCATGAGGGAATTGTCCTTCCCATAACTATATAACCTATTATAACCAAACACAATGTATTTCTCCAGTGTGTTAAAACTCATTTCTTTCTTTCTGCGGTTCAAGAAGACTCTTGATAATTTCTCATTACACTATCACCTCAGATACTGAATATTACAGTGGATAAGGTTACTAATCCTATATCAGGTTATTTGCACATTATCTTCTATGTTTGGTCAGCAACGGACTGGCTATTTCCCAGCCCATCCAAAACCCACTTCTTGATTTGGGCAACCACATAGAATTTCTCATATGTTCCTTGCTTGGTGTGTTACAAATCAGTTATATAGTACTAGGATAAAAAAATTTTTTTATAGTTTATTTATTTTTGAGACAGAGAGACAGAGCATGAGCAGGGGAGGGGCAGAGAGAAAGGGAGACACATAATCTTAAACAGGCTCCAGGCTCTGAGCTGTCAGCACAGAACCCGATGTGGGGCTCGAACCCACCAACCGCGAGATCATGACCTGCACTGAGGTCAGATGCTTAACCAACTAAGCCACCCAGGCGCCCCAGTACTAGGTTTAAATAAAAGCAGAATGCTTAACTTCCCCCTCCTTAATAATCACAATAATGATAATAGTTGACATGTGTTGAGCTCCGACTATTACCAATGTTCTGCTATAAGCACTGTGCAGGTATTAACTCACTAAACCCTCATGACTACCCTAAGAGCAGCTCCCATTATTATCCACATCTCACAGACGAGGAAACTGACCTGAGAAATAACTTTCTCAGAGTCAAAAGGGTAGTAAATGGCAGAGCTAAGATGTAAATGCATTTTGATGCCCACACTCTTAACCACAACACTAAATTACCCTCCTAGCCTCTGTGCTACTTGGGTGTTATGACTGTCAAAAATGAAAAAAAAAAAAAAAAGAAAGAAAAAAGGAAGCAGCTGTTTTTCTCGCTTGCTCTGACTCTAGCTAACTGTTCATGACTTTTTTGCATTTTATCCATGCAGAACAAAGCTATATTTATAATTATACTCCAGATAAATAAGTATCTTTTTAGCAGGGCTATAAATTTGAGAAGGTTTAGTTGAAGTAAAGTATTTAAATTCAATGATGTCCTGAATGGATGTAAAGATCCTTTCCTGTGTTATCAAAACCTAAGGATATCCATAGATAGTTCCATTCTGCATTTTCCTTATAGACATCCCCATCCCCACTTTCTGGGACTAACAACACCTAGGCATGAGAACAGGGGCATGATGGCTGTGGGCAGGACAAACAGCTAGATGAGAAACTAGATCATGGAAATGTCAGGCAGCTGTGATTATTGTCTACTTCTGACTAAGAAACCTTAGGGAGCTCATTTAATTGTTCTGGCTTCATTTTTCTTGGAAATGCCATTAGCAGTGTTTATGTCTGCCCACTTTATGAGGGGAGTTTTGAGACTATGAAGGCGATGTTTAGAAAAGTGTTTTCCTTGGGGTACCTGGGTGGTTCAATCAGTTGAGTGTCCAACTTCGACTCAGATCATGATCTCAGTTCATGGGTTTGAGCCCTGTGTCGGGCTCTGTTAAGACAGCTTAGATCCTGGAGACTGCTTCAGATTCTGTGTGTGGCTCTCTCTCTCTGCTCCTTCCCTGCTCATGCCCTGTCTCTCAATAAATAAATAAATATTTTTAAAAAATTTTAAGTGTTTTGCTCTCTTTAGAATGTATACTCCAAATAGAATCCAAATTTGTTGTTATTTTCTGCTGCTGTATACCTGCATGAAATTATTTTTAAGCTACTTTTTAAAAATTTTTTAATGGTTATTAATTTTTGAGAGAGAGAGAGAGAGTGAGTGGGGGAAGGGCAGACGTACAGGGGGGCACAGAATCCAAAACTGGTTCCAGGCTCTGAGCTGTCAGCACAGAGCCTAACACTGGACTTGAACCCACAAACCGTGAGTTCATGACCTTAGCCGAAGTTGGACACTTAACTGACTGAACCACCCAGGTGCCCCTCAGCTAGTTTATCTTAATTTAATTAAGGCAGCAGGTAGATTTGAAATGTCTGAACTTTTAGCCTTAAAAAACATTATGAAGCAAAGCAAATGGTCTGAGTTGGTAATAGCTGAGTCAGAGTAGAGAGGACTTGGGGATCAAGTCAGAATGGTTGTGTTCAAGTCCTGAGTTCAGCCCCTGCCATCCAAGTTGGGTGCCATTGAGGAAGTCACTTATCCTCCCAGGGGCTCAGTTTCTTCATCTATAAAATAGGAGCTCCAGTTGGGAGCTTTGGTGATTACACAGGGGAATGAATATGAAAGGGGTGTCATGGTTACACAAACCTAACTCCCAGTCTATTCGTTCCTGATTTAGAGTTGTAAGTGCATCCTACATCATCTGGTCTGACTCTTCCATTGTACAGGTCAGAAAACTAAGGCTGAAGGAGGTCAGATAACTTGTCTAGGGCCTTGACTCCTAACTCCTGTTCTCATCCCTCTCTACTTGCCCTGGGTTCTGGGTGGCTTTTTACAACACAGGGTACAGACCACCACTGTGGACAAGCAGTTCCTGAAAGGATGGAGGGAGAGTGGGCACCATGTCAGGACATGAATCAGCCTGCACCTTAAGTGTGCTCTCTGCGTAAAAAAGAAAAGGCTATGCTCAAGACGTCAGCCAGAGCTTGGAAGGAAGCTTCATCCATTAAAGTAATCCATGCACACCTCAGTGAGTAAATACAGTCATCCATATAGGAACCAGGTAAGAACAAAACAACAGGTGCTTTGAAGGAATTACAATATGTATTTGTACCAGGGCCATGCAAAAGCCATTTCTAAGCCAACAGGAAGGGCATTTATTATTTTCATTTAACATTTATTAAATAAAGAGTGTTGCAGAGCAGGCTCTCATAATCTGAGCCCCTTTGGCTGTGTGCATAAGCTTTTCAGATACCTGCAATTTCTTCCTCTTACTTACAAAGATGCTTATTGAACTACAAGAGGTAAGTAAACATCAGGAGAGGTCTCACAGGAAACCTGATAAATTGTTCAAGTCTCTCCCTGGTAGAAGGGATCAGACACCTGACCTTTAGTGCATCTCAAAATATTGCAGCAGAAGGAATTAAGCCCTTAAATGTGCGTGCTACTGGTAGGTAGAGAGCAGCAGAAAAGCTTCAGGGTTGGAAGAAACATTATGATGTTGTCTAGATGTCTGGGAATCTCGTTAAAATGCAGATTCTAGTTCAGTCAGTCTGTGGGTGGATGCTGAGATTTTGCATTTCTAACAAGCTCCCAGGTGATGTCGGCGGGAGGGAAAAGAGGATGCTTAACACAATACTCCTCTAATATCGTCATTTCAGGCCTGCAGGGCACGTTGGTGGGAGACCCCTCTGGGGGGTTCAGTCTTTTCTAGCATCCCACAGTCACTTTTAAATATTCTGACCTTCAGAATATATGTCTTTTGAGTCCTATAACTGAAACAGCCAAAAACAAATATTTGCATGTAGTTGTATAGACATTTCAGCCAATTTTCAAGTGCAGTGTTTTAACTGGGTAGGACTGCAATCATCACAGTTTAAGCAACTTTGCATTTCCCATGGTACTTAGCACATGCCTTGCTCAAAGTAACCCCTCGATAAACACATTCTGACTGAAGGAGAGGGTAAGTAGATACATATTCATATCTCTGAAGGGTATGATGATTAGAAAAAACACTATTTCTTATTGGTTCTTATAGAAAAGTTACAAAATAAACTGGATGATCCATTATTTTGCCTCAAACCATCAACTGATTTCTTGTAATGAAATTCAGCCTTAAACTTTACCGGGTAGGTCTTTGGATTTAGTTTCTCTTCTACATGGAAAATTTCTGGTGTAGGGGGTTCACACTGCAACCAGGATGTCACCTATGACCATCAAAATTCTAAAACTCTAAATAAGGTCTTCACAAGGCAATTGATCCATGGGGTGCCTGGGTGGCTCAGTCAGTGGCTCAGACTTTGGCTTGGGTCATGATCTTGTGGTTAGTGGGTTCAAGCCCCGTTTCAGGCTCTGTGCTGACAGCTCATAGCCCGGAGCCTGCTTCTGATTCTGTCTTCCTTTCTATATCTGCCCCTCCCCTACTCGTGTTCTGTCTGTCTCTCTCAAAAATAAATAATTAAAAAAAAAAAAAACCCAAGGCAGTTGATCCAGTGTGACAGTATACCAATAATACCAACAAATATAAAGATGCACTGACCGTCAGAGGGCTGTACAATCACTGAATAAATGATACCGTTATTTTGATTATGAACACATTTATTTCAATTTTCCTTCTTTCACTGAACATTTTTTATATATTCAAGTGAAAACACCCTTTTTTTCCAATTGAAGAAATAACTTCAACTTAAGATAAAAAACATGTTAAGCCACAAACCTTTTTATTAAACACCGAATGAAATCAGTTAGGTAGAACTCAACAGAAGGGAATCTCGGAGTTTTAAAAATGGAATTGCCTCACATACAGCTCAGTCAAAAAGATCTCTACACATTTTTTCTAATCTGCTTTATTGAGGTGTGATTTAAAGTGTACTGCTTGATGAGTGTGATAAACGTATATGAATTATGACAAACTGCCACTACAACCAAGATACAGAACATTTGTTTCATTCCCCAAAGTTCCTTCATTCCCTTGGATAAGCAATACCTACCCCAGTCCCAAACCTGCCCTTCTGACAATTACTCTGCTTTATGTCACTATGATTTTGCCATTTCTCGAATTTTACGTAAATGAAATAACAGAATACATAAACTCTTTTTGTCCAGCCTCTTTCACTTAGCATGTTGTTTTTGAGATCCACCCATGCTGCTATATCTATCAGTAGTCTGTTCTTTTTCATTGCTGAATAATATTCTATTGTTTGGAAATATCACAATGTGTTTATCTACTTAACAGGTGATTAACATTTGTGTTGTTTCTAGTTTGGGACTATTATGGAGGATATTCTATGAACATCTGTGTACAGGTCTTTGTGGTGGACATAGCTTTCATATCCCATGGGTCAATACCTAGAAGTGGGTTTGGCGAATCATATGTAAGTGGATATTTAACTTTATAAGAAGTTGCCAGACTGCTTTTCTGAAAGTGGGTGCATCATTTTGCATTTCCAAACTGAGAAATGAGAGTTCTAGTTGCTTTACATTTTCACCAATGCTTGGTGTTGTCATTTCTTTTCATTTTTGCCACTTTAGTATATATGTAGTGGTATCGCCTTTTTTAATTTGCATTTTCCTAATGACTAATGATGCCAAATATCTTTTTTATGCCTAATGGCCGTTTGTATATCTTCTTTAACTCATAATTGTATACAATGTTTTTAGAGTAAAGATGGTCCCATATAAAGATTAATGAACCAAAGCCAAGAAAAAAATGTAAGCTCCCACATTTATGCCATAGTGTATAAGAGGAAATGGTATCCTCGAGAAAAAAAGGAGAAGTTTTATTAAACAGAATTAGGAAAACTGGTTCATGTGAATTTCCAAGTCTCTATATTTCATCGTCTAGCTGGATAAATAGAGTTTTTAACATAATAGAATAATGAGAAAGGAAAATTAAATCCTCAATTCAATGAGGAAAAAGACAATCCCTTAAAATGTTTAAATCATAATTTAAAACTCCCAGCTTTGGGTCAGGCTTTCTATACAAAGTGAATATAGTATGGTGGTTTAGAATGTTGGCTCAAAAGTCAGTCTGGATTCAAATCTTGGCTCTATCACATATGTTCTGGTAAGCTCAGTTATTGTGTTCTCTGAGTCTAATATCTTTATTTATAAAATGAAAATAATAATAGCCACCACAGCGGTTTGTTGAGATAACACATGTGAAATGTTTAAAAAGGTGCCTGGCTTGTACTAAATGCTCCATAAATATTAGTCATTGTTATTATTACATGGACACTCAAAAGCATGATATTGTAATAGATACACATAAAAGCCTCTGAGCTAAAAATATATATACAATTTCCTCTGTAAATAGGCCTTCTAGAAGATTGACACTTGAGAACAATCCAGAACCCCACCAGTTGGAATGCGGTCTATTTTCCACCTCAAAACATGTTTAATGAGGACCCATTTCTGCAAAATCATCCCAGGAAAAATGCTAGGTGAATTGTCTTCCTTTCTAAAATAAACGGTTTCACCTCTTCCAGAACCAAGAAAGAAGGGCTAAGGGTATGGCTACCTGAAAACAAACCCATAATGTGATCCTTTTCCACCCAAATAATTGGCCAGTAGCTCCTAAGGAGTTTATTTGTAAGACATTCTGGATAAAAGGCCAATCACTTGCTGGAACAGCAGCTTCTAACCAATAGCTAGATTAAGATAAAAACAAATATGGGGCGCCTGGGTGGCTCAGTCAGTTAAGTATCCGACTTCGGCTCAGGTCATGATCTCACTGTTTGTGGGTTCGAGCCCTGCATCAGGCTCTGTGCTGACAGCTAGCTCAGAGACTGGAGCCTGCTTCAGATTCTGTATCTCCCTCTCTCTCTGACCCTTCCCTGCTCATGCTGTGTCTCTTACTCTCAGAAATAAATAAAAACATTTAAAAAAATTTAAAAATGCCAAGAAAAAGATAAAAACAAATATATATAAATAATAATATTTTTTAAAGTCCTGATAGTTTAATATTGTATTTAGATTAATATTTTACTAATCATTTTAGTATCTACCTATGAAAATAGTACATATATATGTAGGAGAGTTGTCTATTAAATCAACTAAAAAGGCTTGGTGAGGACCCTTGCAAATCACTTCAAGGGCTCCCAATGTCTGAAGCTCCCAGATGGGCAGCCTCCATGGCCGATCATACATGCAGATCTATCAATATTAGCTCTCCTGAAAAGATTCTCCCATGATGTGTTCAATGATATCCTCTTGCACTGAGATCAGAACGATTTCTCTGAGTGTTTTGTAACTAACATGTAGAACGTATGTATAATTGAGACATCATTGTAAACGCCTCCAAGCCCCAGAGAGACTGTCCAATTTCTTCAAATCCATAAATGGCATTTATAAGTTTTTGATTGTGGTTTCTGGAATCTTCCTTATGATTCTATCAGCATCTCTTCTGTTACTGGTCCTGCTTTCCATGTGAAGGCAAACTGAAGAGACAGTTCCTACTTACTCAGTGAAGGCGCTCCAAGTCCTGGGACTCTCCCCCTCCCACAAAACAAATATGAGACTTCTTTTCTCTAGAGATCGCAGGTGCATCTGGACAGGTCTGCATCTCTTCTGAATGCCTAGGAACACCTATGGGGAAGGTTCCACCCATTCCTCTCCTCTCCACGAAATGATGGAAATCCAGTAACATTAACACAGGCGGTGAATTATATTTAAGCAGCCAAGACCAACTGGTGGCTCACCTTTTTAGTGAATTCCAAAAATCTGGAGTCATTTGAGTCCAAAGGGGAAACTTGTGAGAGAGGGGGCACGGGGGAGCAGTGAGAAAATAGAAGCAACAAAAATATGCCTTCAGTGTTCTCACTGCTCATTAGACCAGCTCTGAACCAGTACTCGTATGGCCTGAATAACTGATACTTTTTATAAGTAACTGAAGAGCTATAAAAAGCTTAACATTTAAGAAAACAACAAACAGCTGTGGCAAATGAGCAAGAAAAATCTAAAGAAAGAGCCTGTCTGGGTGGCAGGAGGTCACACTGCTTCATGAGGAAGTGCTAAAACATCACTAACATTTTGCTACATCAGTGTGTTTTCCTGGCTGGTCAAACTACTCTTTCTTTCACCTCAGCCCCACTCCCCTTTCAAACAGAAGGACAAATGCATATCACCAGAATGCTCACCAATATTTCCTGAAAACAGTGTTTCGTTTCTATGCATCTATGTGTTTGGCAGTGGTAAACATGAGGGGTTCCTGATCAACAGAGTGAAAAAATACCCAGTGTATTCATGCTGAGCCTCACTGCCCTGGGACCCCCGGGCTCAGTTCACGTGTGCCTGGAGGTGCCGCACAGCTTCCCCTCCCTTTAACAGAAGATGTTATTGCAAATACCATAGCTAGCAAACGGCAGTAGTAGTCAGTCCTCCCTACTTCCTCTGGCAATTGTCCATAAACTCAATAATGAGGCGATTACCAGTGGGAAGCAGTATGGTGAAGTGATTGAATTTATGGGCTTGAGGCTCTGAATTCCAATTCCAGCACTTAACTATTGGATAATCTTGAGCAAATTGACTAACCTCTCTGCACCTTAGTTTTCTTAATAGCAGATAGCAAGTCAAACAAAATTATCTTCTCCTGGCCTTAAGCAGTCTTTTTAGATAATGCTTTAGTATGACAGACATCTTTCCTAATTTTCAAGCTTTAGATAACTTTTCTTAGCAGTGCATAATAAGTATTATTTGGGACAAATAAATTAAATGGGAAAATGTGGACCCAGATCCAACCATATAAAAAATCATATTAAATATAAGCAGATTAAACATTTTTAATTAGAAGGCAGAGATGGTGAGAATGGATAAAAAATAAAATCCAACAATACATTAGGCAATGTAAGAGATACACTTTAAATACAAAGATTCAGATAGGTTGAAATGAACTGGATGGGAAAAGATATGCCATGCAAGCTGTAAGGATAAGGAGGCTGGAGTGGCTGTAGTAATATTAGATAAAGTAGACTGCATTACAAAGAGTTTGCCAGAGGAAAAGAGGGACTTTTCATAATTCAGCAGAAAGACATAACAATCACAAATGTATATGCACCTAATAACAGAGCTTAAAATACATCTAGTAAAACAGACAATTCTATATAACCATAGCTGGAGATTTTAACACCACCCCTCAGCAATTCATAGAATAACTAGACAAAAAAAATAAAACTCCATTAAAGTGTAGAGGATTTAAATAATATTATTGATAAATATCAGCCATAATTTTCCTTTTATTCAGAATTATAGACACTTGCAAAGCTGCCAGTTCTGGCTCCCCACCCCCAGCAAGGAAGCCATTCAGGCCACTGTTCCTCCTAGCAGAAGAAGCTTCTGAATGCTACAGGTGGTTACATCTTTTTTTCTCCTTTGGCCTGTTTTATATGAACCAACTCTAAAATCACCAGTCTGTTCTTACAGCCATCCTGCCATCTGCTAGGCTAGATAGCCATTGCTGGAGCTCTCAGAATCTTCCCTAAAATATCTGCAGGTTTGCCACATGTATCATATTTCATACATGTTGCCTAAGACAAGACCTCCACATGAGGAGAACACTGGAGGTCACGTGGAATATTAAAATCCTTTGATAGTGTCCATAGCAAAAGAATTTATGCTTTGATTCTGCCCCTTTTGTGAACTCTAAACCAATATACTCCTCATTTATCTTTATATCTATTAGCAACCGTTCTGATACAATTGAAGATTGTGTTTGAAGGAAAAAGTAAGTGACCAAAAAAACTGTCCTTTTGAAGAATGTGAAAGACCAGGTTGCTCCTAAGAAATATGTGCTCCTGCTTCCTTTCTTTCCAAGGCTGTATAGCTACTTTGCAGCAGTCCATTCTATGGAGTGTATATGGAATGAGATGTATGTGATCCAAATGCCTTATTATTTCAGGTGAGTTGGGCAAAGCCTTCTCCAAATAAGGAATTTCTTTTTCATTCACTTGAAGACATGGACCCTGGGTCCATAAAGTTTCAGTTAAAAAGTCTGCATGCAGGGGCACCTGAGTGGCTCAGTTGGTTGAGTGTCTGACTCTTGATATTGGCTCCGGTCATTATCTTGCTATTGTAGGACTGAGTCCAGAGTCAGGCTCCATGCTGAGAATGAAGCCTGCTTTGGATTCTCTCTCTCCCTCTCTCTCTCTGCCCCAGTCCTGCTCATACTCTCTTTCACAACAAACAAACAAACAAACATTAAAAAAAAAGTATGCATGTAGAAGCATAGACACTCCTAAGGTAAGGTTTGTGGATTCCATACGTTGGTATCTCCAACCACCATAAATCTCTTTCCCAACCTTCCATTCATCCAATAGCCCTTGCCATGCTGAGGCCATGATGGAAGGTAGAAAGTCTAGGCAGTACGGATATGGGACAGGATAGGACCTTTGCAAAGGTTCTCTTTAAAACTCATGATTTGAATAGTCCATTCAGGCACAGGCAAGGGTAACAAAGGATCATGACATTATTGGAGGTCTTTTCTGAATAGTTAGGGCTTCTCACCCCAGGATGCCCTCCCAACACAGCAGCAGCTCCCAGAGGAAATAACGGACTGCTTTTCAGACCCATTCACTTCTAATGTCATTCATATCTTGGTGTTCTCTCCTTAAAGAACATTCCTAGCACTTCTTCTCCCAAATGACAGTACCCAAAGCCCAGCCAGCTACAGAATACCAGGCCATTGTTAACGAGATCATTTCCCCCTTCAGGATCCTGTTCACCTGGACTCTTCCCCTATAATATGCCCTGGTAAGAAGGAATAAAATTATAACATTCTCCCCTCCTTCAATACAGTATTTTGTTCCTTGCTGACCAGAAAGAGAATCTGTTTCATTCCATGATTAATCTTTTCAATGGTCTGGAAGGGCAAATAGGTGACAGGCACAAGGGGAAAGCACTTCCATGAACACTTTTTTTTTTTCTTTTACTGGAACTTGTCCTCTTGCAAAGCTCTTCTGCCAGATGCCATTAGGAAATTGCAAACAGATTCATATATCCAAGTGCTCCTCTCTCTCCTACTCATAAATATATAGACATCACATGGCAGGGAGGGGGAAGAGGCTGCCTCTCTCGCATGGCATACTCTTGCACAGCAGACGTGTAGGCAAATGCAAATACTGAACACGGTAGTTCGTGCATATGTGCATATGAATATATATCATGTTATTACTCCTCAGCAATGAGATTCCAAGCTACCAGAGAGGGGAGGGAAAAGTCATAATCAATACAGCTGCACTTTGGAATGTCAATTGAAGGCAGACAATGATAAGATGGGAAGGCTGTCCCTAGCAACATGAAAATAAGAGCCAGGACCACCTAAGGATTGATTAGGGACTGGGCCAAATTCCAGCTCTAAACTCATCACAAATTATGCTAAGAGCTCCCTAGGGAAGGCTCCAATTGGCATTTTTGAGCCACACATCCCTTTCTTTTGATACAGACATCAGGACTGCCTAGGAGATGATTGGAGAATAAAAAGCCCAAGTGAAAAATGAAATCGGGAAGGGCTGCTCTCCCATCCAAATGCTTTCAACTTTCCTAAGAAATCCTTCAGGTTCTTTAAAATGAGCCGGTATTATTATTCCACTTGCCATTCAGGTCCGTAATGAAGGACAAAGCCAGTGTGCAAAAAGGTAAAGAGAATAGTAAATGAAAATGTCAGCAGACAGGTATGAAGAGAAGGCTGCAGCATGGCAGAGCCTTACAGCTGGAATTGGGAAGGAAAGAACAAAAACAAAAAATCTATTTTTAAGGGACCACTCTGAGATATTTTCCTTATTCTTCCAGGAACACTTAGGTCTTGTTTTTTTCATAGACAGAGACATATACTTAATCACAAGCACATTGTATGAAAGAAAAATGTATGGACCTTCTAGACCCCAAAATATATAGCAACGGTTCCAATTTTCATTACCAGAAATAACTAGAGGAAATGAGAAGCAGGTGTGGGAAGGCTTCCCTGAGCAATGCCAGCGCTTCATTTTAATTCAGTCGTGTATGGCCTGCCACTACCTCCCGGCCTTGCTGCATGCACACTCAGAGGTCAGGCTATTAAAATCAACCAAATACACTCAAATTAATTTCTTTTAGACCTGAGCCCTACATTGCTTGCCCTTGGAACACTTCTCTGACTGATGGAAGAAGGCACACTAACCTATGTACTAAATTTCTCCTAAAGTATATAGGAAATATACTTTCTTCTTAGTTGATACAACATGTGTAAGGCATAAGCTTTGGGGGTCTCAGAATTAATCAAAGAGAACTGCTCATATACAAAACATGCAACCACTTTTGGGTGGGTGGTAGAAATCTAAAATATGTTCCATATTTCTTCTGTTGGTAAACTAAACCTTAATGGAGTATGGAGTAGGTGGTCTGTTGATATTAGTAACTGTTCATATAATGCAAATATCTGATCATGTTTTTTTGTTTGAAGACTACCACCTGGAGAAAAGGAAGGTTGTGACAAATTCAAGGATCTACCTTTCTTTCTCCTTATCATTTATAAACCACATTTGTGTCTTTTATGTCTTTAGGCAGCTCTTTCAGTTCTTTGAAAACAGAACTGACCACAAACTAAAGAAATCATCAGCATCTGCTTTGAATATATATACTAGAGACAATGCCCACAGAAAAAGAATAACAAACAGCTACTTCATTGGACAGGATTCTACTTGAGGTGCTTGTGGTAGGATAATTCTCCATTAGTTTATAACCTAGTTCTGGGATTATCACATATGGCAGTTTCAGTAGAGAAGGAAAGGTCAGGAAATGGGTTTAAGCCCTGGTTCTGGAGCTTCCTGGTTGCTGACCTTTGACAAGTGACTTAATCTCTACAAAACTTAATTTTTTTTTTATCTGTAAAATGAGGGGTTGAACTAGATGAATTCCAAGGTCACTTTCTGCTATAAAATTTTATGATTCTGAATCTCTAGGCCTCTTGGAAAAAGCATATCTGGCTGTTCTTGTATGAATTTGCTATACTTAGCACTATAATGAGATTTTTAGCTTTAAAGTGACAAACTATGACAACTAACAATAAAGGGGTAGCCAGCATCCTAATGAATGAATTTGCTCACAATTCATCACTATGTAAGGAATAGTGGTCTTTAGGTATGGCAAATTATTTGGGACCAGGCCCCAGCAAGAGAAGCTTCCACAAAGAAAGGTCAGAGGCTCAACTTTAGTGCTTGAACTCACCTCCCCAGTGATATCACCCACTGGATATTTCAAGAATTCTGGATCTCCCTTACGAAACCTCTAATCCAACCAGGAGACAGGCTGTTACTTCATATATGGATGTGTGGAGCTCAGAGATGGACAGAAATAAATCCCGACTGTGGGAAGGGTCATTACATTGGCTAGTCAGGGACTTTCAAGGACAATATGCTCTTCTTTCATGCAGAGATAAAGGGCCTCCCTCTGGAAGTCTGACACCTTCCTAGGAGCTAGAACTCACCCAAAACCTCCATTTATTCTTGGATCTATGTTGCTGCTCACCTTGCTCTTTAGCTATGGTGATCCAAGTGTCCCTCTCTCCCTTGACTGTCTATGTTCACCTTCATTTACATGATGGACTTCTAAGTGTTGGAAACAGCACTGACAAAAATATGCACACTGCTCTCACAAGGATGTGGGCGGACATGGATGTGCTCACACAGGTGCATGTTCTTCTCTTTTCAAGGATTATTGTAAAAAAACATAAGCTTCTTGGCAACCTCAAAACTAAAGTCTTGAAATTTTAGGTACTAACTTTATCTTCTATTACAAAAATTTTGTTAAATTAATATTTCATGTTTTGCTGTTAGTGGGGGGATATTTGTGTGGTATTTGCATTCCTAAATGCAAATGTACTTACATGGCATTGTACCCAAATGATTCAAAAAATATTTATTTTGTTGAAATACTCTTTAAGGTTAAAAAATTTCTCTCATTTTAAATAATTACTCTTTAGGGGTGCCTGGGTGGCTCAGTCAGTTAAGCATACAACTTTGGCTCAGGTCATGACCTCATGGTTCGTGGGTTCGAGACCCACGTCAGGCTCTGTGTTGACAGCTCAGAGCCTGGAGCTTGCTTCAGATTCTGTATTTCCCTCTCTCTCTGACCCTCCCCTGCTCATGCTATCTCTCTCTCTCTCTCTCAGAAATAAATAAAAACATTTAAAAAAAAATAAAAAGAAATAATTACTCCTTATATATGTGAAATATATTCAAACCTTTTTAAAACAATGTTTAACATTTATTTATTTTTGAGAAATGGAGCATGAGCAGGGGAGGAACAGAGAGAGAGGGAGACAAAGAATATGAACCATGCTCCAGGGTCTGAGCTGTCAGCACAGGGCCCAACATGTGGCCTGAACCCATGAACCATGAGAGCACGACCTGAGCAGAATCAAATGCTTAACTGACTGAGCTGTCCAGGCACTCCTGTTCAAGCTTTTTTAAGATGCTCAACTTTTCTTCTGGGTTTAATAAACAGACTAAGATCAACTACCAAAGAATTTTAAATGAATCCATTATTTTTTAAATAAATAATCTCTGGCTGATAGATAGGCAACTGTTACAGGTTGAAATTTGTCCCCCTCCCCCAAATTCCTATGTTGGAATCCTAATCCACAGTACCTCAGAATGTGATCTTACTTGGAATAGGAATATTACAGATGTAATTACTTGAGATGAAGTCATACAGGAGCAGGGTGGGGCCCTAATCTAACATGACTGGTGTCCTTATCAAAAGGGGAAATTTGGAGATAGATACACACAGGGAGGATACGATGAGAAGGTGAAGGCAGGGATCAGGGTAATGCTTCTACAAGCCAAAGAACACGACAGTTTGCCAGCAGGCCCCAAAAGGTAGGAGAGAAAAGTAGAACAGATTCCCTCTCAGCCCTTAGAAATAACCAACCCTGCCAACAGCCTGACCTTGGACTTCTAGCCTTCAGAGCTGTGAGACAATAAATTGTCTGTTGTTTAAACCATTCCATTTGTAGTACTTGGTTGTATCAGCCCTAGAAAATGAATACAACAATGAAATTTGGGAAGTTCCTCCTCTAGGCTTTTCTTTAAATTACCAAGACCAAATGCCTTTAACAATTTGTGTAAGTCTGATTTATTCATTCTACTAAATACACACACACACACACACACACACACACACACACACACACACACACAATTATGTGACCACGCCCAAAGAGAGAGACATGTGTCTGGACTTGGCCCCACTGAGAGTGGTTTTTGGGAATGCCCCGGAGAGACTATGCTGTAACAGTAGACGTCAACAGGGATGGTGTTTTCTTACTCTCAGTCTTGAATAAGTAAAAGACGAAGAAAAAAAGCACACTTGCGTACTCACTGGTTTAGGCCCAGTCATGATTTCTTTAAAGACGCTGCCAATAGATTTTAGTCATTCTCTGGCAAAGGTTTCTCTTCAACCGCAAACACTACATAGTTGCTGAATGAGTCACCACCTTGAGTAATCTAATTCCTTGACCAGTACATGCCTGCTGCCTACAGCACACACAGTGTCTCTGGTTGTGCATTTTGTTTTGCTCCATTCTCCGGAACTTCTTTAATGCTTTCTTAAGGGCAGGGTTAAGGATTCACTAGGAATCCTTAGAAAGGATGAATCTTGCTTACTCAGCAGCGTGTGAACTGGCTGGTCATCAAGTACCAAAATGTTAACTTTGATGCTTTCTCAGACGTTGAGCTAAGCTGGATGTGGCATTATTACTGCTCAAAAAGCAATAAATAAGGAATTTAAAACCAGTTCCCCCCAAAACCAGAAGCCTTAAAAAAAAATCAAGAGGAAAAACAAAAGGAAAGAGGCAGAATGATGTTCCAGGAAGGAGGACAGTGGAGCAGAGGCCCCCTCCTACCCACACACACCCCTCATCCGCTGGGTTCACACAGAGACTAAGCCTGCATCACTGGAAACGTTGAATGTATTGAATTTACTGAACATTCTGGGTGTTTATTCTTCAGAAAGAATGTAAGAAAACTACCACCAAAGACTTACTATTTCTAGTAGTAAAGTTTAAGGCAAATAAACCTCTGAGCTTTATTTTTGCATTTTTTAAAAAATGTGCCTTACAGATAGTTTTCCTATCAATTTATTTTAACCACAAGATGTTTCGTTCTTTAACCAGGAATTGTTTTTTCTCCAGTGCTGGTGGATTGAAACATTTTGAATATTAGTAACATTTTCTTCTAAGGAGAACTTTTTTTTATTAGTATGTGGCCAGCTCTTCTTTAGTTCCTTTCTCTTCCTTCTGTTTTCAATCACTTATCTAATTTTTATTCTTCCATGAGTGGGTACTAATACCGTGGAGGTAGAAATTGGAGAAATGAAACCATCAACAAAATGAAAAGGCAACTGACTGAATGGAGGAAATATTTGCAAATCATATATCTGATAAGTGGTTAATATCCAAAATACATTTAAAAATCATACAACTCGGTAGCAAAAAAAAAAAAAAAAGAAACCAATTAAAAATTGGGCAGAGGATCTGAATATTCATTTTTCCAAATAAGACATACAAATGTCCAACAGGTTCATGAAAAGATGTTCAGTAGCATTAATCTTAAACCAGGGAAATGTGAATCACATCCACCATGGGATATCACTTCACACCTAGTAGAATGGCTACTATCAAAAAGACAAGAAATAAACATTGAGGAGGATGTGGAAAAAAAAGAACACTTGTGCACTATTGATGGGAGTGTAAATTGGTATAGCCACTATACAAAACAGTATGGAGATTCCTCAAAAAATTAAAAATAGAAATACCATATGATCCAGAAATTACACTTCTGAGTATTTATCCAAAGAAAATGAAAATACTAACTTGAAAAGATATATACATCCTCATGTTTTTTATTGTAGCATTATTTACAATAGCCAAGATATGGAAACAATCTAGATGTCCATTGACTGATGAATCGATAAAGAAAATGTGGTATATAAATTGAATGTTATTCAGCCATAAAAAGAGAATGAAATCTTGCTATTTGTGACAACATGGATGGGCCTTGAAGCATTATTCCAACTGAAACAAGTCAGACAGAGGAATACAAATATCATAGAATTTCACTTATATGTGGAATCTTAAAAAAAAAAAGAAAAGAGAAAGAAAGAAAGAAAGAAAGCTCGCTCATGGGTTTGGAGAACAGATTAGCAGTTGCTAGAAGCAGGGGTGGAGTGCAGGTGAAATTGGTGAAGATACAAACTTCCAGTTATATGATAAATAAGTCATGGGGATGTAATGTACAGCATGGCAACTATAGTTATTGATACTCTATTGCATGTTTGAAAGTTGTTAAGAGAGTAGATCCCAAAAGTTCTCATCACACACACACACACACACACACACACACACACACACACACACTGTGACTGTGCCATGATGGATGGTAACTAGACTTATTAAGGTGATCATTTCACAATATATACAAATATTGAATGTTTTACATCTGAAACTAATATAAAATTGTATGTCGGTTATACCTCAATACTACTACTACTAAGTAATAATAAAGAAATGGAAGAAATGTTCTCTACATTCATTTCAACCATGTTGCCCTATTCCATAACCTTACCAAATGCATGAGAGAGACACATCTTAAGTTTCTGTGCTGGCTGGGGATGCTTTTTCAGAACAAGCTGAAGAGTGACTGTTTAATAGTATTATTCATAACTTAATTTGCATGCAATATATAACTCTTAAAAAACCCACTTCATTCTCAAAACAGCCTGGAGACCCAGACATATTACCACTGAGGAAACCGAAGCCCCCAGGCTATATGGAAGGTGGTGGAGCTAGGGGCTCTTGGCTCAGTTCTCTTTATTCTCCGTCCTGTGAAGGCTGGAGACAGGATGGGAAGCTCGGCCATCTGCCACGAATTCTCCAGTTAACTTACCATTAGACTTCTCTTTGCTGAGGACAGCAAAGTGAGCCACAAAACTTCTCTGAGCTTCTGTTTTCTCATGTGCAAAGTAAGGACCATGCCCCACCCCACCCCCGGCCCCATAGGCTAAAGTAAGAGTAAAATTAGATGGTGTCAGTGAAAGAGGGTTAAATCATAAAGTGTTATACAAATCCCTCCTTCAGGAGCTATACCACAGAGTGAAAAAGAACACGTATGTTCTGTTTGACTTGAGGAAAGTTTCTTAATATTTCTAAGGCTCACCATCCTTATCAGTGAAACAAGACTGCTACCAGAGCCTTGCCCATGAGATGACTGTTGAACACTAAAGGAGATAATCCATGCCAAGCACTTAGCACACTCGTCAGTGCTTGGACACATAAATGTCATTAGTAAAGCTGTTCACATTGGATCCCAGCCCTTTTCTAGCACAAGTATAAGCAGACAAATAAAATCCAAAAGAGTCCAAAGATTCCATATTATAATCTTGTCTGCCCAGGTTCTTTGCTCCCATAGCAGTGTCAACTCTATACTCTCAAAAAATGTTTTTGGAAGGTTTTACTTAGCTTGAGTTTCGCAAAGTTAAAATTTTTGGTCTACAGGCAAACATTGAGCGTGGTTTGCCCCTTTTATTTCTACTGCACTAGAGTGTAGGATTTGGCTAGAGAATATTTACACCCTTTCTGGTAATCTAGGGAACAAAACTGACCTACTCCACACCTCAGCATTTCTCCTAAAAGAAGGGCAGTGCCACAGTGCCACTTCAAAAGATATTTGGCGATTATGGAACCAAGTTTTATGAACACACACAAGAACAAATCACTTTAGGGACACCGGTGGCTTAGACGGTTGAGCGTCCAACTTCGACTCAAGGTCATGATCTTGTGGTTCATGGGTTCAAGCCCCACGTTGAGCTCTGTGCTGACAGCTCAGAGGTCAACTCAGGTCACGATCTTGTAGGTTCATGGGTTCAAGCCCCATGTTGGGCTCTGTGCTGACAGCTTGGAGCCTAGAGCCTGCTTTGGATTCTGTGTCTCCCTCTCTCTCTGCCATTCCCTCACACACTCTGTCTCTCTCTCTCTCTCTCTCTCTCTCTCTCAAAAATAAAAAAACATAAAAAAAAGAACAAATCATTTTATGTACTAACTAGGAAAAGTCAGCTCTAGTTGTCAATAAGTAAAGGAATGTAAAAACCAGCAAAATGCCTGACATTTAACTGGCACTTAAGACAAGCTGGGATAGAAGAGAAAAGTAACAAGGTATCTCCCAAATTGGACTGATGTCTGGTCATAGCTTTGAAGAATGTTTTAACAGGAAAAGAAGAATAAACATCAGCACAAACTAATCTTAAAATCTCATCAGCCTCTGATTATGAACACTACTTCTTAATTTAATCAGCTAACTGCATTTTTCTGTAGCTTAGATCATCTAAATTTATATATCTTTGTGTATTGCCTGAGGGTCATATAAATTACACATATCAACACTCACATGAGTGGTAACCGTTTACCTATGTTCAGGATGGTTGCAGCATCTGGGGCAGTTCCTCAGACTTGCTTTTAGGGAATGTTAAAACCCTGAGAAGTCCCAGTGACTTTCAGGAAGGAGAAACACCTCAACTTGGGGACGATGGATGCAAATGGCGGGGTCCTAAAGTGTTTGACAATGTCTGGTTCCTTAACATTTAGTAAGTAAATTTGTTCATCATTCTAAAACATTTTATTTTCCTCCTCTGAGAGGTCTCATGGGGTCCATAATTCAGATCTTGGACTTCCTATCCATCAGCTCTTATTTTTCTTTTCAGAATTTCAACGTTCAAACATGTTACTTGTTATTGTATGGGAAATTTATTCAATCAATTAACATTTATTAAGAGGCTGCTATCCAAAGGCATTATATTGGGCAGTGAAGCTGATACTGTAAACCCCTAGTCTTCTGCAAACTATATTGAGAGCCAACTGTATACCAAGCACTGAAGGTGTACATTTGAATAAAGCCAGGCTCTTATGCTGTAATTTAGAGACAAGTGAGGGATACAGGCATATAAATGATTGCGACACAATGTAAAAAGTGAAAAACTACAAGCAGATTGGGGGGCTTCTGCCTTTTCTGACCGCTCCTGCTGAAACGTGTGAACGGATCTGGTGGCAATGTCTAAGCACCTCCTGCAGAAGCTGAATAGGAGTTTGAGCACCAGTTGAACATCATTTGGAGTAGAAACCTTTCCCAGCAATGGATAGAGATACAACCCAACATCTAGACACCCTCATCCCCCCATAATTGCACAGAGCCCTTTTTTATTCTTCCTCATGAGAACCATAGAATATTCCCGTGGCTCTGGAAAACAAACAAATAAAAAAACCAAGCCTTTCACTGGGGCCTCTCACCCTTCCCTCACTTCTCTCTCTAGTCTAGTTTTCTTTCTTTCCCCACCCCCTGTCCATGTCCTTTGGTGTCTTTGACTTCCTTCCTCTTCCGTTGTTCCAGTGCTGTCATCCCTTTATCATGCTACACCCCCTCCATGTGATACCTTGTAAACAGCCAGCTCCCTGAAATACACACACTACATATTTCTTTTGCAGTGTAGGTAATTCTGCTGCATAACATTTAAAGAGTTTGACACTATCATAGTTACATTTTACATTTTTAACTTAATTCTAGAGGTAAAATATATTTCCTTTTAAGAATATCAGACAGTTGGGGCGCCTGGGTGGCTCAGTCGGCCGAGTGTCCGACTTCGGCTCAGGTCATGATCTCATGGTTCGTGGGTTCGAGCCCTGTGTCGGGCTCTGTGCTGACAGCTCAGAGCCTGGAGCCTGTTTCGGATTCTGTGTCTCCCTCTCTCTCTGACCCTCCCCTGCTGATGCTCTCTCTCTCTCAGAAATAAATTTAAAAAAAAATTTTTTTTTAAAGAATATCAGACAGTAATTTGAAGAAAACCCATAAGGACCCTTTACCTTTGCATATGTATATGTGTATATCTGAAAACAGGAAGAAAAGAAAATGATGTAATTATCAGAACGTCCACCCTGTTTTGGGATATGTACATTTCTGGAAAAACTCAAGAAACAGAGAGTTCAGTAAGCGATAAGCTACACCCAGGGTGTGCCTATCTTTTGTGGCATCCCCCTCAGGTGCTGTGGCTTTAGGTGCTTTGTCTCTAACTGGGAGAGACAAGGACACCATTGTTGTCGTTTTCACCACAGTTCTGGGAATGAAGAATAGCCATGTTCTTTATTTTTACATCCCAGTATAATCTCTTTATTCAAGGCCTGCATTTCAGAAGGTCTCAATTTGAAATGTGGTTCTTGGAAACCCCCATCTAGTAATCAAGAAGCAAGCCCAGGGCACGTGGGAGATTGAACCATGCTCATGTCGCCGTGGGGTGCTCTGACCCGTGGCACCCAGCCAGTCAGGGTCCTCCTCTGCTTGAGGCCTGTTTGGAGACAGTGCTACAGCTCTAGGGTGCTAAGGACAAGCAGACTCTAGAACCTGATGGACAGCAGGCGAGCCCCAGCTCTTTCACTTACTAAAGTGACTTTGGGCCAGTTACTTAACTTCCCTGTGCCTCAGTTTCCTCCCTGTGAAAGGGGGAAAACAATAGAAACTGCTTCATGGGGCCTTCATGGGAGTTAAGTGAGTTAGTATTTATAGGGTTCTGAGTTTACTATGACCATAACCAAGATTCCAGGGGAAATCCAGTAAATGGCAGAATGGTCTCCTTTATCAGGCATAAACCATGAAATACTGGCATTCAATATACTTAAATCTCAGAGTCACATAATCCCAGATCCAGAAGACAGGTTTTTACAAAGGCACAACTCCTTGGGGCACCTGGGTGGCTCAGTCGGTTAAGCATCCAACTCTTGATTTTGGCTCAGGTCATGATCTCAAAGTTTGTGAGTTTGAGCCCCACATCGGGCTCTGTGCTCACAGTGCTGAGCCTGCTTGGGATTCTGTCTCTTCCTCTCTCTTTGACCCTCCCCTGCTTGCTTTCTCTGTCAAAATAAAACTTTTTTTTTTAAAAAAGACACAATTCCTAGCAATCCTGTAACTGACAAATGGAACAGAGGTAATGACACAACATATAGGACTCCACTGAGCCATGTCAAAGCCAAAGAGGAACTGACCCAACAGGAATGGAGTTGTATCACTGCCTTCTCAAACCCACCTTTAAGGACATGAGTGTGCATGTGCTTCAGAAAATGGCCCTATTGAGACGGACAGACTTTCTCCCCAGATTCCTGGGTTCGGAGAAACCCGTGGTTCACCAAGGCAGTTTGCTCAACTCTAATTAGGAATCTGATTGCTGGTTGGCCTTGCACAAAGGACTTTTAATTAGGGCTGAGAACGCTTAGAAAAATCCACTTGGCAAGTCGACTCTCTCCCTCTATCTCTTTTTTAACATCTTGCCAAGATCATAAGGAAAGGGAGAGCTTAATTACAGTTGGTGTATATATCTTTAAGAAAAAAATACATTAAGTGCTTTAAAATAGGCTCTCTTGGCTCTGTGATCACAAGGATTTTACTCACTTCTTATCCCTGATTGGTCTCATTCTCAGTTACAGATGAATCAGACACATTTTGAGCAGCTTTAAGATTTGCTTTTCATCCAAAGCCAAGTAGGCAAATGGCAGTGAATTCACAAGCTTTTCCAAATGATCTCATAGGTTCCTCTGGCTCCACTGTGGGGGCCGTTTGCACTCTGCAATGCTGTTATCTTAAGCACCCCCAGCCTGCCTGGGTCCAAGGAGAAGCCGAAGCATAGGACCCAGCAAGGCATTCCACTTTCTCGAGGCAAGCTTCGGTCCCTTAATATGTCCATGGAGCAGCCACGAAATGAAAAAGGAGGGTAAAATAAGCACACGAAAGACCCTGAGCTCTAAAGGTGGGCCTGGGCGAAGGTGGGGTGGGCATGGAGACTTGGAGATGGATCCTGTCGTGAAATCTTTCACTAAACCATTGTCCTGTGTCAGTGGATCACTAGACCCACCCTCCCATTACATCTTCCAGCCTGACCACAGGTAACCCACACTCCCTATCAGTCTATGTGACCCCACCCTTTGCAGCCAGTGACTTTTAAATTATATATATGAAATGTAGGAGAGTACATGGAGTGGCTGAACCCAGTGTAGTATGTGCGCAAGGCGACTCTGTGAAGCTCAGATCAGCCACTCAGATGCACAAGATTTTCCGACTGAAGTTTGCCTTTTATTGCTCCTTTAGTCTCTGCCTTTTTTCCTCAAGTCTTTGTGCCTCCGTTCTAAGGATACCTTTCATCTAATCTCAGGAACCTGAAGCTCTGCCACTGAATTGCATTTCTTCCCTTACTATTTATGTTTGATGCAAAAATGAGAAACCAGGTAGAAGCCGAAGATGCTGTCACTTATGTCTGAAAGAGATATGTCGATCATCCTTGAGCCCCATCCAGCTCTTTCACACTTTTCAAACGTGATGCTTCTGTGCAGACTCTTGAGTTTGGCTCTGTGGCGTTATGCTAAAATGCAGGCACATCGCTCTGTTGAGCTCGTGCAGCTTGTGGGTCAATGGGGATTTTAAAGTCATCGGCCTTTTGACTTAGATGATTGGTAAGGAGTGTGGCAAAGCCAAGTTGCTTTGAAATTGTTCTCTTCACCTAGAAATACATGACGGCTACCCAGGTGCTTTCCAGCACATACATCTTCCTGAGGTCACTCTGATTCTGCAGTAGCAGCCACCACAAATACATTTAATGATTTTATGGTGACATTGTCTTTAGATTGAAAACTCATTAATATCAAAGAAAATACTGGAGGGAGAGCAGCTTTCTTATTCAAGCCAAGTAAATTTCCAAGATATTTGGCTGATACACTATATCATACATATAGACTATATGTATGCCTCCCCTTTGCATTCTTTTCACCCTGACTTAAGAGAGATCAGACATCTATTAATCGCCGTTATGTTCCTCATACTATTAAAAATAATCAGGTTTATGTGTTACCTTCTTTCCCAACTGCCAAGATGCTCTCCAGAACTTAGCATTAGCTCTTCTGATGAGCTGGAGAGGGAAATATCATTATCCTGGTTTTACAGATGGAGAAATCTGAAGCATAGGGAGACTGTTTTGCCTAAGGTGAAAGTGTTGTTTTAATCCTAGACTTTTATTTTTATCTCTTCAAATTTCTTCCTGAGGGTGGTAATGAGCTCGGAGGATTCATCAGGACTAAACCTTGTCTGAAGACTTGTTTATAAAATTATTTCAATAAAATTCGCAATCAGATTGGCTGGGGTGGGTCTTCAAACCGAGTGGCTTCCCTAATGAGCACACTCATCAGGGCGGCACAATCTTGTTACCAGCCAGCTTCTCCCACACTTGTCAAGGCGGGGTGGGGGTGGGGAGGCTGGTGTAAGTTTATTAGTAATAAAGACCAAAGCCCTAGAGCTTTTATATGAGAATCTGGTTTCTTTTTTATTTGTTTAATTATTTTAAAAGTTAGTTTGGAAAATGTTTGTGGAGCAGCTAATAATGTGACTTCAGAGAGGGAAGGCTTGGCACATCCCACTCATTAGCTCTGAGGCTGCTTCATATTGGACTTCGTTCAGTTAGGTGCATTCTCCTCATTTCCCTTCCTGTGGTTTGTGCCATTTGCCCCTCCAATTCCAATCTGCCTCCCCTACTCAAATCACACCTAATTACTTGTACGAAAGGCTGAATCTTCAAAGCAAAAAGGAATCTAGAAGGAAGATTTTTGTTGCAAAGCCCAGGGCTTCTGGACACTCATGGACCTAGGAGCCACCATGGATGATTAGTGATTGGTGGAGTGTGTCTTCCTTATATGCAATGTTTTGAAACATAGGTCCTCTGGCTCTTTATGACAGGACAGCACACTGAAGATAGGAGGCCAAAGTTTGGACCATTGTGGGGGTAGGTTGTCAAAACGCCTTTCACTCAAAGGTGGGAAAGTGTTTCTCAGTCCTAAAAATCCACCATTACCCAAAACAGACCTCCTATACATACACACCAAGTTGATTCAGTTACTCCTAGGCCTCCATTAAAATAGGGAAGAGGGCAATGTGAGGACTCACTATTAACTCCTTTGCCTAATGGAAGCTCAACTAGTTAGAATTATTATATAGACATTCTACTTCCTATTTGAAAGCTGCATTTGGTGTAGATGGAGGGAAATGTAATCAGTTCTCATTTACCTTTGTTATTTTTTATAACATTTACAGTTTTCCAATCAAATTTCTGATTTGCAAATGATACAGCAATAAATGTTTGTTTTTAAGAATTTAGATAAAACAAGACAAACCATATCCAGAAGAGAATGACATCATACAGAATTACATCACCCAGATAATAAGTGTGAACCTTTGGCCTAGGCTCTACCAATCATAAATAGACACTTCAATTTTCATTTAGGATTAGTATACATATATAGAGTTTATGCCCTATTTTTCTTTTCTATTTGACATTAGTTCTTGAACATTCTTCTACATCCTCAGGTAGTCTTTGAAAGTATGATTTTTATCAACCACATCAATTACATTGTTTGGTGTATTATGATTTATGTACCCATTTCCCTAATGTTGTATGTTAACGTTGTTCTAATTTGTAGTTGTCATAAAGAATTCTGTAATGCTCATCCTTTTGTAGTACACTTCTTTATTTTTGGAGAGTTAGGCTCCTCAAATGAAACTAATAACTCAAAGCTTATTAACGTTTTGAAAATTCTTAGTATCTGTTTTCAATCTGTTTTCTTATTTAAAATTTTTTTTTAAAGTTTTAATTTCAATTCCAGTTAGTTAACATACAGTGTTATATTAGTTTCAGGTGTACACTATAGTGATTTAGCAGTTCTCTAAGTCACCCTGTGCTCATCACTCCTTAATGTCCATCACCTATTTAACCCCACTTCCCCTCTGGTAAGCATCAGTTTGTTCTCTATAGTTAGGAGTCTGTTTCTTGATTTGTCCCTCTCACTTATTTTTTTTCCCTTTGCATGTTTCTTTTGTTTCTTAAATTCCACATATGAGTGAAATCATATGATATTTGTCTTTCTCTGACTTATTTTGCTTAGCATTATACTCTCCAGCTCCATCCATGTTGTAAATGGAAAGATTTCATTCTTTTTTAATGGCTGAATAATATTCCATTGTGTGTGTGTGTGTGTGTGTATATACATACACACACACACACACACACACCACATCTTCTTTATCCATTCATTAGTCGATAAACACTTGGGCTATTTCCATAACTTAGCTATTGTAGATACTGCTGCTATAAACATTGGAGTGTATGTATCCCTTTGAATTAGCATTCTTGTATTCTTTGGATAAATACTCAGTAGTGTGATTGCTGGATCATAGAATAGTTCTATTTTTTACTTTTTGAGGAATCTCCATACTGTCTTCTATAGTGGCTGCACCAGTTTGCATTCCCACCAACAGTGTAAGAGGGTTCCTTTTTCTCCACATCCTCACCAACATTTGTTGTTTCTTGTGTTGTTGATTTTAGCCATTCTGACTGTTATGAGGTGATAATGCATTGTAGTTTTGCATTTCCCTGATGATAAGTAATGATGGGCATCTTTTCATGTGTCTGCTGCCCATCTGTGTGTCTTCCTTGGAGAAATGCCTGTTCATGTCTTCTGCTCATTTTCAATTGAATTATTTGTTTTTTGGGTGTTGAGTTTTGTAAGTTCTATATATATTTTGGATACCAAGCCCTGATTGGAAATGTCATTTGCAAATATCTTCTCTTATTCTGTAGGTTGCCTTCAATTTGTATTCTAAAAGCATTGAATCAATTATACCCTGATTGTTATGTATAACAGTATCTTTTGAACTGAATCTTTGCTACACTATTTTTTTTTTTAATCTTAACTGCTGGATAGATATTTACATCTATTAATGGCATCTTATTGATATAATTTGTATTTGTTTGATAACTAGCTATTTTTAATAGCATTATTGAAGTATAGTTTACATACCATAAAATCCCATTGTAAGTGTATAATTCAGAGAGTCTTGGTAAATTTATAGAGTTGTGTAACTATGATCAATTTTAAAATAATTTTAGGGCATTTTCCAGTTTTAGGGCAGTCCACATAATGCCCCCCAATTCCCTGGAGCCCATTTGTAGTCAATCCCTGCTCTCACTCCTGTCCTCAGGCAACCACTGATTATGCTCTATCTCTCTAGATTTATCTTTCTGGATACTTCATAGAAACGGAATTATATATAGTAATTTGTGTCCAACTCTTCACTTACCATACTGTTTTTTAGTTTTCTCCACATTTTAGCATATTATAATAGCACATGTTTAATTCATTTTTTATTTAATATTTAATTCATTTGTATTGATGAATTCTTTAGATGTATCACATTTGTTTATCTTTCAACAGTTGATGGACACTTGGGGCTATTTTAAATAATGTTACTATGAACATTTGCACGCAAGTCTGTATGATATGTTTCATTTGTCTTAGAAGATTCTAGGATTAAAATTGCTGGATGTTCTAGTTTTTTAAATGTCCACCAACTGATGGACATTTAAAAACTGATGAATAAATTCAAAAAAATCCAGCAGATCACAAGTTTTACTTATGTTCCTGAATGGTTTACATAACATAGAAATCATATTTTCTGAAACTTCTAAAGAATTCTTTGGCAAGCTATCTGGACCTGGAGAGTTCTTAAAAGGAGTTCCATGATAATTTTGTCAATTCCTTCTCAAGGTTATTGATTTTTCACATGTATAATTTATTTAGTCAATTTTATCAATTTCCCCAGAAATCATCCATTTATCACTATTCTCACATGTATCAACATACAGTATTATCTTATTCCATTTAAATCTTCTCTGTAATATGTTCATATCCCTTTTCCATTTCTAATATTATCTGTTTGTATTTCCTCTTTTCCTGGATTTGAATAATAAAAAGTATTTACCTTTCTTAGCCTTTAAAAATATTTGACACATGTATTAATCAATTATACTTTATCTTCTAATTTATAAATTGTATTTATCTTTCTTATCTATTCTGCTTGTTTGTAGTTTTTTTTTTTTTTTTGAGAGAGATACAGAGATGATGATCTAGGGAAGAGCATAGGGAGAGGGAGAGAGAGAATCCCAAGCATAGAGCTTGATCCCACAATGATGAGATAATGACCTGACCCAAAATCAAAAGTCCAAAGCTTAACCAGCTGAGCCACCCAAGTATCCTTCTGCTTGTTTGGATTTTATTCATCAAGCTGGACTTTCCTCATTTTTTAGTCATATGCTTAGTTTATTTATTTTCATTATTTCTGGTTTACTAATAACAGTGGTTAAGGCCCCCAACATACTCCTTTGTACTGATCTGACCACACTTCATCAGCACTTATATATAATATTCTGATTTTCATTACTTTCTAAATAGTTTGTCATTATGGTTTTGATTTTCTTTTTTTATGACATTCTAATAAAGAGTTTTAAATTTTTTTCTAACGAGGGGTGCCTGGATGGCTCAGTTAGTTAAGCATCCGATCTTGATTTCAGCTAAGGTCATGATCTCATAGTTCATGAGTTCAAGCCCCACATCAGGCTCTGTGCTGATGGTGCTGTGGTGTAGAGCCTGCTTGGGATTCTCTCTCTCCTCCTCTCTCTTATGTTCTCTCTGCCATACATTCACTCTGTCTTTTTTTCTCAAAATAAATAAATAAACTTTAAAAAAGTGAACTACTTAAAAATTTTTTTCAAAGTATTTGAGAGTTTAAATTTGCTTTTATTCCTGTTTAAACTTGTGTATTTTTTTCTAGTTTTGTTGTATTCTAGATAAAATTTTTCTTTGTGGCCTTATATATTACTTGTTTTCCTCGGGGTTTCAAATAATATTTTTTAAGAAGGCATATTCTTTGTTGTTAGGAAAAAAGTCATTATTTGCCTATATATTGACTTTAGTAATTACAATATTTCTAACTTCAACATCCTTTTCTGCTCTTTTTTGATGGTCAAAATTTAGGTCTCCTAAAGTCAACAGTTTTTCTGTTGAATTTCTCTCTCTGTCAATTTTTATTTTTTTCTATGTAATGCTGTGCTTTTATCATTGGGATATTTTCATTCTGCCTTGTATCTTACATCAACATAAAAATGCCAAATGGTCCTTTATCCCAAAGATTTCTTTACGATAAATTCTACTTTGTTACTTTATTACTGCCATTCATGTTTTCCTTTCATTTGCATCTGCTTAATAAAGATTTGGCCATAATTTTATTCTTTTAACTACTTAGAGTTAATTTTAACATTTATTGATATTTTTCCTAATTTCCAAGTGAATTCATGTTCATGACAGAAACTCTGGCAACTACAGAAAAGCACACACATGAAATCATCCACTACCCAGTATCCAGTGTTTTCTCTCTTTTCTACCTTTCCTTCTTAAATTTCCTTTGATATGTTCAAAGGAAGCCAGAAGTGTTTACACTGGAGCCTCCAGGTCACAGGCCAATTAAACCAGAAATGGAATCATTTCACAGTCCAGAGCATGGAGAGATAAAGTTATCAGGAAACTAGCTCTCATTTCTGTTTCATTTCTTAAAATTCAAAATTAGCAAATCACACTCCTCCCTTATCTACTGTGGGAGTGAAGAAATACAATAATTAGATTGCCAGGGATTCAAAATAAGAATGGCATGAATCTGCTGTGGTCAGGGGAGGAGGAAGCCAGGGCAGCTCTCTTGAGTCAGGACTTCAGGAACTTGATTCCAGAGACTGCCACTGAGAAGCAAAACCTTGGCTTCCCCACAGGCCTAGGGTAAGTGTCAGGCTCTGTGTCTGTGTGCGGTGGTGGTATGGGCAGGTGTTGTTTCTGTGTGTATGTTGTTGAGGGTACGTGTTGTTGTGTGTTTGTATGTGTGTGCTGTTGTTTGTGTATGTTGTTGTATGAGTGTGTATGTAAGGGATAGCAGCAGTAGAGAGGGTTTGGCAGCAGCCCAGAGGTCCCATTGAGGGAAAGCAGGTAGTCAACTCAGCTGAGTCCATTTTTTTTTGGAGGTCAGGGAAACTGTGGCCTGAAAGCTGCCTCAAGTCATGTTCTAGCTTACCAGTAAGGTCCAGAGATTAAGCCAAAATGTGTCCCATGTCAAAGAGTTAGAAAATGGGCTCCCCAAGGAAAGGTTAAAAGGATTGAGCCATTTAATATAAAAGAAGAAAAGATTAAGTGGCTGCTTAATTACTACCATCAAACAATGAAGATTTTTAAAAAGAGAATATGCAGTGGTTTTCTACTTTCCATATAAGACAAAGGGTGAAATGCAATCTAGTTAAACCAATGGAAAGCTCAAAGAGCTTCTTAACCCTCAGACTGATACAACATGGACTGGTCTACAGGGATAGATTATAGAATTTCCATCCCCAGTGATCTTTGAAGAGAAATAAATCACCACTCAGAATGCAGGGGCTAGGGACCACTGAAAAAGAGCACAGGCATCTGGGTCAGGCAGACCTGGGCTGCAATTCCAGCTCTACACAACCCTTGAAAGATTACTTAACCTTTTTACTCTTAGTTCCTTACCTGTAAAATGGGCATAATGACACCTGTAGCACAGGTTTTTGTTGGATCAAATGAAATGAAACCTATATAAACCTCCTACGCCAGTACCTGGTACATAGTATGGGTTCAACAAGTGTTAGCTTCCTCCCTCTTTCAACCATCATTTGATAAGCAGTTGATTTTGCACATTCTTTGACCACTGAAGAAAATACTAATTTAATCCCACCCACTAAAGATTTATTGACCACTTCCTTTATGTAAGGCACTAGGGAGAATATTTGGTGTTTCTTAGCTTCCACATCCATTCCTCCTGCTTCTGGTATGTCTCCCAGTATTTATGTGTGGGTCTATCCAACTCCTGGCCTCTCCGTGTGGTTTTGCAAGAGTTTACTACGTGACACATGCCCTAAGCACTGCCAACCAAAACATCTTGTCTGTTCTGTCAAAAATGATGGTTTAGGAAAGGGAACATGACCCAGTCAGAGCCAGTGAAACTCAAGGGATTGTGCTTGAGCTTGCTGGAGAGCCAGCCCTCCCTTCTCCCTAAAGCCTGAGAGGCTGGAGCTAGTGCAGCCATCTAACCTCCTTAAGAGCCTGAGAATTAAAATGTTAGGAGAGCTGAGTTTAGAGACAGGGAAAAGCCAGCTCAATCTCTGGGCTTTTCAATTATGTGACCCAATAAATCCCACTTTTTGTGTAGGCTAGTTGAGTCTGGTTTTATGTTGCCAAAAGGACCCAAAGTGATATAGGCTGTGTAGGACATACAAAAAAATAAGACCAAAAAGTTTATAAATTATAAATAAGATGTTTACACAAACAATAATAATATAAGACAAAATATTTATCATATACTGTTTATCCAGGGCTCACTACATACTGGACACTGCAAAAATTCTTTGGGTATATTGTTTTAATTCTCATAACAGTTATTTTCATGGAACTGGCAGAATTTGACTTTGCACTTGAGAGATGGGTAGAAATTGGGCAGGCATGAGAGGAGGGTAAAGAAGATAAGTGGAAAGAGGAACAAATGGAGACAGGAAAACGTAGGGATATTGAGCAAATAGTTGGCAGTCCCATTCACTGGGACCTGGAGGGCACAAAGGATAGTAGTGGGAAATACGGCTGGAAAGGCCCATTGAGATCAACTTATTGAATTACGAATACCAAGGCAAGGAATTTGTGTTCTTAACAATAAGGTTTTTTAAGCAAAGAAGAACCCCCAAATTTACTTTCACATAGCTTAGATTTTATCTAGGGAAAATATTTTTGCAATGCAGGAAAGTGAGTCATTTCCGAGGTGAATATAGAAGAGGGGAAATAATGTATAGGTATTCACAATTTTTTCCAGTCCCTCTTTAAAATTTTTTTAAAATTTTATTTATTTTGAGGGACAGTACAAGTGAGTGGGGGAGGGGCAGGGAGAGAGGGAGAGAGAGAATCCCAAGGAGCCCCCAGGCCTGGTGCAGAGCCTAACACAGGGCTCGGTCTCACAACTGTGAGATTATGACCTGAGCTGAAATCAAGAGTTGGACACTCAACAAAATGAACCACTGAGGCATCCCGTCCAACCTTAATGTTTATAGAGTGACTCTTCCTTCTGAGTCAGCAGCCAGGTACTCTCAATCGTGCAGAGTCTAGGTCATGGGGAAAACACAACAAAACTTTAAAAACGTGAGAGGATAAACTCAACTCTAGAAAGAAGGATTTGGGTTATGGGCAAGGGAGAAAGACAATAAGCCTGAGCCTTGAAACTTAGTGGTTGGAATTTGAAAAGAAAGGGAGAGATTCTCAGGAAGCCATTACAATCTATGTGAAAATGGCCGGGAAAGAGGACTTTTTAAGTGAGGTGGTGTGTGCTTTCTTGAAAGAAAAAGCAAAGATGTAAGGCACATTCTTTTAACTACTTTTTCACTTCCAGGTTGCAGAAGAAATTTATTATCATTTGAAGGAAAAGCTTGAGTTGGTAAGACTGGTTGGTGGTGGGGAAAAGAAGCATTTTGTGTTCAGTTTGAAGGAAGACACAGGATGGATCTGCCCAGGGAATATGCTGCAAATCAGCTTACCTTCAGGAGAGCTGCCACAAAAGAAAAAGAAAAGCGACAATAAAAGATGTGGGTATGCCAATGTGATGGTATTCCTCCAAAAGTTTAAGAATTGTCATGTTATCTAGCAATTCTGTACTTTCAAACCGAAGATTAGAAGCAGGAACTCAAAACACATACTTGCACACTGGTTTTATAGTAGCATCATTCTATAGGCAAAAAGTAGAAACAGCACAAATGAACATCAACAGATGAATGGATAAACCATTCTATATCTATATCTATATCCAACACATAGTTTACATATAAAATAAATACATATGACACATAGTTTATACATATAAAATATATATAAAATATATAAAACGTGTGTGTTTGTGTGTGTGTACAATGATACATTATTCAGCCTTAACAAGGAAGGAATTTCTGATCATGCTACAATACGGATAAACCTTAAAAACATTATGCTAAGTGAAATAAGCCAAATGCACAAAGACAAAGAGTGTATAAGTCTACTTGTAATGAGGCACCTAATATAGACAAATTCATAGAGACAGAAAGCATAATAGAGGTTATCAGGGCCTGAGGGAGAGGGGATGAGAGGATTTAATAGGTTGAGTTTCTGTTTGGGGTGATGAAAAAGTTCTGGAAACAGATAACAGTGATGGCTGCATAGCATTGCAAATGTACTTGATGACACTGAATTGTACACTTAAAAATTGTTAAAATGGCAAATGTCGTGTTATGTATGTTTCACCTCAATTTTTTAAATACATGTTTATTTATTTATTTTGAGGGATGGGCTGAGGGAGAGTGAGAGAGAATCCTAAGCAGACACCATGCTTTCAGTGCAGATCCTGTCTCGGGGTGCAATCTCACGAACTGTGAGATCATGACCTGAGCCAAAATGAAGAGTCAGACACTTAACCAACTAAGCCAGCCAGGTATCCCTCACCTCAACTTTTAATAAGCCACCTGTGCTACAGCATTATGACACGGACTAGGGAGTGCACATTTGCATTCTACTCCCAGACTCAACTCTTGATCATAAGGGAAGACTATCAAATTTTGATCTAAGAAAACTAATCGACAGCCAGGAGGCAGAGAAGCTTGGACCAATGCCAAGACCTGGCCTACGATGTGAATCTTCAAACCAGTGAGAAGGTAGTAACTCTATAAGCCAGACAAAGGGAGAATCAGGGGAGTTTTGTGATTATTGGATGTGGAGAGAGGCATTGGGAAAGCCAGGCAGTTTTTATGACTTCAGCTCTTTCTGACTTATAAAATATTTGCTACAGTGGTTGATTTCTATTTTTTAACAAGCCAAGTATTTTCTTCCTACTATTACCTAAGTTTACTTTTCTCAATTGCTACCATAAATAGAGCTCATCGACCACAAAGTCTTTAGAAAATTGTCAACCTCAGCCAATAAATAGTACTCAACCATATGGAAAAAAGTGGGCAATCATGACTCAGGCAAAGTGACTCCGTTTTTCTGAATTGAAAAAAAAACATTCCACATTTTGATTTTGGCCAAGAATGTTACTGAATGAAACTCAGACCTGTAAATAATTTTTTCATTACTGTAATGTTTCCTATTGCATAACTATACGTTTTGATAAAAAGACATGTCAGACTCTCAGCCGATCAATACAAAAACCACTTTACAATTTGTTTTACAGGATCTCCTTTCACTTTTTATGTTTTCATAACCCTGCCATTCCAATCATATTTTTATTTCAATTTAATTTAATTCTTTACACAAAATCTGAAATAAAGTGACACTTATGTAAAAGCTTGAATTCCATGGTTTGTTGTTCCCTTAGATACAGCTTAGATGTGTTTTTATTATCCAAGGGACCCTGGTACCTTTTACCACAAATGAAGTTAAAGCAACTGACCTGTTCACCCCACTTGCCCACCCATCATCACACAGTAGCAGAGCAGAGTCTTCAGATACTGGGAAAAGAGGGAGGTGTATTTGATAATGAGAAGATCTGACACAGCCAGGCAGGTGCTGAAGACATCTGTCTGTTGGATGCTGCAGTAAGGGGCTCTGAGCAGCTCCCAGAAGTAGAAAGACAGAGAAGAGGGGATGGGCATATTGGAATTGGTATGAGGGATGAGGCTTGCTAAAAACCACCTTGGCCTTCATCAGCCCATGTGTTATATATACAGGAAATCGTAGCTGTGCTGAATCAAATTAGATCAATCTGACAGCTGGAGATGGGTGATTTTCCTCTCCAAAACATCTAGTTACACCCACCAATCTACATGTAACTTAGGGGGCTTTTTAAGAAAAATACTTGAACCTCGTCCACTTCAGGTATATACAGATATATTCATTCCACAAATATTTACCAAGTGTTTCCTACTGTGCCAGACACTGTGCAAAGTCCTGGGGACAGAGCTGTGAAGATAAGAGCCCTGTACCCCAGGTGCTTACAGTCTTAATGGAGGAGACCACAACAGATAGAATAATGAGTAAAAAACAAGATAATTAATGACTGTGATAACAACAACGAAGAGAAAGAAGAGTGAGGAAGTAAACAGAAACTGCAGAAGGCCACTTCAGATAGGGTGTTCAAGGATTTCCTTCGAAGGGAGTAACATCTGAGCCTAATCATCAAGGGGGAGAGAGAGCCAGCCAGTCTCCACTTTGGAGTGGGGGTGGAGGGAGCATTTCAGAGGAACTCATGTGCCTGGGAGCACACGGTCAAGATGGAGAACAAAAGGTAGAGTGACTGGAGGTGGTGGCTATGACCTTAGATTTGCTGAGCTGGCAGAAGCTAGATCTTGCAGAGCCTTCTAGACCATGTAGGGGTGGTCAGAAACCACTGGAGAGTTTTAAACAGAAGAATAACATGATTTTATTCACATTTTTAAAGTTCACTCTGTTCTAGAGAACAGAGGTAAAAATGGAAGTAGATTAGTTAGGAGGTCACAATGATAACCCAGATAAGTGATGACAGATGACGCCTACTTAGATGAGGGAAGTGGTTCTCAAGGTGGGGTCACTGGATCTGCAGCAGCAGCAGCAGCACCTGGCAAACCTGTTAGAAATGCACATCCTCAGGCCCTACCCCAGCGCCATTGAATCAGAAACTCTGGGGGTGGGACCCTTCAATATACGTATTAACACCTCTTCCAGGTGATTCTAAAAGCACACTGAAGTTTGAGAACCTCTGGATTAGGGATATGGAAATAGAGAAAGTGCTATGGACAGTGTTCATGTCGCCCTGAAATTCCTGTTGAAGCCTTAACCTCCAGTATGGCTGTATTTGGAGATGGGGCCTCTAAAGAAGTAATTAAGGTTAAGTGAGATTTTAAGGGCAAGGCCCTGACCCGATAGGATTAGTGGTATAAGAAGACACCTCTCTTTCTCTCTCCTCCTCCCTTTGTCTCCACACATATAAAAAGAAAAGGTCATAAACACTGAGAGAGATGGCAGTTACCTACACTTCACAAGGAAGCCTATCTTAACTAACACGTTGATCTTGGGCTTTCTAGCAACCAGACTGCGAGAAAATTAATTTCTGTTGTTTAAACCAACCCACTCTGTAGCATTTTGTGATGGTAGCCAGAGCAGGCTAATACAGATGGGATAAAACCCTAATGTGGAATGAAAGAAGCAAACTGAGGTGGAATTATTTTGAAGGCAGAACTCAGTAATGCATGGGTGAGCTCACAGGGTCACTATAAAAGCCATAGCCATGGACTCCTTCTCAACCAGCTATAAGAGGAAAGAGATAACTCAGAGTAACAATGGGCATATCCCTATCTTGGGACTCTTGGAAATATGAGGAAAAAGCATAATTTGGCAGCCCAGTGTCTGAACCCCTTTCCTAATTCAGAATATCACCTAGTATGTGTGTCCTAGTGGGGGACACAGCCCTGTATCATGCAGAAGTTAAAACGGAACTGGTTTTTCTCTTATAACTTATTGCAATCCAGGGATTGGGAACATGACCTACACTCAAACAATCAAATAACTTCCAGAGACCTGCCTCGAGAAGAATTTAATCATTGCTGTGGCAGTGGAGTCAGGGTTGATTTGGAAGAGTGATAAGGACCCAGGGGTAGCATCCCAACCCATGATGTGACCTTGGCTGAATTATTTTCTTAGCTGGTTTTCCCACCCTTTCAATTAATTTATGAGCAACAAAATATATTTCCAATAAACTCATTTTCTGCCTAAGTTAACTAGAATTTTCTGCCAAACTCCCTGACTAGTCAAGAGAGGAACTCTGTAAAGACTGGACTTCCTATGTATACATGGAGGCCCAGAGCTCTTAATATCTGGGTATTAATTCTAATGTGGTAGCATTTGCAATTACCAGCTGAAGCCAGAGACACATAGGCTGCGGGTAGCTAAAGGCAATAGGTTCAGTCGGTTTCTTCCCTGAACTTGTGTCTCTTCCTGTAAGTGTACAATCAGCAGGCCGACTGAGACTTTAAATAGGAGAAGTTCCATTTTCTTTCTAATATTTTTGAGTCTACCTTCTCAGCTTCAAGCCTACTGCCCCATCTCACTAGTAACATTATAAGGGCCTCTTGATTATCTCTAGCCTTTGGCCTCCTCCACTTCATCGGGTCATCCTTGAGCACTGCCTTGACCATACCACGCCCTGCTCAAACATCACTAATAAAATATTCAGAATAAATCCAAATTATTTAATCTGCTATTCAGGTTCTACACAACTTTATCCTTCCCCATTCTTCCTAACATACTTTCTAGTGCTTTCCAGCACACACCTTATACTCAGGATAGTTTGGCCTACTCATGGTGCCTTGGACATGCATCACACATCTCACTCTCCCTTCCTCTGCCCCAATCTAGAATCCTCTCCTCTTCCCTTTCTCTCCAAATACTTCCCATCCCTCAAGACCCACTTCTGTATCTACCTCTCTTTAAAAAAATCCTCCTTTAACTTCCCAACACGCATGATTTCTCCCTCTTCTAACTCTGTAAAAACCCCTAATGTCTATGCTAGTCATCTGATGCTCATCAGGCACTCTCTGGTCTGACTTGTTTCCTTTTCTTGTGCTTGTGCCTTATCATATCAACCAGATTATAAACCCATTTAGAGCAGACACCACTCTCTACACAGTGATTCACTGCTGTGATTACTCAACTTTGTATATTCTAGACTAGATCATGGAGCATGATACAGAACATGATGGAAACACACATAAATGAGGATATAATAAATGAGTCTCATTGTCTTCCCCAGTCATTCTGCATCTTTCTGTGGATGCGGAGAGATGGACCTCCCCATGGACTTCTCCCATGGACCTCCACCAATCCAAAATGGCTACTTCACTGTGAGAAAAGCATGATACGACCTGAGAAGTCTTTTTCATATGAGAACTTCCCTGAATAGACACAGAGACAGCTGTCAGTTAGTGATGGTTACTGGAGCTTGGAGCTCATGAGGTAGAGTTGGACCAATAGCTGAGTTGGATGAAGTAAACAAGATGAATATACAGAGGATGCTGCCTTATATGAGAGGTCAAGAGAGGAGATTTCCAGAGATAGATCGTGCAGCTCCAGGAAATGGAATGAGAGGCTTAGCTCCTTATGGCCTTCTGGTTCTCAGGTCCAGTCTTTTGCTAAGCAAGGTCTGGTTGTGTTTCTTACCCACGAGATCCTCCTTTAACATTTCAATAAATTGTAGCTAGCTTGAGTGGCTTTCTGGTTTTTTGCCTTCAAAGGAACTTTGACTAGAGAAGAGGCAGCATAGGCTGATAATAATTTTCACCCCTCATTCTTCACATTAATCCTAAGCTCCTACAGGGTCCTGCCCCTTCCCTTCTCCTAGGGCTGTCACAGCAAAGTGTGACTACTAAATTCCTAGCATGGAAAACCAAGAATCAATTGCTCAAATGCTGTCAAAAAGTGACATTCAAGTTTGAGTGACAATGATGTCTTTGGTCCTGTCCTTATCCACTTTTCTATTTTTAGTGCTGTTCCTGCTCTCTGCAATTACAATGCTTAGTGCTTAAGCAGTTGCCAGGAGTTATTTAACAAGTACTTCACCCTTCTTTGAAGATGATGCTTTGATCCTGAGCTTACCTCCTTCTCTCAGTGACAGAGACTGCAGAATTCACCACTTCACAAAACACCACATCTCTTCTGGTGTTTTCTTTGAATGATGGGCTTGAGCCCATTGATTGATCATAGAAATTGGAGCTTGTCAGAAAGAAATTTCCCAAAATCCAGTGTCTTCAGCAAGTTACTCTCCATCTATAAAATGGGGCTAACATGACCACATTTTCTCAAGGATGCCAAGAAATAAATCAATATAATGGATGGAAAGTGCTTGGTAAATAAATCCCAAATAGTATCATTATTCTAACTGCCAATACTCATTTATCTCATATATCCTAATCGAGGCATAAATTTCATGTACAAAGGACAACTATCCAACATTCAGAGCTGTGTAGAAATGCAGAGGGTTACTCTGGACCTTCTAAATGATGGCTATCTGGTGGGCATACTATAGTAGCAACTCATGCATGAATGCATATATCTCTGATATTTGAATTTTTTCAATTAAACACAAATTGTATCTCCCATTAGAAAACCCTATGTGCACATTAGGGATCAATCAAGAATAGAAAATATGGAAAGGGTAGGGATTAGGGAAAGAGTTTAAGCAAATAAGAAAAATGTCACCCTTATCAAAGAATTTATGAAAATGTGTATGACTCTCCAAAGTGTACCTTAATCTTCAGCATCCAGAACATATTGCTAGGGTTTACAGATCAGGTCTCCCAGAAACAGGTGGGGGTGCAGGAAGTTGATTGGGGAGCACTCTAGGAACTACATCTGTGGGAGAGTGAACAAAGCTGGACTGGGCAGGAGGAGACCTTGGACTGCATTTAGTCACAACAAAAGCCTCAACTAATCCCACAAGGACACTCTTAAGCTGGGATGAGGCCGCAGAGTTGTCCCAAGCAAAACCAAGAGGTAGGGCCTTTGTATCCCTACCTGTCAGTCATCAGGTACAGGCTGCCCCCAGGAAGTGGTAAAACAGCTCTTCATCTAAAGGCAATTGCTGGGAGGTTACAACTCAGCTGCAAGCTGTCCACCATCACTCTCAGCAGCTGGGGGAGTGATTGCCTCAGTCCTGAACCAGAGTCTGTATGTAAAGTGTCCATCACACCACATCAGAGGTATCATTATAGTGTGTGTGTGTGTGTGTGTGTGTGTGTGTATGAAAGAAATGACTAATAAGGAATTCCATGAAGAAAAGATGCTTTTTACAACAGTATTACAATGGCACACTGTAGGGGCAGAAACAGATCCAAAACAAACTGGTATTTCACTAATAGGACCAACAGGAGAAACTGTGGTCAAATGCAAGAAAGCCCCAGACACTACCCTGCCACCACCCAAGCCCAACAACACACTACACCATGGACTCTTTTTTTTTTTTTAATTTTTTAATGTTATATTTACTTCTGAGATATTAAAAAAATTGTTTTAATGTTTCATTTATTTCTGAGAGAGAGAGAGAGAGAGAGAGAGAGAGACAGCATGAGCAGGGGAGGGTCAGTGAGAGAGAGGGAGATACAGAATCTGGAACAGGCTCCAGGCTCTGAGCTGTCAGTACAGAGCCCAATGCAGGGCTTGAACCCACGAACTATGAGATCATGACCTGGTCTGATGTTGGACACTTAGCCGACTGAGCCACCCAGGCACCCCCACCATGCACTCTTTAAACCACAGACATTAATCCTTTGTCAGTTATTTAATTCCAAAAGTGAGATCTCAGCTGTAGCACAGTGGAAAGGATTATTTTTTTTTTCAAGTTTGCTGTTCCCTTTAACTTATACACCTGAGAGCTGACAGTATTGTTATTTCAAAAAGGCTACTAAAGTGAAATTAAAAGATATCAGAAACAACTTGGAGAATTAAAAAATCAAAAATAACATCTATAATACTTGCAAATTCCCCCGTTAAATGATAGGATGTGCTAAAACTTATCTACACACAATTTTGCAGGATGAAATCCTTCCAAGCTTTCCTATAACTTTTATAAATATTTATTCTTTGGAACATTTTTATAAAACTTACTGAAATACATTGGAAAACATCTTGTTCTTTATCAAACTACGTTTTTTTCTCACACGTTCAAGGGAAGGGCATTCTCTCTCACCTATGAAATGTGAAAGTGGCACCTCTAATGGTCTCTTTGTCCCATCTGGCTGATTACCTCAGCTCAGAAATTTATCAGTTCAAGAAGATGTATTCACTTCCTGGTTAATTCAAAGATTATATTCTATTTTAGTTCATCCACAATAGACAATGTGTCCAGGTTATTATCTTCTAGGAGGATCACCATTTAAGTTCCTCCTGGATACTCAATTCTTCTTTGTCCATTTGCTAGGATTTTTATCTTCAACCAGGAAAAAGATGTACATTGTCCTACATTAATAACTTGGCAGATTATAAACAACCAGTGTTCCTTTCTCTTTTTGATGTTCTTCAGATTTTTAAAAAATGATTTTAACAAATACTTTGGGAGTCCCTGATCCTTTCCAACTTATCACCTAGTATTGTTCACATATCTAATTGATACATGATTAATCATTTATTTTATCCCTGGGCATGACACCAGTCCCTGTCAGCACTTGGTATGGATAAATTCTCACCAGCATGGGAGGCAATATAAATTACTGGCTAATAGCATGGATTCTTGAGCTAGATTGCCTGGCTTCAGGTCACACTTCTGTCACTTAGCTTTGGACAAATCACAACTTCTCTGTGCCTCAGCTCTCCCCCATTTTTTAAATGAGACTATCTACTCATAAGATTACTGTTAGAATTAATTCAACTAAAAGCAGAGCCTAACCTGTAAGTTATATATACATACACATGATAGTACTATTATTGTTATACTATTTTTACCAAAAATCCAACAATACAAATTTAAAATTGTTACCACTTATATAGCTAAATTATGTCATTTTTAAAAATAACAGCACAAAATTCATTCTGGCTTAATCATCTGCTTCTGTTTTAATGAGATCATGCTCTATATATTACACTCGTAGGCACCAAAAAGATGACACCCAAGCTAATTAAAATATCCATTCATTTATTCCATGCACATCTCTGAGCAAGGCATTGAACTGGTTGCTGGTACTCCAGGTATGATTAGGACACAGGCCCTGCCCTTAGGCACCATTCCTGCCAAGGGTCTACAAAAACTGGCCCTTCATGGAGGTGAATAGTGACCTTTCCAGTACCTTTTCTTATCTCATATTTATTCTCAAGCAATTGTTGTTAGCAAACACCCTTATGCCCTGGGCATGAAGCTTCCTTTCAGGTAATTGAAAGCTTAAAAGAGATACATATTGCGTTATTAGAGAGCAAAAGGAGATTCCAAAGAAAGGATTTAGCAGATGTGGTAGTATTTTTCTACAAAATCGTTGTGATCTTCCTACTAATATCTATTTCTAGGCAAGTGCTATGTTAATATACCACTTTTCATACATCTGCCACTAAAGACAACTAACAGAGTTAGTCTTCGCCTTTCCCTGTCATTCCTTGGATAACATGGTTTGCTTTGCAAAATTGCTTGTTTAGTCTTGTGACTCACTAGTAGCATCAATAATGTGTATTGGGGATATCACTAATTAAGTCACATCCATTAGTTGTTTGTTTATTGTATGATAAACATCATACTACACAATACATAGGAACTTTTAACTTTTCAAATCAAGGTATTAACCAAATTTTAAAATTAAAAAAATATATGAAATTCATCAGAACCTGCTCAAATTAATCAGGGAAAACTTTAGAGAGGTGAATTTTAAGCCAGAAAAGTTACACACATGTATTGGTGATAGCAGAGAAAGGGCTCTGGTATCCAACAAGGCACAGAGGAAGGAATTAGAAAGTCTGTATGGTAATCTTCCTGCGATAACCAGACACAAACCCCACACACCTCTACCTTTCCAACACTCACGTTTGTATGAGGACAGAGACAAACTGGTCAATGAACTTGACAGTTATAGAGTATCTGCCACATAGCTGAACAGGATCCCATTCTGTGATCCCCGATGAAGATGACCTTCTCAAGTTTCTCTAGGTGACTGAAGCTGGAGATTAGGAATTCCTATAAACCCTAGTGTAGCTCTACCCATCAGAGGAGAGTTTTGGGTCCTGGAAATCAGCTGTCATTGGCCACTGAGTAGTAAATGGTAATTCCCTAAACTCCTGTTGGCTGGGGAATGTTTCCTAACACAAAACAGAAAGCATTTCAAGACTGGCCAATCCAGAAATCTGATCCAAGTAGCTCCTGGGGGCATTAAAACTGCCCTCCTGTGGCCACAGTATGGGAAAGAATACAAATGCCAGAGAAACCACACACTAAGAGGGCCCAGGTTAGGAATTCAGGGAGCCAAAGCATCCTGCTCCAGGACTCATAATTAAGCAAGCTAACACCAAGAACTCTATGGTAGCAATGAAGAGACTCAAGAAGCAAATGTCCACAAAAACAGGCAGACAAGCCAGGGACGAGAACAACATGGCCATATCTGAGTATTGGACAGGACCAGCAAGGCTGCAAGCAATTCCTGTCTGAGGACAGACTGACATCTGACATCAAAATCTGCACCTTTGTTGGGGCGCCTGGGTGGCTCAGTCGGTTAAGCACCCAACTTCAGCTGGGGTCATGATCTCATGGTTCATGAGTTTGAGCCCTGCATCAGGCTCTGTGCTGACAGCTCAGAGCCTGGAGCCCACTTCAGATTCTGTGTGTTCCTCTCTGCCCCTCCCTTACTTGCACTCTGTCTCTCTGTGTCTCTCAAAAATAAATAAACATTAAGAAATTTTAAAAAATCTGCACCTTTGTGCAATCTTAGGACAGAGATCAAGGTCAAGCTTTTTTTTTTTTTTTAAATTTCTGAGAGAGAGACAGCGTGAGCAGGGGAGGGTCAGAGAGAGAGAGAGGGAGAGACACAGAATCTGAAACAGGCTCCAGGCTCTGAGCTAGCTGTCAGCACAGAACCCGATGTGGGGCCCAAACCCATGAACTGTGAGATCATGACCTGAGCTGAAGTCAGACACTCAACCGACTGAGCCACCCAGGCGCCCCCAAGGTCAAGCTTTTTAAACAAATTCTTTGGCCTTCATAAAATTTCTACTTTAAACATCCTTTTAAGGTATTGTTATTTATACATAATTGGACACAATGATCACTACCTTTAGAGTTAGGTTTCCAGGGCCTGGAGCAAAGCAAAGAAAATGGGGATCCCATTCCCTTTCTCCACCCTGAGGAATTGTCCTAAGAATTATTTGCACTTCAGCATACCACACCACACAGCGGCACATACCTGGAGATGAATCATGTTCCTATATCAAGCTGGTTTGGGCCAGACTGTCAAGGACATTCTGTGCAGACAGAATTCTGCATAGTACTCTAATTCTGAACTATGAGTTCAGGGCTGTACCAGCCAATCTGGTGTGGGAAGGAGATCACTTCTCACTTATCTTGAGTTGATACTGCTCCAGCTTTCCTAACTTGAACTTGATTCTTCATTCATTCATTCATTCAACAGGCTCATGTATAGCACTCACTAAGGACCCAGGACTGCTCTAAGCATTTTATGAATTAACCCATTTCATCCACACAACATAGCCAATTGTATCGCCTCAGCACCCCCTCCTCTTCATACATAAAACATCCCTTGCTCTTCATGTGTGTCTATTTCTTTACTTGTTTGTGCCTTTAATGTGATTCTCTGTTATACTCTTATTTATGTGTTTGTGTCATCCCAAGCTGGATTATTGGCTCTGATAGGCAAGAGCTCTATGCTGACATTTGTACAAATGCTATGACTTGTAGGGACTTTGATGTTTGTCCCCTCCCTGGCAAACTGTTGAAGAGGGTGCCACTTGCTGATATTGTAGCTTCCTCCTAGGAGCTTACCCTTCAGGCTTCCTGAGGAAAAAACAGCTTGTCCCCCTTCTTTTTTTCTGGGGTATCCCATGTACCACCCCCATCACTGCATATGTACTGCTGCTTCCATACTCCCAGTCCAAGTCAGGTATCTCAGTGTGGCTGGGTATACCTGGGAAGATGTCATTTTTTTCTGTCATATTGCAAGACTCTGTGTCCAAGGGCCAGAGCCATAGCAATTTCCTCCTACACCCAGGCCTGGCTCCGTCACACACTTGGCCTTACTATGGCAACAGAACTCTGTGGAGTGCCTAGTGCTGCACTCTGGCAATTAGGGGCTTGACAAATGCTTTTCCACGATGCTGAAGCTGAGGATTAGAGGAACAAATTACACTCTGGAACAAAGGGGCACATTGTGAGTGAACTCACCTTTTATTGTGGGCTGTTTGGCCACCAGACCCCTGTATGCCCAGCACATAGGGAAACAACAGCATGAACGTGGACACAGGATGGGGCACGCAGAGACTGGAGCCGTGGTGCCAAGCTCGTTAGCACCAAAACATAGAAACAATAAGATCCAAAGTTAATAACGAAATTAGGGAAATATTAACTGACACAAAGAATGTGGAACTCACAAACTGGCTTGAGAGACACCCCAATAGATTCCAAGCTCAATGGCAAGTATATATTCAAAAACACTGATTAGGAGGCAAAATGCAGGTTCATGAAACAAAGCTCTAAAGAAAGTGAAGAAGTATGGAGAGTGGAGGGGCGTGCAGGGAGTCAGACAATTTCCCTAGCGAGAATGATGAGAGAATTGCTTGCTCAAGGGCAAATTTTATGGAAAATCATGATCCAGTGCTAACATAAGGAGAAAACCTTTCCAAAGAGTTAATGGAGCAGTTAGAGAAATTCAGGTTCAGTAAATCATGAGGACCGGGAGTATTGATCTGAACATTCTGGTGGGTGAAAATATGGAGCTGAGCTGCTGACCAAACTATATAATAGAACACTTCTTCAAAAGTGGCTAGGGATTTTAGCTGCTGAGTTGATGCTGGAGTCTTACCCACTGAGTTTTCCCTCCCAAGTTGGTTCTCTTAAGAAATTCTGTCCACTCTTTCCTGGAGGGTAGTCACCTCTCCCACTCACATAACTGTACCTGTCATCTCTGATGATCCTACATCCACAACCTCCTGCACAACCTCTCATCTGATCTCGGCGGGTATTTCAAATCTCTGCAGGACATTTCTACACTGGTGACTCGCTACCACAGCTACTTAGACACTCATCATCCCAATGTCCTCACTGCCATAACCAATTAGAAAACAAAACAAAGCAAGCACCACAAAACCATCCAAATTGTGTTCCCCGTCCTCCAGCCTTGAACACAGGTGATCCCTCCCATGTCTTCAGCTCCTGTACCCAATTTGCCAATAATAGTAGCATGTCACCTTGGCCAGCTATTCAACTTTCTCTAATTCTGTCTCCTCATCTGGAGAATGCGAATAATAAAGATTGATGTGAGGACTGAACAAGGCCACGTGTGCAAAGTGCTCAGAATGACACCTAACACATAATTACACACACACTAACATTTTTAGTGGTGTTGGCATTACATTAAAATATTTTTTCACTTTTGTCCACTGTAGGTGTCAGCAGCATCACATCAACTCCCTTATTGCCTCAGGCCACATTAGAATCCCAAACATGTAGAGCTAGGAGACTCCTAAGGGATATGAAGTAGTCAATCTAGAATGCTTTCACTTCTCTGTACTGGCTCCTCTTAGCCTCATGGACACCATGGTCCTCTCCCTGCCCTTCTCCAGCACCAGTGTTGCCTCTTCTAACTACTCAGTCTACATCAGCCCCTGTTCAAGAACCTACAGTGGTTCCCTAGGGTATGGCTATTCCTGGGGAGTGTGAGGCCCAGGCAAACGTATTTTGCAGGTCCATATGTGTATCAACAATTTTATTGGAAAATGAACCCATGTTACTGATGAAGATTTAAAATAATGGCATTTATGGCCTGATGTGAACATTCTTATCTTCTTCATCCCCTGTGAACGAGAGTTACTCCAAATCAGCATGTCAGCACCATTCTAGAGGTCTAATGTCATGCAATATTACAAAAGAAATAACTTGCTGGCCAGGGTCAGTGGGAACAAATGCTGACCAAGCTGCTCTCCTGAATTAGGCCCCACTTTGGCTCTAAGACAATACATAAGCATGAGTTCTGGATGTTCCTGTAGATTTCTGGTCAACCTCATAGGCTAGATAGAGAGAAGCACAGTGCCCTAAGGGGGAGAAATGAGATCTGACTTGGACACTGAAACCCAAATAGCATTGCAGTGGGGGACTTCAAGGAACACCATCCAAATCACGAGGACTTCTGCGGTGTGGTGACCCAAGGCAGGGATCTTGCCCATGGTTAAGATCTGTACTGTCTGATCAGCTGGTTAATAGATTGAGATGCTATGGAAGAATACCTCAGAGCCATTTTTCCTAGTATTATGAAGACGTCTGGCCAATTGCATTATATGTTAAATAACTAGGAACTTGGATGCATTAAAAATTAATAGAAAATTGTATGAATAATGAATCTGTGGCAGTGTATAAAATGATCATACATTACTTCCAGTTAGACAATGAATCCTTGAAATGGATGAGCTATATGACCCTACAGTCTTTTTACTGGTGGCCTAAGGTGAACAGGAACAAAGGAGAGTAAATAAAATCTAGGTGAAGGGCGTTCCACTGTTCAAGTTACTTATGCTTATAAAGCAATGTGCCTAAGTGTCTATCGCCACCCCTTCTTTCTCTGAGACTTGCCACACAGCCCTGAGCCCCTGAGCCTAAACTGCAGGTAATGAGACTGATCCCAACCTCCTAGGATTGACAGACCCTTTAGGATGCAATCAAAGCAGGTTAAGTCAGCCATCTTGAAGCCATGCCAGCCAGGACTGTGGTTGTGGGAATTTCATTGACCTGGTCTGGGACACAGAGGGTCTGGTAGAGGGAGAACCAAAAATAAGGCAGTGCAGTGTCTACCAACTTCCCACCTCTATCCCTTTTTCCTCCCCCCATTCCCCCAAGCCTGCTTTGGGACTTCCAAAGAGAAATATTATAATCCATGTCCATCTCCAGCCTCATGAGGTCATTTTCCAAAGGTTTCATAGTTTCTCATGACTTCTCATTCTGCCAATATCCAATTACTAGGTTCTCTCTCGCGCGCGCGCGCACACACACACACAGAGTGTTGGCACATTTTGGCTTGCAGGGTTTTAGATAATATGTTGGCTCAACAAGAGGGAAAAAAAGAGCTTTTCCTGCCAAATTAAAGACAGGCAGAGCCTGGTAACACAGGTGATGGGGAGAACATTTACAAAGTCTGCCTCCCCACGCTGCTTCTTTGATGCAATTCTTTTTTTGCCCTAAAGGAATTTCATGGTAATGAAATCTGTACTCAAAAATCAAGCCTTCCTAACTAGAGATACCTTGGGACTGTTTGTTCTCTGCAGTGTAGTGGTGTGTGGCATGACCCTGTTTCTGAATGTGCATGTGAGGCAGTATGTGTGTTGGGGGAAGGGGGATGTTGCTATCAATGTATGATCTGAGCCTGCTTTGAAAGCCGATCCCAAGGGGTAAAATAAGATACAGAACTAATCTGATGAGACATTAAAATCTTCTGACCTGTCTTATTTAGCAGAATTCTGGTGCTTGTTTTTCATTATAAAGATCTGGGGTAATAACTTTATTTAGTGCCTGCATTTTTCCCCCTGGATTTCTACAGGAAAGTCAAAGACACTGATTTACAAACAGAGGTTTCTTAAATACTATTTTTAGAACAATGCTGTACCAGATTTATAAGGGGGTTGGGGGGGAGAAACTACAGTCACTTTTGAGCAAAGTAGCATTTCACTGCATAATAATGAAGTACTAATTGCTCTTTGTCATCACTTTTTATGCAAATTGCCCTGGAGCATTTGCCCAACATGCATTTTACATTTTAACAAAGAAAGTGGAGTCTTGATAAACAAGAATCGTATACCCAAGCAAAAATAAAAATATCAGCTATAAAATAAAACTGCTTAAGGTGCATTCTCTAAGGATACACATTTTTGTATTATGTCATCCCCATTATTAGATCTATTTCACCAAGAAGATTCCTTTGAATTAAAGTAGCAGTTTATGTGTCAGGCAAAAATAAAATAAAATAATAATAATAATAATAAAGTTTGTATGCAAAACCTACATATTTTACTTATCCTACAATTTATAATGGAATTTTGATGTGAAAATTATGTTCCCAACAGAATTTAAATTGACCACATCAAAATCTAGATTGGCAAAGGAATCAAACTGTGTCAAAGCATTTTCCACAGGTACAAATCTCACTATTTTAGAGGTTTCAGTTATTCTAATGGATTCCCATTTTCATAGAGACAGTCATCAGCGTTATCAAAAAAGGAACACGATTTGCATATCATAAATAGGTACATAGTTTGAAACATACCTTAAGGATGTGTGTTTTCAAATTCTGGTCTGGAGACAGTTACTGGTTGCTATCATACTGACACCAGGCAATGGGGAGAAAAAAAGAGAATTGTGATTTAAAGTTTTCTGAGACCTTCAGAGAAATCTAAAATTCAAACCTGGCCTCCCAGGTCATTATGAAGATATATTTGTGGAGGAAAGAGGATAGAACATATTTTATTTAACAGTCTGTTAGCTTGATCTATACCATTTAAATATTTAAACATATGGTATGTGGGCCTCCATTTGTACTCTTGCCCCGGGCCCCACAAATGTTAGCGGAAGGTCTGCTTCTCAGAACCACTCCCCCACCTCCAACTCAAAAGCTTCAATCAAATCTGTACATGTTCATTCTAAAAATGGAATGCATTTGGCTTTAAAGGCAGGTGATGTTGAGGGCCATCACCTATGCTATTCAGCAAATCCACACTTTGCAAATAGAAAAACACAGTGTGTGACAAGGTGCTATTTATGAAGCAATAGATGATTTCTTCCCAAATGCAAAGAAATGAACTGCTGCCTTTTTAAATGACCATTGTAGAATGTTACTTCCAAAGTAGGATAATTCCTAGAATAATAGTAATTATACCATGAAGCCTATTTAATTCCAGACTTCAATGCTGTTTACAGCCCTAAAGTTATTAGTCCACAGTCCCTTCCTCTGAGTTGAATCCATAAGGTGTTATCTGTTCACTTTTATAAGCACCCAGGCCCAGACCCAGAAGAGTATTGCCTAAGGTCATTGAAGGAGTCAGGGTGCGTGCGTGTGGAGTGCGGAATCCCCACTCATAGTCGCAGACCCCCTCCATTAGACAACCTGATTATGAGATGAAATACTGGTAAACATGAGCTTCTGTGCCCAGGAAATGCACTGTGAAGGGCATAATGAATTACTTATGCTGTGTAGTGTATGTATAAATCATATTAAAGCATGCTGAATAGTACATTATCATGGTTCTATTTTGCATTACAAAAGTAACTAATGTAAGCTGCAAAGTGTACTTTTAATCCATTATTCATTTCTAAAAGTAGTCAGACCACTATTGAAGTACCATAAAAGGCTACCAGGATAAGCAAACCTGCTTTTCAATTTATGAAGATGAAACAGCAAGATTTTAAAATCAATTTTAAATTAGTCAAGCTGTATTTATCAAAACACATCAAATCTATGCATTTCTAGTTCAGATGGAGAAATTATTACAAATCTTAATCTTTCCCCCAAAAAAAGATTGTATGTCTTAAGTCTGGAATCAATATAATTAGTTTTATTATGTGTGATTCTCTAATATTGTTTGTTTTACCATATTTTTAAAATGTTTACAGTGGATCAAAACCTATTTTTAATGTTCTTTTTTCATTTGTGTTGAATTATCTACATTCTGATTTTCCACAGCTGCTACCTTTGTCCCCAATGGTGTCCTTAGCACACAAGCAAATAATTCGGGTGGGTTTATCATCCCTGACCACCGCATCTGAAAGACCCCTCAAAAGTCTGCCTAGGAAGTCAGGGTTCAAAATCCAGAAACTATAAAAGAAAAGATTGATGCAAATTGATACAAAAGCAACATTAGCACAAAATACAAGTGACAAACTAAGAAAATGTTTGCAACCTAAATCATAGTGGGCCAAGCCCTTTAATGTTTAGTGAGTCTCAACAATTTGAGAGAAGTCTAAAAGCCCAATAGAAACTGAACAAAGGACGTAAACATAAAATTCACTGAGAAAGCAATACAAATGGTTCTTAAACATACCAAAAACCCTGCAATCTCACTTACACACAGAGCAATTCAAATCAAAGTTACATGATGATACCACTTCAAATTGGCAAACATTTCTTAAAGTTTGATAATATAATTGTTGCCATGGCTGTGGGGAAACAATAACTTACATATGCTACTGGGACTGCAAATTAGAATAAATCTCATGGATGGCAACATGATAATCCCTATCAAAGTTACTTGCTTGGACCCAGTGATCCCACTTCTGTGACTTTATCCTACAGGTAGATACACTTATACACTATGAAACAATACATATACAAGGTCACTTATTGCAGTATTATTGCAGTAATAGCAAAAATTTGAAACAACTTAAGAGCATGTGATGGTTAATTTTATGTGTCAGCTTAACTGGGTCAAAAAATACCCAGATAATTGGTCAAACATTATTCTGTGTGCTTCTTTGAGGGTGTTTTTGGGTGAGATTAACATTTAAATTGGTAAACCACCAAGCGGTGCCTGGGTGGCTCAGTTGGTTAAGCACCCAACTCTTGATCTCAGCTCAGGTCATGATCTCAGGGTCATGATCTCAGGGTCATGAATTCAGGCCCTGCATTGGGCTCCACACTGGGTATGAAGGCTATGTTTAAAAAAACATGGTAGATTGAGTAAAGCAGATTACCCTCCCTATTGTGCATGGGCCTCATCCAGTTAGTTGAAGGCCTGAAAAGAACAAAAAGGCTGACCCTCCCCAGCCCTCCTCACCATGCAATAAGAGACAATCAGCTTTTTCCTGCCTTTGAACTGACATACTGAAATATCTGCTCTTTCTGGCTCTCAGGCTGCCAGCCTTCAGACTGGAACTACACCATCAGCTTTCCTGGGTCTGCAGCTTGCCAACTTACTCTGCAGATCTTGGGACTTTGTCAGCCTCCAAAATCACATCAGCCAGTTCCTACACACACACACACACACACACACATTCTATTGGTTTTGTTTCTCTGGAGAACCCTAATACAATAAAGAATTGATTAAATAAACTATCATACACATATTAGGGAATAGTTCTCAGATACAGAAAAATAAACGTAGATGATCTCTGTGATCTCCAAGACATATCAAGTGAGTTAACAGTAAGGTGGAAAACAAGATACATCATATGCTAACTATTGCATTAAAGGATATATATTTGTAATTGCTTCTATTGAAAAGAAACACAAAAGTAGTAAATAAATTTATTCTATTAGGGATCAAAGAGAGCCAGGACATAAACTTGCAAATGAATACTTTTTCTATCCTTTTGATTTTGATTCATATGAATATATTACTTATCAAAAAATTTTTAATTTACAAATCAGTAATAGTGCTTCCTTATCATATCACTCTAATTTATTTCTTTTATTGCACTATTACTGTCTGAGGGTTTCCTTGTTTCCTGCTCTCTAGAACAGGGATCAGCAAATTATACCCCATGGGCCAAATCCAACCCACCTCTTATTTTGTTCACAAAATAAAGTTTCATTAGTAAACAGTCCTGTCCAATCATTTATATATTTCTAAGGGTGCTTTTATGGTACAGTGGCAGAGCTGAGTCGCTGTGACTGAGGCCATATGACCCAAAAAGTCCAACATATTTACTACTTGGGCCTTTACAGAAAAAGCTTACTGACTCTCGCTATAGAATGTGAACTTCTTCCAAATAAAATGTAAAGACAGAAAGCTTATTTGGTCATCACTGTATCCCTCAGAATACTGTCTAGTGCATAGTAGGTGCTCATCAGTTCTGTCACAGTTTGGGTTTCCAGGAAATGGAACTCTGAGATGGAGATTAGCAGGTGGGAGTTCCTTAGGGAATGTTCTTGGGATCACCTGAGAAAGGAGAAGCAACAGTATGGGGCAGAGGGAGAAGTCAAGCCTTGGCATGGTATTGATGGAATACCTCACCCAAACTGACAGGGAGTTCTGAAAATGAGGTGACCCTTCAGAGCTCTCCAAATAAATTGAGAGAGTCGGACCTTTAAACTCCCACTTGAATCTGTCATTGGACAGGGGCCAACCCAGGAAGGAGGTGTGACCTTGAGGAAAGCAGCTATCTTTAGCCAAAACTAATCTTAAATAGCAGTACCACTAGTGAGGGCTGTCTGCCAATGGTACTCCCAAAAGCTGGGGTAGTAAGTCTTTGGGCGGGGAGAAGAATGGGGACCCACAATATAGCATCCATCACAAGGACTAATTAAATAAATGTGTTTGTATGCATCTGCTCCAGTGATAATTCCACCTCACAATACCACTCAATTTATTTTATTCTTAGAATCTTTGGGCTTTTCAGTATGTTTTAGCTTGTATAATCTCAGAAGCAGACTCTGAGACAACCATGGGAGTGGTCTTTTTGTGTGTGAGATGTAGGACACACCAGTAGAGGAATGGAGAAGTCACACAGGGAAGGTAAGGCAGTTGAGCCACTGCCTATAGCATTATAGACAAGTGCTGCTCAGAGAGGGGTTCAGGGAATACTGCCCATCCAGGAACTGTTGGCCGCTGAGTTTACATCTACAATTGTTCTCAATTCCATCTCATTTTCATCTTTGGTTTCTGAACAGAATTAGGTAGAGCTGTTTTTCCACTCGCTCAAAATCATTACCTTTAATTTAAAGTTAAGAGCCAATGCCTGGATGGAAAAGTCACACTGGTGCCTAAATGCTGTAGAGCAACTTGATATAAAAAAAAAAAAAATCCCTTCCCTTTGTTCCCTTCTCTAATAAGGGCACCTAAACACCAGCTTAGATATTATCAAGTGCAAGGTGCTCACTTGCTTCTTCTAACAACTTCTCTGCTCTACGAGGGGCTGACCATCAGTTAGTTTCATTTCCCTTACCCTCTTACCATGATCACCCTGCATCACCACTAACGCAAGGAAAGCTAGAACATTCAAGAGATTGCAACCACATGACCATACTTTTCATTCAGAGGATAGTTATTTTCATATTTTTCCAGGAAGGGTAAAATATTTCCCATCTCAAACTTAAGTTTTATATCCTTTGAATCGAGAGATTCTATATTTTGTTCCTATAGGAACAAAGTACCAATTTCTCTTAGCAACCACTGTAGCTTTTATAACATTGATAAACTTGGTTTCAACATGAAACTACTTTCACTAGGAGTTTATTGTTACTGTAAAACCAAGCTTACCACAGCATGATTTTAAAAACCCATATTTTAAGCATGATATAAAATTACATATTGTGATAAGAATGTACAAAATAATATATGTACAAAACACAAAAGGACTTTAAAGAAATAAACTAAAATATTAAATTATTTTCTTCATCTCCATATTTTCTCAATTTTTGTTTTGTGCACAAAATAAATCTAATGCAAAAAAAGTAACTCTAAACACAATATAATTTGATTTTAAGTTAGAGATAGAGAAAGGAAGTATTATATAAACTCTAAGCTGAGCGTCAGACTGCTGTCTTCTCACTCTGGCTTCACAACTACATTACTGGATGGCAGAGCCCAAATCACTTAACACCTTAACCTTCAGCCTGCATACCTTTCCCATGAAAAATGATGCCTAAGTTTCTTTGGAACCCTAAAATTTAATGATTTTATAATTTTACTTTCCCACCATAATTTTACATTGGGGGATGGCCCAGTACTGGAGCAGTCTATAGACTCTGAAGAGCATGAAAACCACCAGGGAATAAAAATAACAAGTATGGGTGAGGATGTTGAGAAAAGGGAACCCTTCTGAACTGTTGATGGGAATGTAAGTTTGTGTAACCACAATGCAAAACAGTATGAAGTTTCCTCAAAAAATTAAAAATAGAATTATCGTATAATCCAGTAATTCTACTTCTGGGTCTGTATCTGAAGGAAATAAAATCATTACCTGGAACAGACAGCTGCACCTCCCATATTCATTGTAGCATTATTTTCTATAGCCAAGATTTGGAAACAACCTGCATGTCCACTGGCAGATAAATGGATAAAGAAAATGTGATCTATATACAGAGCTGACCCTAGAATAACACAGGTTTGAGCTGCAAGTCACTTATACCTGGATTTCTTTAAAGTTCAGTATTGTAAATGTATTTTCTTTTCCCTGTGATTTTGATAACATNATGAAGTTAAAAATAAAAGCAATGTAATTTCTCTTGCCACAAGACTGGAACTCCATTTCCAAGAGAACTGGGTGTGAATTCATAGAAGCCAGGATTTGAATATTGAACTGGCCACTTATTAGCTGTATAATTCTGGGTATACCTAGCTCCTCTGAGTTTATTAATCTAGAAAGAAGCGGTAATAAAACATAGTACTTTGTGGGGTTGTTGTGAAGATTAAGCAAATAATATATATGAAGTACTGGTCTAGTGTTTACCTCAAATAACAGTAATTATTATTTTTTTAATTTTTTAGTGTTTGTTTATTATTGAGACAGAGAGAAACAGAAAATGAATGGGGGAGGGTCAGAGAGAGAGGGAGACACATAATCTGAAACAGGTTCCAGGCTCTCAGCTGTCAGCACAAAGCCCAACGCACGGGTTGAACCCACAAACTGAAATCATGACCTGAGACGAAGTCAGGCACTTAACCGACTGACCCACCCAGGCGCCCCTCAAATAACAGTAATTATTATTGTTCCCACCCCAAGATGTGAAAATTTTGAGGAAAAATTGTGTGTCCATTTAGAATTATTTGATTTATTTAAAGGCAAAACTGAATGTTTTGGTCAAAAACCATTTTGTATTTCCATGTTAGCACTAAAAACATTTTCTGGACCAATATATGATTTCTATGTGCTGAAAGAGTATGATTTGGCATTTTCCCCCTTCTAGTTTTTGAAACTGATATATAACACGAAGGCTTCTAAGTAGGTACTGACTGTTGGCGCTTAAGCTCTTGGCAGTTAATATAAACCCTGGATTTGCATGGCTTTCAATTTCCTTTACAAAAGTTGCCTAAGTGGGATTTATCACCCTTGTCCTGGTGCACATGGAAAAATAAACCAGGTGAAATGAACAATCAAGCTGGTTAGCCTGTCTTAATGTTAAAATATTTTTGAGCAAGGACTAGCTTTAATTTTTACACCAAAATCACAATATGATGATGTTGTGTGTAGAAAGGGTTGGTCCCAGATCTTAATTTTATTTGTGTATACTTAACATAAATATCTACGAATCTGAGGTGTTTTTCTTTCCTGTTTATTACCTCTATGATAATCATATGCTTTCTGGTTGGCATCAAATAGATCTATATCTATAAAAACTTTGTTAACATATGCAGAAATCTATGAACATAAAAACCCTCTAAAATAACGTTGGAGCCCAGATTACCCACAAATGCAAGGAGTTCAAGGGTCAAGCGACAGTCTCTTCTTCATTTGCCCTCAGGCTGTGATAGTTGAAACTTGGTGAACTGGAACGAAATTGACAAGGGGCAAGCTTGCCATTTCAAGTCTCCCAGATTAAATTGAAGTCTTGTTTTTAATTTCATTTCCTTTTTTATTTAAAAAAAGAACTTGTTATTCACATTTTGAAATTACACTAAAATGTAAGTTAACTGTCCCAGCGCTGCCTCTCTGCCTGAGTGCTCACTGGATAAAACACAAGTGTATTATCAAAAATAGCCTCAGTGCAGGCAATTCAACACAACCAGTATCGTGGGCCAAGAAGGGCTCTAAGGAATGAAATAACCAGTATCTGGGAATCCCCTACCCAGTGCTGTACAAAAAAAAATCACCAAGATTTTTATACTCAAGTCTGTTGCAGGTGTTAGAAAACAATGGCAGCAGTGTAATCTCTATTTTAAGAGGAAAGTATTGAGGAGATGGAATTAGTCTTTGATTTGAGCAAAGATTCAATGCTAATAGTTCTCTGGTTGCTAACCTTGACTCTATTATTGTGTCTTTGTCATTCTTAGCAAGCTTTCGTGACTCAATTTTGCCATCTATGACACAGAATAACACAAGCATGCTTTATCTTCTGCAATTGCTGTATCCGTGAAAACTTGTGAGAACTGAATTGCAGAAAATAAAATTACAAGCTTTGAATATATTAGGAAAAAAAACCCAATATTTTAAGAAACCTTAAGATGGGTCCTTTTGTCAAGTAAAGAATTCTTTGATACCCTATTTTTAAAAATAAATTCAATTTTTAGCTTTATATTCTTTAAAACTGAAATACGTTTTTAAAAAGGAAAGTATGGTGATTACAGGCATTCTGTGATGATTCAGCCCAGGGGTTCCCTACCCTTTGGCCTCTAAGGAGGTTTCTAAATATTCACCTTGTTCCTGTTCAGCTCCATACTGTGGTGCTGGGAAGGGAAAGTAGGGTGGTCATGGAGGGTGTGTTCTTGAACTATGACTCTTTAGGCAATTAAAAAAAAAACAACCATTGTGTTCTTGGGAGAATTAAGGGAATGAGAAGAGACAAGCTGAGAGATGGGAGGTAAGGAGAAGAAGCAGGGCTAGGGTTGGTGAAGGAGTTTAGAGCAGAACTGGTAGAGAGCTTGACACGTTTGAGAAACTAAGAGCTGAGTATGATGGAAAGGGAGTGAGTGAAGGGAAGAATGATATCAAGTCAGAGAGAAGAGTGAGGGCCAGCTTACTCAAGGTGTTGTAGACCATGACAAGATGCTTGAATTGTATTCTAATCTCAGTGGGAAGCCATTAAGGGATCTTGAATAGCAGAGTAACATGAAACAATTCACATTTAAGAAAATACACATAGACTGGAGGTAGTCATGAGTGGAAGTAAAGAAAATTTTAAGGAGCCACTGCACTTGCAGAGCCCAGGCAGGAGTGCCCATAGCCTGCACGAAGGTGGAAAGAGTGAAAAGTGTGGAGAAGCACAGATCCACTATAAATGTTGAGGACAGAATTGTCAAACGTGACTGAAAGGCTGAATACAATGAAGTGAGAGGATGGGGGGCAGGGAGGGGAATCAAGGACAACTCCTAGGTTTATGGAATGAGTGACTGACTGAGTGCTATTTGCTGTCCTTTATTTCTTTATAGTCTTTTTTTATATAATCTCCTTATTCCTATTATTTCAGCTGTAACTGTATTCGTGATTCTCTTTCCAGTTCTCATCTTTGTCCTGAGGTTAGAGACACACATTTCCAATCATGTGCTGTACATCAAATCCAAATCTCCTTCCTCTTCTTTCTGAATTCCAAAACTTGAGAAATTATATTGGTTTTAAATTTTTACATCCTTCTCTGTTGCTACCAAACATCAAGTCAGTTTCCAAGAACTGAAAGTTTCCCTATAAAAATATAATTAGTTCTATCCCCTTCTCTTTTCCCATCTCCATTCCCAGCCCTCCTGCCTAGACTACTGTTAAGAGTCTCCTACCTCGTTCCCTTACCACCTGTCTCTGCTCCTAACCTGTCCTGCACAATGCTTCTTGATTGATATCTCAAAAGTGAAAAATCCAGTCATTTCACTCCAGGCTCAGAAATTATCAACATTTCCCTATTGATAAAGACACTAAGTGCAAATATTTATGTGAGGCACTCAAGATTCCCTGTCATATACACACCAGCACATTTTAGGAGTACTATCCTCAATGGGGGTGACATTGTGAACTTTGGAATAGGCAGAAAGGAGTAGGTATTTGGTTGGGCACAAGCAGACTGAATATGAAGGTGCGCCTGGACTGTCCACATAAACTACAAGCTGTTCCTCTTTGAGAAGGCCTTTCAAAAAACTTAGCTTATGTATATCAGAATTATACATATCCCAGCTCAAGAGAAGCAACTTGAGGAAACTGTAGTGGACATTGGCTATTTTTTTCTTAAAACTTTTTTTAAGTTTATTTATTTATTTATTGAGAGAGAGAATCTCAAGCAGGCCCCGTGCTGTTAGCACAGAGCCCAACATGGGTCTCAATCCCATGAACCATGAGATCATGGCCTGACCTGAAATCAAGAGTCAGATGCTTAACCTGGAGTTAAGCCAGACACTCCACATATTGGTTGTTTTTGTCTGCCCAATCCCCTTCTTTCTTTCAAGATAAGAATGTGCCAATCATGGTTTTTATCTCCCTTTCTTAAATGATGGGTCAATGGCATGGGTACACGACCCAGGAGGGCTATTTAAATGTTTGATGTATGGACAGTGGAAGACAGAAAGTGTTGTCACTCTCCAGAAACATTGAACAGTAAGGACCATGTGAGCCTGAAGCTGCTGGTGACCACCTTTCCCTTCACAGCAAGAGCACCTGCTTGAGTATGAGAAGAGCAAAGAGGAAGATGGAGCTGTGAGAGGGTCAGATACCATATCATCAGAGTCTGGGCCAGCCAGTGCCCCTGGACTTTCCAATTACACAAGCCAAATGGAAATTATAAGAATGGGGGCAGAGAAGGGAAATGTAAATCATTCCAACCCATGGTCCTTATCATAGTGTGTCTGTGTTTCCTTTTACCTTACCCTGTCTTTGCCTTTGTGGTGCTCCTTTTCCGGTGCTTTTCACCTCAGCCCTGTGCCTCTACTCAAGCCAGGAGGGGGCTGTGTTTTCCCTATACCTCTGATCCCACAAGAGGACATCTGTGTGGGTAGTGGCCCTCGCTCTTCTCTGCCCAGCCCTACCATCCCAGCACTGGAGCTTTGGAACATTCATGCTGTATTTTGCTGGCTCTACCCTCCCAGTCATCAAACTACTACGCACCTGGTGTTCCCCAGTGGATTATTTCAACTCTAAATGGGACTTATTAACTGTAAAACATTTTGAGTTTTGTTCAAGACAAAATATGGCACTATTATACCACAGAGGTGGACACAAAATGTAGCCTCATTTTTCTGAGATCAAAAGTAAGAGCATTGTGACACACACACACACACACACCACTTCAGGAAACTTTGAGTTAGTAAGGTTTGGATTAACTGATATTTTTTACATGGAATACAGAGTGTGTCTGTTCAGCTAAAGAACAGCAACTGCTTTAATCGGTTCATGATTTTGAATAAACCAATAACAGAGTGGGGAGCCTGGGTGGCTCAGTCAGTTAGGCGTCCAACTCTTGGTTTTGGCTCAGGTCATGATCTCATGGGTTTGTGCATTCGAGCCCCATGCTGGGCTCTGTGCTGATGGTGCAGAGCCTGCTTGGGATTCTCTCTCTCTCTCTCTCTCTCTCTCTCTCTCTGTCCTGCCCGTTCCCTGCTCACACTGTCTTTGTCTCTCTCAAAATAAATAAATAAACTAAACAAACAAAAAAACCACTAATAGAGTAAAGCAATTTTATTGCATTTGATGATTATACATTTGGGGCCAGATTCTCTCTGTACCTTCCTCTTTGGGTAAACATAGGAGGCTCTGGGTCAGCGCTGACTCAGACCATGACAGTTTTTGGAATACTAAATGTGACACTAGTGGCCTAGTGGCATTAATGACCCTACCAAAATTGCCCCTTTTTCTCCATGGAAGTAATTTTAGCAGTGATAGGCTACAAATGAGTAATATCTGATAAGCAATTAGCACATATCAAATCAAGGCTTGTTATTCAAAGTTTTATAGTGTTAGTAGAGATATAACTACTGTTATAGTTGGTAGAGATATAGCTATTAAAAAGCATCTGTGGAAAACTTCTGCTATTATTATGGAAGCAGTGGACAATATTCAAATGGAAACAATTCAGCCATTTAAATAAATGTGTACTTAATCATAAAATGTCACTATTCTACAGACCTATTTTTCCTATTAACATGATGACGATAACGTTAATAAGATTTAGTGTTGAAAAGATATCTGCAAGTCAATCAACATGATACGTCACATTAATAAAAGAAGAGATAAGAACCACATGATCCTTTCAACAAATGTAGAAAAAGGATTTTACAAAATACTGCATCCTTTCTTGATAAAAACCCTCAAGAAAGTAGGGCTAGAAGGAACATATCTCAACATCATAAAGGCCATATATGAAAGACCCACTGCTAATATCATCTTCAATGGAGAAAAACTGAGAGCTTTACCTGTAAGGTCAGGAACACAACAGGGATGTCTACTCTCACCACTGTTGTTCAACATAGTACTGGAAGTCCTAGTCTCAGCAATCAGACAACAAAAAGAAATAAAAGGCATTCTAACTGGCAAGGAAGAAGTCGAACTTTCATTCTTCACAGACACCAGGATGCTCTACATAGAAAACACAAAAGTCTCTACCAAAAAACTGCTAGAACTGATCCATGAATTAAGCAAAGTCACAGGATGTAATATCAATGTACAGAAATCAGTTGCATTTCTATACACCAATAATGAAGTGGCAGAAAGAGAAAACAAGGAATCAATCCCATTTACAATTGCATCAAAACCCATAAAAATACCTACGAGTAAACCTAACCAAGGAGGTAAAATATCTGTGCCCTGAAAACTATACAAAGCTTATGAAAGAAATTCTAGAAGACACAAAGAAATGAAAAACATTCCATGCTCATGGATGGGAAGAACAAATATTGTTAAAATGTTGATACTACCCAAAGCAATCTACACATTCAGTGCAATCTCTATCAAAATAACACCAGCATTCTTCACAGAGCTAGAACAAATAATTCTAAAATTTGTACAGAACAAGGAAAGACCCTCAATAGCCAAAAGTAATGTTGAAAAAGAAAACCAAAGCTGGAAGCACCAAAATTCTGGACTTCAAGCTGTATTACACAAAGCTGTCGTCATCAAGACAGAATGGTACTGGCACAAAAACAGACACATAGATCAATGGAACAGAATAGAGAACCAAGACATGGACCCACAAATGTATGACCAACTAATCTCTGACAAAGTAGGAAAGAGTATCCAATGGAGAAAACAAAGTCTCTTCAACAAATGAAGTTGAGAAAACTGCACGACAACATGTAGAAGAATGAACCTGGACCACTTTCTTACATCACACACAAAAATAAACTCAAAATAGATGAAAGACTTAAATGTAAGACAGGAAACCATCAAAATTCTGGAGAAGAAAACAGGCAGCAAGCTGTTTGACCTCAGCTGCACTGACTTCTTACCAGACATGTCTCCAGAGGCAAGGGAAACAAAAGCAAAAATGTACTTTTGGGACCTCATCAAGACAAAAAGCTTCTGCCACAGTGAAGGAAACAAAACTAAAAGGCAACCAAGGGAATGGGAGAAGATATTTGCAAGTGACATATTGGATAAAGGGTTAGCATCCAAAATAAAGAACTTATCAAACTCAACACCTCCCACAAAATAATCCATTGAAGAAATGGGCAAAAGACATGAACAGACATTTTTCTGAAAAAGACATCCAGATGGCTAATAGACACATGAAAAAATGCCCAACATCACTCATCATCAGGGAAATACAAATCAAAACCACAGTGAGATACCACCCCACACCTATCAGAAAGGCTAAAATCAACAACTCGGGAAACAACAAATATTGACAAGGATTCAGACAAAGGGGAACCGCTTTTGCACTGTTGGTGGGAGTGCAAACTGGAGCAGATACTCTGGAAAACAGTATGGAGGTTCATCAAAAAATTAAAAATATAGCTACCCTATGACCCAGCAATTGCACGACTAGGTATTTATCCAAAGGATACAAAAATGCTGATTTGGAGGGACACATGAACCCCAGAGTTTATAGCAGTGCTATCAACCATAGCCAAAGTATGTAAACAGCCCAAATGTCCATCCACAGATAAACAGATAAAGAAGATATGCTAAAAAAATAAAATAAAAAATATATATGGTATAGGGACACCTGGGTGGCTCAGTTGGTAAAGCACCCAACTTTGGTTCAGGTCATGATCTTGTGGTTTTTGAGTTTGAGCCGCACGTCAGGCTCTAGGCTGACAGCTCAGAGCCTGGAACCTGCTTCAGATTCTGTGACTCCCTCTCTCTCTGCCCCTTCCCTGCTCATGCTCTGTCTCTCTCTGACTCTCAAAAAATAAAAAAAAAGTTAAAAAGAAGATGTCGTGTGTGTATACACACACACACATATTACTTGGCAATCAAAAAGACTATAATCTTGCCATTTGCAACAATGTGGATGGAACTATAATGTATTATACTAAGTGAAATAAGTCAGAGAAAGACAAATACCATATGATTTCACTCAAATATGGAATTTAAAAAACAAAACAGATGAACAAGGAAAAATAAGATAAAAACAGAGAGGGAGGTAAGCCATAAAGACCTCTTAAATACAGAGAACAAACTGAGGGTCACTGGAAGGGTGTTGGGTGGGGGGATGGGCTAAATGGGGGACAGGAATTAATAAGGAAGGCACTTGTGGGGATGAGCACTGGGTGTTATGTATAAGTGATGAATCACTAACTTCTACTCCTAAAGCCATTATTACACTATATGTTAACTAAATTGGATTTAAATAAAATTTTAAAAAAGAGCAGTTGAATTCCCATTATGAAAGGCAGCATAAGAGGACTAAGCAGTATTCTTCTGAAGCTGTGAATCACTATTTATCTCTGTGAAATTTTATGACACTTAAATCTTTATGGGGATCATCAAAGCTAAAATAACATACAGACTTACATGACAACACAGGATGTCCCCAAACATGGTTTTCCTCTATATTTTTATACCCTGAGAAGAAAAAGGAAAAACCACCAGGGTTGAAAGAGTGTGTTTGGGGGAGGTCGGTCTTAAGTTGATATTTCACAGAACAGCTCATTTTAAAAATACGAATGTATTTGAGATATTGATTACTGTGTTTACCCACCAATAGCACCTATAAAGAAAGAAGGATCTACACACATAGGTTGCTGAAGGGGAAGGCCTTGGTGACTATGATTTGTTCCTTGTGATACCTTTCCCGTTTCTCCATCCACCAACCCACCCAACTTGGTAGGCCCTACCCACCCAAGGAAGCATGCTGCCTGGCTATCAACATATGTGAAAAAGATAAATCAGGTCAATCAGATTTCTTCTCTCACAAATTTGAGCTAAGAAAGACCCTGCAAATAAGAAAATAGGCAATAGGAGCTTATACTGAAAAGATGTGTGTAAAGATGTCATGAGGAAGAATCAGAATTTTTAAAAGGGTAACATTTACTGCTGAAATATTAGGCAATGGAAGTTATGAGCCTCAGGGGGTATCTTGGCTGGGCTCCAAGCTGACTCAGACAGGCCTGTATGTGAGGTAGCAGGGGCCTCAGAGATCCTCTGCCTATTCACAGAGTGTGCAAGGACCCTTCAATAAGCATCTGGCAACATCCCCAAGTTTTCCTGGGGTTGCACATGTTGGAGCATGTCTGACCAGCCAAGGAAGGAGAGAGTGAGAATAATGGGAGCTATATTTCAGGGAGCAACCTCAGAATCTCTAAGTGGAAAAAAAAAAAAAAACCACAACTCACAAGCAATGGAGGAATCCAGTAGGGTGGGCTGGAAGAAGACATGAGGGCTTGTACTGGAAGAGAAGAGTGGTTTTAGGTATAGTCTGAGGTTCTCCGTCATAATCTCCCTTCCCTCGAGGAAAGATATATACACCTCTGGAGGGGTATATATAATACAACTGCAATAGCTGTATCATTTGCCATGGTAAACACCCATCTCCAAATTGCCTAGACCAGAGGAGACCAAAAGAAGGCATTTCCGTAGAAGAGAGCAGTACACACAAGTGAGTGAGTAGATGTCTTGGGGTATATAGGGATCAGAGCTGGTCAGCCCCACTGTGGGGAAGCTTCGGCATGCCAATGGAAAACCTCAGTGAGGGCTAAAGTGGCATCCGGAGGGTAGTGCCAAGAAGTTGCGATGCTTAATTTTATATGTCAACTTAATTGGGCTGAGGGGTGCCTGGGTAATTGGTAAAACATCATTTCTGGGTTTGTCTGTGAGGATATTTCTGGGAGAGGTTAGCATTTGAATCACTAGACTGAGTAAAGAAGATGGGCCTTCTCAATGTAAGTGGGCACTATCCAGTTCCCTGAGGGCCTGGATAGAAGAGAAACGTGGAGGAAGGAGGAATTTATCTTCTCTCCACGGAGGTGGAACAGCCATCTTCTCCTGCCCTCACACATCAGAGGTCTTGGTTCTTGAGCTTTCATATACCAACTGAATTATACCCCCGGCTTTCCCAGTTTTCCAACTCGCAGACAATAGATAATGGGACTTCTCAGCTTTTTGTGAGCCAACTCCTAGAATAAATGTCCTCATATATATCCTATTGGGTCAGTTTCACTGGAGAACCCTGACGAACACAGAAAATAAATAAGCCACCTCCCCACACATACCTTGAGAAGGGACAGTGTTGAGATTTTGCCACTTGGCAAGTGGTAACTATTAACACAATGAATCCAGGGACATGTTACTCAAGGAGACTCTGGCTAGTGGGGCTGAGGGGGACATCAGGATTCCCTGAGTTAGCAGAGAAAGCTGGTCAGTAGTGAGGAGAATGGAGCAAAGACTCTCAGGGGAAAGCAGAGACCACACAGCCCTTAAGAGACTGACCCTGATTATTGACAGCTTTGAAATTCTAGTTTCCAATTGAGTCCATATGTTTCTTAAAATAACTTCCCCCACGCCTTTCTTGCATTGCCTTGAAAAGGTCTCTATTTCTTGCAAGTGAAAAAAATATAACTAATCAACAAAATTAAAAGGTTTGAAGTAGAAATAACTCTACCATTTCTTTGACCTCCAGGAAATCACCACCAAATTGGCATTTGCATGTGTGACCGGCAGTCGTGTCCTTTTTTTAAAATCCTGTATCCCCTCCTTCCCTATCCTTCGGCCTGTCCTGATAACTGGATCATACTCTTCCTCATGTCCTGTGCCATGCTGCTCACTTTTGGTCTGAATCGAGTTTCATATGGGTCCCGGAGCTGAGAGTCGTGTATTTAATCAAGCACTCTCAATGATCAAGACTCTTTGCTGGTTGCTGTCACACTTGTCATCTCATTGAATCCTTTGTGACTACCCAACTGGAGTTTAAGAGTAGTTTTATCAATGAAGAAACAGGTTCATTAAAGTTAAATGAATTGTATAGGCAGTTATAGAGGAGAAGTTAAAACACAGGACTTTAGGAGGCCACAGCGGGAGCTAATTGTACCAGGTTGCTTGTAGCCTCAGGAGTGGAAAGATCTAGGTTGACCATGGACGGCTTCCACCCACATGCTGTGGACCCGGCATTGCATTACCAAGGTGGTGCTCCTGGGGGTGGGAGAGGGAGGAGAAAAAGAGGCAAAAATGCTCCAGAGAAGAAATGCACAGGAAGTGAAAGAAAAGGAGAAGAAACAAAAGAAGACTAGCAGATCAGGTGGAAGCTAAGTGAGCAGTGTTCCATAGCGGTGACAGATGAGGTGAAGGATAAGGAAGCCCTTTAAAGAGAATGACAGTCTCATATTGCACTTCCCCACCTTAAAGTTACCCACCAACAATGCCGATCTGGTCCCTATTCCCCACTGTCACCAAAATAAAAGGTACAACCAAAACTAGAATAAAGCGAGGCATCAAATCTAAGAGCCAATGGAGTCTCGAAAGCATTCTTTGGCGTTTTCTCAGCAATAGACTATGAGTTTCCATTTTTAATTTTGGGAAATTTCATATTGCACAATTTACTATTTCCTCTACAGCTGCCAGTACTATTTGCCATCCATTTGGTATCTGGACCAAACCCAAGCATTTACTGGCAGAGGCTGCTTTTACCGGTTTTGGCAGCATTTCATATTGGTTAGGAGAACAAGCCCTACAGTCAGTCTTCATGAGTTCAAATCCTGCCTCTAGTACTTAATGGGGACAGTCTTTAGGAAAGTACTCCACTCCTCTGTGCCAAGTTTCCCACTTCGCAGGGAAGTTGTGAAGATAAAATAGGGTGGCCAACCCTCTTGGTTTGCCCAGGACTGAAGGGCTTCCCAGGATGCTTAATTTTCAGTGCTGAAAGTCCTGGGCAAACTGGGATGGGTTTGTTACCCAAGAATAAACTAAAATATTGCAGGTAAAGCACTAAGAACAGTCAGTGCTCAAAAACATTAGCCATTGATGTGTAAATCCCCTGAGAATGTGACTATTGTAATGGTCACTGTTTCCCCTGGGGGTCTGGCACTAGGATTCCAGTCTTTTTTGAAGGGCAAGATCACTTCCATTTCTCCAAAGCTTTGGAATCACTGGGAACAGGGCAAAGGTGAGGGTGGTGTGCCCGTGATGACAGCGGTCTGTGCACGCAGGGAGGATGAGCCGGACTCCAGCCTCCTCTTCAGTCATGGATAAGTCTGCCTTCCCTACCCTAAAGACCCCCTCACTCTTCCGTGGGCCCACCTGAGCCATGCTGGCCATCTGGCTGGTCTGCACTGTAGGTCCACACACAGAACTCGATCTACTGAGTGAAGACTTCTGATCTTTGGAGTCAGATTTCCCTTCAAGACACCTTGAGCGTCCCAGGAATTCCAACTGAATTTCTGAAGAATGAAAGGGCCATTCCTGCACATCTAATCTGGCATCCTAGGAGGTTCTATTTCTTGCAAATTCCTCAAGCACTTTATCCCTCAGGGACTTATGACTTTCCTTACTGCTTGTTCTCAGATGTAGGGGAGAACAGTGTACATAGGAGGCACTTTAGTGCAGGGCTTAAGTAATTAGGGATTCTAGACTGCCTAGGTGTGATCATGAGCAGCTGATCCTCTTTAAAATCTCAGCTCCTATATTTGCAAAGTTGAGATAATGATTATTACGATGTAGTAAGCACTTACTATGTGCTAAGCAAATGACATATGATATCTTAATTAATATGCACAACAAGCCAAAGAAGTATGCACTTCAGGAATCCCATATTATAGGAATCTGAGGCACAGAGAGATGAAGTAATTTGTCTAAAGTCACACAGCCTGCAAGTGCCAGAATCAGAGTCAACGGAAGTATCGCTCCAGAATTCAGACTCTTGACAAAGTATATTCTGACTCGATGCCTATCTCACTGAATTGCTACGAGAAATAAAGTAACACATAAAAAGGCACTTAGCATGTAGTAAACACTAAGTAAATTTATTAGACTTTTTTTAAAGGGAGGATTGAAAAGACAGTCAAAGTGAATGGTTCAGCATCAGTATATTCTTCATTTACATATAAAAATAAATAGTCTACTGAATCAGTCTGACACTATTAGAAAAACTTAACGAGTACATATTGAACATGTACTTAGCAACTACTGCTATGCAAAGAACTTGTGGTACAACTGTGGGCAAAACCAGTCACTGCTTCTACATTTCTGAAGCTTCTACCCCAGAGAAAGAGATAAAAATTGAACAAACCATTCCACTCGAAAGAGAAAAAAAAAATAAATGAACGATCCTAAAAGGAAATGAAGAAAACAATTCTATTTATGGTATCTTCAAAAGAATAAAATACTTAGGAATAAGCTTAATCAAGGAGGCAAAGACTTGTACATGAAAACTATAAAACGTTGCTGAAATTAAAGAGTACACAAATAAATGGAAAAGCATTCTATGTTCATAGACTGAAGGACTTAATATTGTTAACATGTCAATACTACTTAAAGTGATCTACAGATTTAATACAATTCCTATCAAAACCCCAATGGTATTTTTTTGCAGAAATAGAAAAGTCCATCCTGAACTTCATATAGAATTGCAAGGAACCCCACAGAGCCAAAACAATCTTGAGAAAGAAGAACAAAGTTGGAGGTCTCATACTTCCTGATTTCAGAAGTAACTACAAAGCTACAGTAACTGAAACAATGTTGTACTATACTCTGGTTTCTCTTCAGATCGCATAAATCTTTCGCCTTTTACTGAAACAATGTTGTACTATCATGAAGACAGACATATAGACCAATGGAATACAACAGAGCACCCAGAAATAAACCCTTGCATATATGACATTCTTTTTAATAAATAGTGTTGGAAAAACTGGATATCCGCTTGCAAAAGAATGAAGTTGAATCCTTACCTTACACCATATATAAAAATTAATTCAAAATGGATTAAGTACCTAAACATAAGGGCTAGAACTATAAAACTCTTAGAAGAAAAGATAGAAGAAAGCTCTTTGACATTGGACATGGCAATGATATCCTGAATATGACACTAGCAGCACAAGAAACAAAAGTTTAAAAAAGTAGATAAATTGGACTATATCAAAGTTGAAAACCTTTGTGTATCAAGGGACATAATAAACAGAGTGAAAAAGAAACCTACAGAAATGGGAGAAAATATTTACAAATCACGTATATGATAAGGGGTTAATACCAGAATATATAAAGAATTACAACTTGACAACAACAACAACAAAACCCCAAAATAGCCTGATAAGGAAAAAAAACAAAACAGGCAAAGGACTTGAATAGACATTTCACCAAAAAAAAAGATACAGAAATGCCAACAAGTACATGAAAAAGTGCTCAACATCAGTAATCATTAGGGAAATGCAAATCAAAACCACAAAGAGTTACCACCTCACACCCATTAGGATGGCTACTATCAAAACACAGAAACAAAAATAAGTGTTGGTAAGGATGTGGAAAAACTGGTACCTAGAATAGTCAAATTCATAGAGACAGAAAGTAGAAGAGGGGCTGCCAGGAGCTGAAAGCAGGGGAGCTTGGGGGGCTGCTGTTCAATGGGTCTAGAGTTTCCAGTTTACAAGATGAAAAGAGTTCTGGAGATTGGCTGCACAACAATGGGACTGTACTTAACACTACCGAACTGTACGCTTAAAAATGGTTAAGATGGTAAATTTTATGCTGTATGTATTATACTATAGTTTTTAAAACAAATTTCAAAAGGAGAGGGGCATATGATTGTTATGAATGCTGCAAAGGATTTAGGTCCAAGGTTCATTTAAAATGGATCTGACCTGGGGAGTGGTGAGGGAAGCTTCACTTAGTGGAGAGCAGGATGCGTAGGATAGGAATTTCCTGGGGAAGAAGAGAGGCAAAGAAAACAGTATATGCAAAGTCCTTGTGAGGTGAGGGATCTTCATTTTCTTGGGATGCTTTTTATTAATTACGACTAAGTACAAACACTTGTTTTTACCTGGTTATTTCCACCTCCTCCTCTCTCTTTTGGGAGACGTACCTTACAAAGATTGCATAGATTCTTAATGAATCCTCAATAAATTTAGCACCAACACTGTTAATCAAGTAACGGTCAAGAGAGGAATTGCCATGTTTCCTTAACCCCCTCTCTTTCCCTTCCCCTGAAGACAGTGGAGAGGCTGGGGGTTGAGAAGACATCTGCAGGGAGCTGCCCCACGTGGAAGGAGACTGAAGAGATATGACAACTCAGTGCAACCCATTATCCTGAACCAGATCTTGGGCCAGAAAGGAAAAACAGATATTGTTGGGACTGTTGGTGGAATTTGAATTGGGTCTCTGGATCTGACGGCAGGTGTCATGTCAATGCTTACTTCCTGATTTGCTTGCTATATTGTGATTATGTAGGACAGTGTCGTTGCCTTTTGAGGATATGTTCTGAAGCATTTAGGGGTTGATGAGCATCCTTTCGAAAATTTTCTTTTAAATATTCAGAATAAGAATAAGAATAATGATGATGATGTAAGCAGTAAATAGAGAAGAAAGAGAGTACACAAATGTGTTAAAATATTAACAACTAGGGTATCTGGGTGTAGGTGATATGGGAGTTCTGTGTACTACTCTGGCAACTTTTCCAAAAGTTTGAAATTCAAGATAGGTTATTTTTCAAACACTTTGTCTTGATTGAAATGAACCCACAGGTGATGCAGTAAGCAGCAGACATGAGATCAGAAATGAAGAGACACATTTAATCTATCACTGAATTTGAAAAAGAAAACTTTGAGAGAAAAAAATTTTTAGTGTTCATTCAGCTCTCTCCAGAATGAAGTGTGCTACCCTGCAAATAACCCAGTAGTGGTTACAATAAAACTGTAGGCATTCCAATTCAGCACCCACTTTGGGCAGCACGAATTGGTCATCAGATCTGTGGATACAGGTCCTTTTCTTTGAATCATGGCTCCCCACCAGTCCTGAAACACATTATATGCCAACCCACCTCTCTGACACAGCTCTCTTCAGCTTCAGAAAATTGAGGATGGAGCAGAGGGCCCTGAAGTGAAACTGGAACAAACACCGTACACCTCAATGTTTTCATCCATCTGCAAGATCACAGAAGGCCTGAATCAAGTCTAAGCATGAGTCATTGCGTTTCCACACGCACCTACCCCTGAAACACATTGAACTGAGCTTCTCAGTGTGTGGGGCAGTGGGAGATCCACATAGGAAGCATTTTGGGAAAACGAAGAGACAGATGAGGCCCCAATCTCCGCCATTCACACAGGCACTGTGCCTGGTGCATACACGTAGGGACAGGACAGCTGTGCTGACCAACACATAGCTCTTACCAGTGTTCAGGTTGGATGCCCTTGTGTAATTCTATCACATAAACAGGTGGGTTTTTAAAAATAGATTAGAAACTATACGTAGGGTCATATATTTTAGGAGGAAATTGCTATAGAGTTAGTGAACTCAATTCTGTGCCCCTCAAAAAATTATTAGCTGGGTTGAGAAAAACAATTCAATTTCAACTACATTTTTGTTAGAATAAAATCATCAAGACTTTCTTTTCACAGGAATTTAAAAATTGTCAGATTACTTCCGTCTATAGCAACATTTCTTCAAGTTTCTTCAAGCAAAGTTGTGTTGGATGTCCAGCCACATTTCCTCCTCTCTGATTCTTCCTAGCCTTGACATTCAACTCAAATTCCACCTTCTCTGTGAAACCTTTCCTGGCTGTTCCAGCACTCATAAATTTTTTCCCTCTCTTAACACCTACAACATTTAAGTTCTTATTAGAATTTAATTACACATGTCTTGCATTTTATAACTTTTATTAGCTTTCTTTATTAGAGAAGTAATACATTTATATTAAGAGAAAAAAATTTTAAAAACCAGTTAGGCACAAAGAAAAACCACTCATAAGCTCTTCGTCTTGAGAGAACCACTTTAACACTGTATTTCCTTCTAGACTTTTTTCTATTAAGGCTTAGTTTTTCCTAAATCATACTGTTTTGCAAGTTGTTTTTAAAATGTACTAATAAAACATTAAAATGCCAATATACATACTTCTTCAACATAATTTTTGATGAATCTGTGGTATTCCATTTTACATATGAACCAAAAATTTTTTAGCCAATTCTCTGCTGTAAGGCATTTAAAATTTTCCATTTTGTTTTTGCTATGATTTATTTAAAAATCTTTCTGTACATTCTTAATTTTCTCATTAGTATAAATTCCAGTAAGTAGAATGTCTCTGTAAGTAATTTTAAGTATTATTAATAAGTAACACATTAAATAATAAAATTAATTAACTCTAAAATCATTATATTGTCAATTGTTTCATTTATATTAGTTTTGACTACTTGCCTAGATTTTTTTAAGTTCATTGAGGATGGGATCCAAAGTTTTCCAATTTTTCATCTCTCATCAGCACAACAGATATGCATGTTAAAGAATTATTTTATTTCACTTAAATTTTTAGTAATAGTGGCCTCAACTCTTTATTGTAGAAGCAGATCTTGAACTACTCACTATAGATAATGATGTAAGAACATCCTTTCCTCTTAGGGACTATTTCCAAAGTCCTTCTTAGGAACTGAAGTGATCTGTGGGGTAGATAAAGATGGGACAAATAAGAGGAATGTGTGGTTACAAAGAAAAAAGCCTGCCAGCCAAATTTCATGGCAACTAGAGTAAAATTTTTGCATGATCCTAGTTACACTGGAGAATTATAACGCTTTCTAGTTTGGAACACACTGATTATATTTCAAAACGTGTGAGACTTGGTACAATGAGAAATAACTCTTCTTGACAGTTGTATGTCTATAAAGACTCTAGTGGTGGCCCTCAAAGCACCTCTGTGCTACCCAGTAATCCTGCTGTATCATCTTGCACTAGATCACCCCTCTCCACCCTCCTCCCCTTCCACACTTTTCCCTCTGCCACCATTAGTTGATCATCTGGCTTCTGAGTCCACTCAGAATCAAAGACAGAATCACTCCGACAGGGATAGCTCACCACCAGAGACCAGCCTCCCCACACACCCCTACCTGAGCTGCTTTCTCTCCTGTTGATAGAGATGAATAGGCTCTACCAGACTCAAGGTACTTCCCTCCAGAAGTTAACCCCTCTCTCTGTGCATTAACCGGCTGTTCATGCCCAAATCCAAAATTTCCTTTGAGTCCTCTTCATCTCACACCCACAATGGAATCATCAGTAAGTCCTGTCTGGTTTACTCTGAATATATCTAAATTCCACTTATAGTTGTCATTGTAGTCCAAATTAACATCACCTTTCTCTTGGCTGATCTCAATAGCTTCCTCATAGTCTCTGCTTCCACACTTGTCCTCCTCTTCCGCTTCACAAACAGAATGATCTTTTAGGAATTGAGGCCAGTCATGTCCTCTCTCTGCAGAAACCCCTAAAAGTGCCTTCTCATTTTACCAAGCTATAACCTTGCTGGCTATCCCTCTGGCATCATCTCCTACTGTTTTCCTTCCATTCCTCTGTATCAGGCACAGCGGCCTCTTTGCTATGCCTGGAGTATGCCAAGTCCACTCTACCCCAGGGCCCTTCCATTTGTTCTTCCCCGTATCTGAAAAGTTTTTCCCCAAGAATGCTTCAGACCTTGCTCCCTCACTTCATTCGTATCTCTACTCAAATGTTCCCTCATCAGGGATGCCTTCCTTGACCCAACCACCTTATCTTAAAATGGCGCCACCCCTATCACTCCTGAACTCCTTTACCTACTCACTGTATTTGCTCTCACAATGCTCTTCACCCCCAGATATTATAACACAAATTGATTTTATGCAATACTGACTATATATTATTATATATAGTTATACATTTGTATATTATATATTAGAGACACACACACATACACACACACAGACTCACTGTCTCCCTTTCCCGTTGCCATCTCATCACTACAATAAGAATTCATCAATATGTCTTTGTAGAACAGTGCCCGCCACATAATAGGAGGCTCAAAAATTGTTGAACAGATTAGCAAAGCTATTCAAATTTCACCAGTTCTCCCAAGTGTCACTTGTGCAGTGCTTCACCTGTGCTGAAGTTTTATGGGTTAGATACACTTTGAAACATCTGATTTTGAAATAATAAACATTAGTCATAATTCTCAGGAATTTGCTCAACAAGTAGAACTCAGTTTCTTCTTAACAACTTCCTTCACTACATTGATTCCTCCTGGCTTTGGCATTCTCCCCCTCTAGACATTTCACTCTGTTCTCTCCCACTGGACATTAACTTTGTGGTGCTATATCTTATTCAAAGTATCATATTTAAAATTCTGCCTACTGTTCTGCCTAAGGAGAACTGTTATATCTTCTCAGCACCATCAGGTCCTCTAATAGGGCGCTGGAGAGCAAGAAAAATAAAAAACTTTTGAACTGTTCATTTCTTTCTTCATGTCTTTTTTTGCTCATTTTTTTTGTTTGTTCCCTAAATAATTTTTTTTAATGTTTTATTTATTTCTAGGAGAGAGAGAGAGACAGCGTGAGCAGGGGAGGGTCAGAGAGAGGGAGTCACAGACTCTGAAACAGGCTCCAGGCTCTGAGCTGGCAGTCAGCACAGAGCCCGACGCGGGGCTCGAACCCACGAACCGCGAGATCATGACCTAAGCGAAAGTCGGACGCTTAACCGACTAAGCCACCCAGGCGCCCCTGTTCCCTGAATAATTTTTCCTATCTTATTTTATCAAATCAGAGAGATTAATAGAAATAATGTTCACTGACTTCAATGCTATGGTACAAAGTTATTATCTCTGGAAATCATATCCTGCTTAGAAATGTATCACAGATGAAGTCCATATTCTGGATCAGTGCACACATGTAATTATAAAGAAAAAAAAGTATATCAGAAAAGGTTGAATGTTGCAGACATTGGAAATGAATTGACCTCCATTCCAGTTACTATCATGCATATACAGAACGAAAAACCTGCATTTGTTTCACTTTGTAAATGCCTGAAGCCTCCAGAGCAGAACCACAAACTCGGGAAATGGCCAGCAAGCATTCACCATAAGGGCGCTAAAGCCATCCATGGACTAATCTCTGAGGTGGTACTGTTAAAAGAGTGTTCAGTACTAATTTTGAATTTGTTTTATAGACTAATTCAAGTAACCTACTTCTAACCATTGAAAAGGAAATAACTGACTCCTTACTAGGCTTCAAGTGCCTCCAAGGCAATGGTTTTGTCTTACTCACAGCCACAGAGGCAGGCACATGATTTCAGTACTGGACATGACTATAGAAGTCAACTAGTTGGAATTCAATCATCTTGAATGACTAGGTAATGCAATCTATCGCGGTTTCATTTGTGTTTTGTTGTTTTTTTTTTTTTCATCTTGAATTGCTGTCCCATCTCATACATGAGAATTCCAAGCTAAGAAACTCCAGTCTGAGCCTTTGGCAGATAGACTAATTGAAATGACCTAATAGTCTTTGTTGTACCCATCTGGGACCAGAAGCGAGGTGGCAAGATCAGCTTGCAGCAGCGTCCCCCTCCTCCCCTCCTCCACATCCTCCACTGATGTGTGCGACTCCTCACAGCAGGGTAGCCATGGCCTGCTTGAAAAGAAATGAATTTGCACGACCATCACAAGGCTCTTCTCAAGCATGGCTCTAGAAAAAAAACTTTCCTGGTGCTATTAAAGTGCAGAAAGTTATCACACGGACACTCACATACTTACAGGAATGAGGAATGCAGAAACATCACCATGCAAAAGACTAAGGACTGGCCCTGCCAGGACAGACCACAGCTCAGTATTCTCTGTCCTTTCCAGGGGGCCACGAAGGGACCTCAGAAGCAGGGTCCTTTGTCAAAAGGGGCACTAGACCCAAAGTCAGGAGACTGAGAACTGCTTCTAGCTCTTAGGCTTCTCTTTGTCTGAAAACCATAGAGGCTAGCAGAGAAAAACTCCCCGTGTGGTTCTAGACCTACGTAGATGAGAGGCTCTGCAATGCTGTTAGAAAAATTAGCTTGGCCCCTTGAGCTTCCTTTGGTCCATCTCTTAGCTTTTGCACACAGATGGTCAAAATGAGGGCCTTTTATTTCACTTATAAGTAGATCAGGAGAAACTTAACAGAGGATCGTGGGGGAGGAGAAGGGGAAAAAATAGCTGGGGAGAGGGAGGGAGGCAAACCATGAGAGACTCTTGAATAATGAGAACAAACTGAGGGCAGATGGGGGGGAGGAGAAGGGGGAGATGTGCATGGAGGAGGGCACTTGTTGGGATGAGCACTGGGTGTTATATGGAAAAACCAACTTAACAATAAACTATGAAAGAAAAAAATCCAAAATAAAATAAAATGAAATAATAAAATAAAATAAAACTCTGCCCTCAAATCAAGGTGGTTCAGAGTAACACTTTGGCTGGTGTCACAAGGCTCCCAGTGCAATGCTTCACTGCTTCCTCAGCATATGCCAGTGCCCATTTTACAGGGATTTATGATCCTTCTCTCAGTAGAGCGAGCCAAAGTTTTATAATATTCATTAAAAATCAGCACCACATGTAATAATATGGAATACTGCCTGTACACAAGGGGGCCAAGTTATAGGTGTTCGGGGAAACGTGGCAGAATTTCTTGGCCTTGGCGGGGGTAAAGTTGCAGGCACCAGCACTGCGCTAACACAACCTTCTTTCATTGCAAATGTTCGTTCACTCTAAGTCCTAATTACTTTCTGTAAAATCCTCACCACCATCAAGCTTTCTTCTGACAGGGCAGCCACACGATGGCCTTAAAGTACAGCAGCAACACCCTGGCAGCCTCCAAAATAAGAGGGAGGGGAGAGGCTGGAACCCAGGAGGAGTTGGGGCTGAAGCTGAAAGCGAAGCTTTCCATTTACACTTCGCAACCGCTCTCGCCCCTTCTAAAACCAAGTCATGGGAGCTGACAGACTCGCTCAGTGGGACGCGCCCAGGCCCTCGGGTGAAGGATTCAACCGTCACCGTCTCTGTTGGGTCGGAAGCTACTCTTCCTCGCCCCACCCTCCCTCATGAAGGGGCCAGGTTAGCTTGGTGGGGGCCCACGGAGCATCTTTTCCCGCCCCTCCTGGGAAACGCTAGACAACCCAGGAATCCCAGGTCTCGACGTCTGGCTCCTCTGCTTGAGGGCAGGGCCCTGGGCTCTGCACCCCTCCCCACGTGCCACACCAGCCCTCACCGCTCCCCCCACCCCCACAAGCCCTCAACCCTTGCCTTTCAAGGCCCTTGGGAGTCCCGAACACGGCCGGACCCGGCCAGGCGCTCAGCCGGGTCGGGAGCAGGGGTCTCTCCCCGCCNCGGCCGGGGAGGTGCGCTGCCCGGCTCCCGTAAAGTTATTGTGAATGGGGAGCGGGTGACGTCAGCGCCGAATGTCAACAATGTAGCGATTGAGAGTGTGGGCGTTCCGGGGAGAGCGCGAGCCGCGCGGCGCGGAGCAAACAGCGCCGAGCCGCCGCCGCCTCAGCAGCAGCAGCAGCAGCAGCGACCGTGCACACCCGGGCTGCGGTCGCAGCCGCGCTAACGTGAGCGCCCGCCGCCGCCCTCTCCACCCCGCCTGCCTATTCCCGCGGCCGCCGGGCTCTTGCTTTCTCTCCGGCCTCCCCTCGACCCTTCCCCTCCCCCTACCCGGCACACTCGGGGGCTGGGAACGAGCTGCCATGTGATGCGCGTCCTCTCCGAGAGCTTTCGGTGACCCCCGAACCGCCCACCGCGCCAGCTCCCGGGAGGAGGCTGCAGGCTGGGAAGACACTGGGAAGAGGAGGCGGAAAAGGACGCAAAGTTCTCTGGCGAGGTGAGTCCCCGGCCCCGGGTCCCGGGCCACGGCGCCGGGCGGGGCGGCGGGGCAAGTTAGCGTGGGGAGCGGGCGCGCGGGGCAGGCGNCGGGAAGGGGGTGGGAGCCAAGCCGGCGGACGCGGCGCGGCGAATGTGCGCTCTCTCGCCAGGCTGTTTACGGCAGGCGAGGCGGCATTGTATTTTGCTCGCGTCGACGGGTGTTTTGGAACGGCAGGGGGAGGAGGAGCAGAGGGAAATAAGTCAGNGGCCGCTGCGCCTTCGCGCTCAGCTGTCAGTCGCCGCTGGGTAGCTGAGACCTCCGCGACGGGCGCGGCATCACAGCCCAAGTTTAGAGTCCCGGGAAGAGGCCAGCCGGGAGGCTCGCAGCGCAGATCCTGGGAAGCGCACTGGGTGGAATCCCTACTGGCCAGTGACCGCGTTACCGGAATGCGTCCCTGGGAGCTCGAACCGAGGGGTTCGTGCCTTCAGAGCGAGAAACCTGGTACCTTCCTCCCCCCATGATTCTACACGAAATCAGAGTGCAACGCGCACACACCCTCTTCTTCCTCCCCACACTTCAGCTTCCAAGCTCCATCTAGGAGAGGAGTTTGTCCAGGGGACACCTCCCCACCTCCCCATGCCAAGTCTCCCTGTGATCGCTTCGTACTCCTCTCACGGGTGGGTGCTCAGTAGTCCAGTGCCGTTGGAGAGGGCGGCGGGCGGCGCTCATGGACTACCCCAGCTGCCCGCGAGAGGGGACTCGAATGAGCATCTCGTCCACTTGGATCTGGCTGAGGATTTGCAGAGGAACCGAACCGTGGGAGGAAGCGGGCAGGGCCGAGTGTATGCACGTGAAAGGGGCCGCGCACCCCTGGCTTCGGGGGTTGTGGACGTGCGGAGTGTCCTCAGCACCTTCTGGCGTGTAGGCGAGTTTAACAACTTGGGGCAAGTTCCAGTGTAGGCGCTTGTCCGGATGGTTTTGTAATGTGGAGAAGGCGCGCCTCGCAGCTTTCGCGCCGGGTCACCAAGACCGCTGCGACCCGCGGCCCCCGAGAAATGGGAGGGACGAGGGCGCCCCACCCCCTACCGCGCCGCAGACTCAGAGAGCAAGACGGGGCGTTCCTTGGTTTTCACCTCCACTGTCTACTGCTGCAGTCGCACTGTGTGTGTAAATTTCATCTGTTGAGTGTATTTAACTAAAAAGGGCAATTACTTTAGATAAAAATCCTTTTCTGCCTAGTGGGAACCTTGGCAGATTAGATGATGCCTAATGAGATATTTTGCTTTTGTCTGTTTAGAGTAAAATTAGAGATGTTAACTCTGATAACGGTTTTCTCAGATCATTAAAATGTAACATGTAGGAAAGGCATGTCGAGCTGCGAAGGCTCTGGCTGACATGAAAGAAGCTGAGCGTGAAAGGCTGCCGCTCTCTCCGTGGAGAGGGCTATTTTGGTAAGGCAGCGGGCGTCTTGCTTAAAATGTGAGATTGCCCCACCCTGGTTCTCCAGCAGCTCCCGAGTAAATGGCATTTTTCATTCTTGCAGGTAGTAATAAACGTGAGTCAAAATGACATCTTGTTAGAATTAGTCTTTAGTCTGTAAGAGAGATTGCTAAATTACAGTGCTGCGCCCAGAATGCGCCAGTGAAAGGTCTGTCAGCATTTCCATTATAAATTCAGTTTTCCGGGACTTTATAATTTCACCACAAAAGTTGTGGTAGCTAAAATGTTTTTTCCCTTCTAATGTTCTGGTTTAGAGAAGCAGATTGCCTAGTTCTGTCCTATTTGCTCTTCCTGAAACGAATGTCACTCAAAGTGGGGGGAGTCGCCAAAATGGAATACACAATCATGGAATAAAGTACTTTTGTTAGAATGCACTCTAACTTCTGCAGGGCAATATCTATCTTCATTTTGCATTTTGGAAGGTTTTAGGTTTGACATTTGGTAATCATAAGTGTGTTGAGTTCATTCCTCTGGTATCTGTTGCTTCTGCAGGTGGATTGAAATGTCAGTTCGTTTTGTATATGCCAGGATTATAGGGGAAAACATTCTCTTCATACATGTGTATGTCTGAACTCATAAGCTAAATTATAAATACCCTTGTTAGTTATTTTTCTGCTCTCTGTAGGTTGCATGTGAGGATCTGCCGTAGAGAAAGAGGAGGTTAGGCAGAAAGGGAGGGAGGGCATCAGAACAAACCCCTCCTCCCCCTGCCCCAATTCACTTTTCAGTCTCGCTAATGCCTGGGAGGAAGCCATTTATTCCCTATCTATTGAATCATGCCTTTGACTCAGTATCTTCAGGCAAGTTCTTTCCAGTCACTCACCTCTGGCTGCTGTATGAGGGGCTTAATTATTTGCAAACTGCCTTGAAATCCCTGGATGAAAGGCACTGCAGAAGTGCAACGTATTGTTATTCTGATATGGAATTTAATGATCCATTACAGTTCATCAGGAAATGCACTTTGCAGTGATGGTAGGAAACGTTTCCACCTGATAGAGGGTAATAATAACTGCTTAAAAGTGGGTTCAGATTACAGATGAGACAATTAACTCTAGCCATGTGCTCTTCAATTTGTTGCAATTCATTTTGTGATCAAAGTGAGTTGCAGAGAGCCAGATGGTCAAGTTCATGTTCAAATCTCTCCTAGGCCAGCCCTTCACTTCTGGGCCCACTGTCTGCACAGCCGATGGGACTTACTCATTAGCGCTTGTGAGCTGTTTCTCAGAATGTATGATCGGGGCCCCTGTGATGCCAACAATAGAGCTCAGGCCAATCTATATTGTTGGGAGCAGTTTAATTTTATTTGGATTAACTCACGCTTAGTATCTCTGGTATGGATCCAGCCTTAACAAGGGAGGAGAGAGATCCTAGAGGCTCGCTCGCTAGCTCAGCTGTGCTGGGCCTCACTCCCCTACTTTTTGTGCTTCTGATTTCAGGGGGGTATGGTATCTGGCATGTTGTTAACGCTGGCTTCATTACCGAATGAATCACAGAATTCCGTAGGGAAATAAATACCCTTACTGTTTTTGCTGAGGGGGTGTGGTGCAAGACTAGGTTCGAGGGCATGTGCTTGCTCTGTTGTACCCTTACCCCTGCTCGGAAGGATCTCACACTTGGTTGAATCTTCTGTTGTTAATCATCTTGAAATCCTTAGTAATTATTGAATTCGGGAGCCCTTTGTTTTCATTTTTCACTCTCCTGGTGAGGAGTGGAGGGTAGCATTGAGGGGCAGGGAACCACTACTTTGTCTTACCTTCTTGTTGACTGTTGCCACACGGGAATAGGTGGGAATACTGGCTTTGTGTTGCCATGTCTCCTGGTTTATCCAAGAGAAGCTGGATATCTGGAGTTTTATGTGGAACCCCTTAGTTTAAAATACTAGCTCAAAAATTTTTTTAATGCTGAATCAGAATGTATGCAATAGCTAAAGCTGGCCTATAGGTAGCCTTTCTCCTACCACTGAAGAAATAAAAACTTCTTACTGTTTAGTATTGCTATATTTGGCTACTTTCTAAAGGCCTAGCACATAGTAGATAATTTTGAGTCTCCACCAAATAAATGGTTGTAGCTATCCACAAAATTGAAAGATACAAGAAAAACAAAACTTAAAATCAATGCTGAGGCCCAGTCAGGGATTGATAACTTTCTTTTTGATAGAGAATGCAGCATCAAAGGCGAAACACCTAATATCATGGACACTGTGATAATCCTCTGCAGGTACATAATCCATTCCTTTTGGATAACCTGTTCTCTACTTAGTTGTTATTGATCAAATGGAGTAACTTGGCTATTAAATGCCTAAAGACCTACATGATAATTTGACATTTGAGAACACCCACTAAAATAATAGTTGTGATTTACTGAAGGCTCAATATGTGTCAGAAACAGTGTTAACTACTTTACCTGTTACATATCTCATTGACTCCTCAAAGCAATTTTGTAAAGTAGGCATTGTGCCCATTCTACAGAAGAGGAATTTTCTCATTTTATGCTGTAAAGAATTTCACCTGAATGCAGTAATCATTTTCTTGACTGTCTAAAGGCTATTCCCCGTCCTGTATGTACAGTTCAGCCCTGAGTCAATGACTGGATATGCAGTAGAGACCACACTAAACAGAGGACATGGTTCCTACTGCCGTGTACAAGGAACATAGAACAATACCAGATGCAACATCTTTGTCAAAATCTGCATTTATACAGCAGACAAGCATCTGCCTCTCTGTTCCTCTCCTTTTACCAAATGGATGTTACAGAAGTTCCAGTGCCTTGCAGAGGCACTAGAGGATCAGAAGCTAGGGCTGGTTATGAAAATTTGCATTTTGGGGGAAAAGAATATAAACTTCTGGCACAGCTGGAGCTACATTAGGCAGAGCAGACCCTGGGAATGACAGAAAATCGCTTCTGCTTTGTCAGTAACAGTGAATGACCTACTCCTGGCCCGTCTTTAAATTTTATGTAAATATTTACAAATTGTTCAAGTCCAAACTGAAACCTGCTGTGAACTAAATATTTTCTAAGTTTAGAAAGATTGCCCAGAATATTCTTTTTTTATTTTTGTGGTCTGGGACACCATTTCATAGAAAAGTAGTTTTCTTTGTCAATTCAGGGTTTTTCCTTTAACTTTCCTTCCCGTTTTTTTCTTTCTTGTTAATTTCAAATGTCAGTCTACCTAAAACTGAAATCTAATCTTACCATCAGCATGCTGCCTAAAGCTAGAAGTATCCTCAGAATCACTACTCTGTCCTTTTCAAGGACCATTTCTTTTCTAAAGAATATGGAAATTGAACCTTGCCTTACTAGTGGCACTACTTCACAAATCAGGCAGGAATTTTGCCTTTGTCTTTCCTTGAGCTATCTTTTCCAAAATAATAAATCTCCCCAATCTGAAAGCATTTCACGTAGTCATTCATTCTAGTCATTGGAATTACAGCCAAAATGTCTCTCAGTCTTCCCCAGTGACTTCATAATCATCATTTCTCCAGCATATTCCCCTGGTTAACTTCTCTTTTGTTCCTTAGCCTGATAATAAATTGTCCTTTGGTTCTGAGATGTGTCATTTTCCTCACTGACTTTTTGTTCGTCTCCTGAAGGCTGGAGGACACACTGCTGATGCCCCTGAGATCTGGCACTTGGTTGCCGGCTCTCTCCTGTCTTTGTGTCTGCTTTCATCTTCTCCTTCCCCAAGCATTTAAATCCTCCACTGTCCAGTCCTCCTGTTCTTTTCCTAATTGTTTCCATTTGTTTCTGAGTCTGCAGCTAGCATGGGACAAACTCCAGGTTGGTTTCAGAAGAAATCTATTTGAGTTTCCAGGTCCTCCATTAATTCCAGTCTTGCACTGTTCTTCTCTCTCACCTGTCATTTTCTGCAAATGCTTCAGGAGTTTCCTCAGGACTTTTCATGAGTCTGACTCAGAAGGCTTAGACTAGAAGCTTCCTTAGTATCCCAGTATCCACACATTAGTGGCAGTGTTTATTTTCTTACCATTCTGTATTCACCCAAACCACAGAACCTCAGGGATGCAACCAAATGGGTCAAGTGTTCAGAAGTGCCATTCTTTAGACATAGATGCCTCATTCATTCCATAAATAAACATCTACTGATCATCTTTTATGGGGCAGGCATGGGGTTAGGTGATCATAGTACTCTTGGTGGAAGATGGTGGGAGGTGCAAATCCAGTTCTGGTCCCTGCCCTAGTGAAGAATGCCATGGAGTAGGAGAGATTACATTAATTAGGGTAGTAACAGATCACCCACTATATGTTCTGTAAAGAAAGGTATTCCATTCCAGAGAGTGTAATGGGGGGATTTGACCAGGTTGGGAAGTTGGGGCAGTCCTTCCTGAGGAATTACGGAATGAGCTGCCTATCAGAGCCCATCTGAAACTTGGAGTTTGCCATTTCCTCCTAGCCTCGTAATCCTATTAATCGCTACTATCTTTGGCCTTTTGGAGTATTGCATAAACCATGATATAAACCCTTAGGGCCATTTTGGCAAATAATGATTCCTGTATACAGAGTCCAAAATTGATTTATTTACCTGTGTCTTTAGAACCTGATAAAAACAGAATTAATTGCCAAGAATACTGTTCACTTTCATAGTTGGAAAACAATACAAGTTAGCGTGTTTTTTTGGGGGGGGGCATATTTATGGTCATTTTGACAATATTTAAATGATTAGAACTTACACAGATATCCCTCCCAGTTGACTGGTATGTGTGTGACCTAGGCAAGGATCTTTAACGAAAATGTGAGCCCAGCTTCTGTCTGAACCCCTGCCTAGCCCAGAGCAAGAAGGTTTCCCCACTCTGCAGCCCAAGAAGGATTATTTAGACTATTCTTAGCACAATTTAGGAGTTTTGATGTTATCTATTTAAAACAAATTACTGTACTGTGTGCTAAAACTCTTTTTCTTTGGATGATAGCTAGCCTGTGTTGGGAGCTTCCTATGTGTATTACTCATATTAACTCATTTAATCCTTGTAACAACCCAGAGCTGGGTGTGATCATTAGAAGCTGAGGCACAGATATCACCCAGCTAATGAGAGGTAGAGCCAAGATTGGAAACGAGGTATCTGATGCTACAACCTGTTCTCTTAACTGCCATGCTATTCCACCCCCTCCCCCACTTTTCCTTTTTGCTCTCTAGCAGTTCTCAGAAGTAGAAATATAGGCCAACTCACTCTGAAATACTGGCCATTTTGTTGATGTCTATCTGAACGATAAAATTGGGAAATAATATGTCAGTGAACTTTAATGAGTAGACCTTTGTCCTCCATATGATTTACTTTCTAATAATTTCATTCCTCAGGTCTAATTGTCCATTTGGGCATCAGAGAGCAGAAGTGGTGACATAAAGACAGAAGAAGAAATAAACAACATGAATCCCATGGCCCTGTCCCCAGGATTTTCCTGTAGTACAAGCTTCTACCTCTTGTTAAGAGAAGATTTTGTTTTTAGCATTTTTTTAAATGAGGGTAAGAAAGGTGAAAGAAACTGTTCCTATAATAGGTAGATGACTCTGCCCAGGAGGAAGAATTTCATCCAGAACCAATTCCATTAGAGCCCCTAATTAGAAATATTAGCTACTAGTAACAGATAAAAGGAGGTAACCTTTGCTCTCATTTTAGTCAATTTCAGGAAGAGATTATCTTGCCAGATTAGCATGTTGCAACTCTCAACTGGGGATTTGAATGGCTTTAAAGGACTCAGCTAAGCAGTTGGTTTGGCAGTGACCCTGATTACCTCAGGTTTGCAGGGTCACTGTTTAGAATGCTGATTCAGCTCTGCCCTGAGCTGGACATCCAAGTTGGTCTTCCTTAGTCAAGAGGCATTATTCTTGGGAGCTACTAGAACATCAAGCATACATTTGAAGCTCAATTTGGAAAATGATCTAGCATATGAATGTATTGTGCTTATTTTTCAGTATTTAGTTCAAATTTTGGAGATGGCTAAATGAGGAGATGCTTAGTGTGTCACTGTTGGAGGTTTTAAGTGATTAAAAAAATCAAGCAGATGAGTGCATAAAGATTTCTATGCAAACAATGATGAGCTTAAATTAAAGCAGCTGATTTCGTATGAGAATTACTTGCATTGATTTGTAGAATATCTATATGGGTTCAAGATTCCATATTATGCAAATGAATGAGCCCTGAAGAGTCAAACTGTGGAAAAAAAAAAAGAAATTAACTATAAAGATATTATTACCCACTCAGCAAGAGGAAAACGTAGACATACTTAGAGTTAACCCTTACTTTTCATATCATCTCCTTAGGAAGATCGGTGTCAGGGATGATGATCCTTTCTGCAACCATAAAGCTAAGCAAGATTTGCTCAGTTCTTTCTTCCACCGTCCTCCTTCTGTCCTTCTGCATTCTCTGCTGTGTTGCTTTTGGCCACCAGTGCCCTTAACTAGTCCCCTTGTTCCCTTTCAAAACAAATCTTAGAAAGGGATTTTATGAAAACAATGTATAAATAACAGCATACCTAGTACTTCCCTTCTTTCTGAAGCATCAGCATATTGATAGGAGACAAAGCCCAAGGAGATTTTACACAGTTGTAACATGGTTATGGGAGGGTGTTTATAAACCCAGTCCTGGACAGAGACTATAGATAAACAGCTTAAAGGATAAAAACCACTGTAATATTAAAAAATAAAGATCTGATGGTTTTTAATGTTCTAATACATTTGTCAGTGAACACCACCTTCCTCTTGACCAACTGGATCTGATCACATAAACCTGTGTAGCAAGATGGTATGTTACTTGACTCTTAAACAGAGCTTCAGGGGAAAGCCACTTAGTTTATAATTAGGAATTCTTGTCATTCAGTAACAGTGAGTCCAAAATACACTATTATCCTTAATGTTGAATTTTAGGAGGAAAAAAAAGCAGTGGACCTCACTTGCCTGCCTCCCCACCCTATCTTATTAGTAAAAATTGAGTTGATAAATTTATTTAAAAATTGGCATGCCCTATGCTGTTAGCATGGTGATGATCTCTAGATGTTTGGAGAAGTTGATTGACTAATGAAACTATGCTTAGGTTAGACATGTTGCCTGTTAAATACCCAGTTGTGGAGTCTGAACTGCCTTCCCAACTACCCATCCGCCAAGAGAAGAGTCCTTCAGCAACCATGCTATGTTGAGTTGATGGCGCCATCTAGTGCCAGCCTGTGGAACTATCCTGCTGGATTCCTTCCTTCCTTGTGGGTCAGATCTCTGAGCAGTTGGGTGAAAGAGTTCACTGTCTAGTGGGGCACCCAATTCCTACCTTTCCTCTGTCTCCCTACTTTAGTTATGCCACCATGCCATCTTTTCTCCCTGACTCCATTTCTTTCTGTTACTTGCTCACTAGTATCCCTATTTGTAGCCATTTTCCTTCCTTTTTTTCTCTTCCAACTCTTGATCATTTTTTTGAAGCAAAAAAACAAAAAGCAAAAAACAACAGTGCTCACAGCTGATAAACATAAATATTTTTCTAATGATACATTATGCCAAAGTAAGAGAATGCCATGCATTTCAAAGTGAAACTAATCTTTTAAACCATGTTAAAAGAACCAGAGTGAGACTAAAGATGAAGTCCAAAAGTCTTTTTTAGAAGATTGTCCCCTTATCTTTCTCTAATTAGATGTTTCCTCAAACACAGTCAACAAGAGGGTTTTTTTTAAAGTTTTTAATTGGTTTTGGAACTATTGTTATAGTATTATTATCTCTTTTAAATTGCAAATTGAACGTCTTACTCATATTTTACATTTGAGACAGTTTCATGGAATATCCTGGAATGCTATCTCACTAGCATGGCATTGTCTCTGTGGGAAAATGTGATCTGAGTTCCAGACAAACTGTTTTCCTGTAGATTTTTGGATCCTGTATTAAATGAGAGAACAGAAATGAAAGACGTGTCGGACAAACCTGAGATGTAATTATTCTAACGTTTGTGGGATCTGAATTAGTATACAGTTTTAAGTCTCCCACATCAAACAATAAATTTTAAATTTCCACTTATGTTAAGCATCTTGATATTGTGGGTTTGAAAATAAGTCCCCTCTGAAAAACAGGAACTGTGCTTGTCTGTTACCAGTTTTTGTGGTCGATATAGCAACTATTTTGATTTTTCAGAAGGGAGGAAAAGCAGTTAAATCCAGTTAAAATTAAAACCCGTTAAAATTAACTGGCTTGTAAGATTTGAATGCAGCTGTTCTACACATCACAACACTGAGAGTGAGTTGTTTGTTTATTACCGCTATTAATTATTATTGGTTGTTGCCACCACTTTTGGGGCAGTGGCATATAGATTATTTATATTCTTGGTCTAACCTTAGAAAATAGAACTGCAAGGGTAGAGAAGTTCCTGTTTGCTAATTTGCGTGTACCTTGTTTTGATTTTTGCAGGGTAGGTGTGTGCACCTTATGTATGCAAGAGTAATTTAGCGTGTCAGCAGTTTCCTAGCAGAGGCGCTTGCTGACTCATGGGCTCTTGCGGCACTCAGCTGGCCGCACTGTAAACTGCCCACAGTCCCGGTGCTGCCCTTGGAGAGAGTACGGGGGCTTTGAGCTGCTGGCAGGCTATTTTCAGATCTGTAGTCACTGCCGAGCTGGGTTCCCTCCTTCCAACAGCCTCTGTCATAGCCTTTCGGTTGCAGGGCAGAATACTGGGCATATTTCTGCCTTTATGGAGTCTGCATAAGAACTGTGGCATTTCTGGGAATCCCTTGGGGCAATGGATTTTTACTTCATTTTAATTTTCTGGGAATCCTGAAGAGGAGAAGAGTAAGGGGATGAGAATAAGGGAAAAGAAATATGCCGTTATTTCTTCCTTAGCACCAGAAGGAACTTTCATAAACCTTTACCGTAGGTTTTCTTGGTGTAACTGAAAGCTGACCTACTTCTTCCTCTGTAAGGAGCGTGTGCTTTGAGTGGGGAAGTAGGGGAGCGGGTGCTCAGTGGCTAGCCTGCCATGGTTTTGTGTGGTTCAAGCCCTTCAGTGATGACAGAGTTTGTTTATATCTGTTGCATGTTATTAAGGTTATAAAAAAAGAAAGAAAGAAAGAAAGAAACCTGACCTCAGGTCATTTTAAATCTGACATGTGTTTTCAAAGATGGTTTCACTGTTTGTTTTTGGAGTTCAGTTCTGCTTATTTTCATCGGAAAGTGTGAAATGTTACCTTTTTTGAGGTTTCTAAATAAACTTCCTTTTTTGTAGATACAAGTTGATCAAATCATCCTAAACTATCTTGAGAAGGATGAATAACTTGAGATCAGCTGGGGAAGGAAAGCTTGGCACATCCTTAAGGAATGTTCCTCNAAGCATTCTGAAGCAGCTTTGACCAGTAATAAAGAAAAAGCTAAGCCACAGTGACTGTGTGTAACATGATGTTGATGGAAGTTCTTGGTTTCCGCCGATACAAATGACTCATCAGTATCAATAGAATTGTGACTTCTAATAATAACGCAGTGCAAGACCTTCACAACATGTGGTTTTAGCCCTAGCTGTTAGTGAAAGGTTGGAAAATATTAGTTTGAGTAGTTTGAGCTTTTTTTTTTTCTGGTCTCATGATTTCATCCAACTATAAAGTTGTTTTTTGTAGGTGTGATGATCACACTATTGTTTTTTCATGTTAGTGTTTTTAGTTTCGTTATGACCAAGAAGCCAAAGTCAGATCATTTCATCATTTAGAAATCTGTGTAGTAAGCATCTCCTGTCAGGACTGTGTTTTGAGGGAAATGTGGCTGAAAAGCAAATCCTCCCTGAACAGAGAAAGGAAAAAACTGGTACTGACATCAGTCCACAGAGCTGCTTGCTTCCTACACGGCATCGACTGTGGAGGGCTGTGGTATTGCTGACTAGCCCTATTGCCCTGTGAGTCATTGTTAAAGGATTCCAAGAGGAAGGGTAACAGAAAATGCGAGTCAGAGGAAACAGCAGAGTGGAGAAGGGACAGTTATCACAGGGGAAAAGGCCTTGCCTCATTTCCATGGTCAAGGGGGGCTGCCTGGAGACCCTGAATGTCCCAGGGAGTTTCGGTGTGTGTTTTTGTGTTGCAGCCTATTGACTTGCACCTGTACATGTGAGCATTCTTGTTTTCCTGTTTAGTTTTGGTTCGTTTTGCCTGCAGTTTGGGCAGGCCATTTGGGATCAGTATCTTGGCTCTGTACCACAGCAGTCTTACCTGAGAGCCTTCCCTTTTTGGATTTTGTAGTGAAGGCAGCTGAATTTCTAGAATTTCCAGTTGTTTCCTTCTGAACTTCATCTTTAGGAATGTTCTGTCATTTGTTTCCTAGTGACTCTTGCCACAATAGCCTTGATCTGGGAAATGAATGCTTAAGAGGGAAGCACAGAATTAGAATTTTGTTAGTTCAGATTTTGTGTCAGTCTTAAACTCTTCCATACTTCATTTTAGACAGATTGGTCTTTTGGGTTTTTTTTTTTTTTTTTGGCTTTTTTTGTTTTTGGTTTTTGGTTTTGTTTTTGTTTTGTGTCCTGCCGTCTTCTTAGCATTTTGGATTTTTAATACCAATACCTCCCTGTTACTCTTTTACCATTGTGCCTTGCTACCACGTGGAGTTTCCTTTTGGGCCTCTTTTTCTTTCCCTTTCTTGGCAAATGTTTGCATTTCTTTCTCTCTGTGAACATTCATCTGTTCCCACTTTTCTGATTCCATTTGCTCCTGCCTGCATGCTCACACCGCTTTCTCACACCGCTCTTAAACAGACCCAGGCATGCACACACATGGTTACATTTTTACACGGAAACCCACACGTGCAACATGCACCTACCCGATGCCGCTCCCTGACCCTGCTCTCTGGCTTGTGTAGTTCCTTACAGTGGCCTCAGGTGCTGCTCTTACCATCCTTGACAGCAGCCTGTTTCTGGGAAGGGATGTTCAGGTGGGAAGGAAATCATAAGGGAAGCCAGAACTGGCTTTCTACCTGCAACTGAGAGCACATCCTGGGGAGGAGGCTGGGTTCTGAGGAACCAGGACAGGGTCCAAGGGAAGCCGGAGCTTCAGAAGCCAGGAGGGGCATAGGCCAGGCTCAGGGAAATTGGCAAAGGAAGATGAGAGGTTGAGATGGTTGTGCCACCCAGCCTTAAATGGGAGAATCCTGATGGCATCAGAAATGCATCTGACAGGGTGAGGTAGCCGAGAGAATTAGGGGAAGAAGAGGTCCAAAACCCAGAGTGTGAAAGAGGACTGGAATCTTTGAATTGTCTTCTGGCCATTAAAATGCTTATACAGTCTGGTAGGTCTGTAGACTGTGGGAACAGGTGGGGGAGCCCATGGGACACACAGTAAGGAGTAGCTGCCCCTCTTCAGCCTCAGGGCTCTCTCACACTCCCTGACGGAGGCCTTCTCTGTCACCCTGTGGAGTGCTGGGACCACCTTCCTTCCCAGGTGCCTCACCCCTTTCCTTTCCTTCCTTTTCTCCAAAGACTTTTTTTTAAATGTTTATTTATTTTTAAGAGACAGAGAGACATACTGTGAGTGGGGAAGGGGCAGAGAGAGAGGGAGACACAGAATCTGAAGCAGGCTCCAGGCTCTGAGCTGTCAGCACAGAGCCCGATGCAGGGCTTGAGCTCATGAACTGTGAGATCATGACCTGAGCCAAAGTTGGACGCTTAACCAACTGAGCCACCAGGTGCTCCCTTTTTTTTTTTTTTACAAAGATTTTATCACCTTCTGAAATCCCATATGTGTTGCTTGCTTGCTTATTATCTTTCTCCCTCACTATGACATAAACTCAGGGGTTATTGTCTCCTGTGGTCACTGTGGTATTCCCAGTGCCTGGCAAAGTGTCTGGCACTCAGGGTGTTCAATATATATATATTTGTTGAATGAATGAATGAATGAATGGACTCATTGACTCTCCCTCTTTAAAAATCACCTGTGGCTTCTTGCTGCCCACAGAAGTCTAAACTCCTCAGCAGAACTTATAAAGCTTTTTATAACCTGTTCCCACTTTTCCATTTCAGGTCTCTGTTACACCAGGATTTCCTTCATGTTGAACTTCAGTTAAATCCCCCTTGAGCCAATTTATGTTTTTATTTTGTACAGTTTGCTAATGTATGAGGTATCTATGCTGACTCAAGTTTTTAAAAATTTATCCTAAAGTTACTTCTTGGACAAATCAATACCTACTGAGGACTTGCTCTTTGCGAAGAACACAATTAGGCACAGGATATGGTGTGTGGGATGCAATACCAGTATAAAATATGTTCCCTGTCTATAGAGAAGTCATTTTATCTTGGAGATGACACATACAGACATGAAGCATTTGAAGTACAGTGCACAGCAGTATGTGACCAAGGGCCAGAACGAATAGTAGAGGTAAGTATGGTAGGCATTAGGAGAACAGAGTGAGGATTGGAGGACTGGGAAGCCTTAAAAGGAGGAGTTGGATCTGTATATGTCCCTAAAATATTTTGGGATTTTCTGAAATGATCTTTATTTCCCTAGTTGGTACCTTCACAATTTTATACATGTCGTGTTCATCAGCTTCATTGTTGATCATTGTCAGCATAGTGTCCTTTTCTTGACTATTCTTAAGATGTAATGAATGGAAAGATATGAAGGATGCTAAGTGCACACATGCAAAATTCTCATATAACAGTACAAAAAGCTTAAAATGTGTGAGAAGTCCTTCCTTTTTATTATTTGAAAAAACAATGAATAGAGCTCCTGTTCACTAAAACATGAAAGAGACCTTTTGGAAAAGGTGGGAGAATAGGATCCCGAGCTTACCTTGTCTCATGGTCACATTAAAGCAACAACTACTTTATGCAACTAACTCTGAAAATGACCTGAAGACTGGCAGAACATATCTTCCTCAACTAACTATAGAGAGGAGGGCCCATCAACAAGAGTAGGAGGGGTAGAAGTGTGGTTAGGAACTAAACTACAAACAGGACAGACGTTGTAAGCAAGGCGGATCAGACTCCACACTGGCCATCTCTGACCTTGGGGACCCGCACTGGAAAGATAAATGCCCTAACATCTAGCTTTGAAAATCAGCAGACTTAATTAGCTCAGGGAAAACCAGAGTGTGATAGGAAGCCAAGTCCCTGCCTTTCAAGAGCCAGCACGTTAAACAATTCAGCCTGAGACACAGCACAGAAATAACAGTTTGAAAAGTGCCAGGGACATACCTGAAGGAGCTTTTTTGACATCTCAAAATGTGTGCTCGAGGTACAGGGATCTGTAGGAGATTCCTCTGGAAACAAAAGTGCTAGCAGGCAACATTTTTTTTTTTTTTTTTTTTTTTTTTTTTTTTTTTTTTTTTTTTTTTATT
>NW_027551567.1:1109203-1271378 GCF_008692635.1 Crocuta crocuta
TCAGGAGGGAAAGTTTTTTTTTTTTTTTTTTTGCTCTTTGCTCTTTTTCATTCTAGATATCTAGACTGACTTGCAGGAGTCAACTGGTTCTAACACTGTCCATCTACTTTGCTGGCATCGTGAGCCCCAGCCTGGCGTTCTCCTGTATAGACCTGCCCCACTTAACACATCTGCTTCAGCAAGCATCCCTCCAAACTGGCTACTGCTTCACCACACTTTAGTGTAGGCAGCCTTGGCTACGATTGGTTCCCTTCCAAAGTGACTGCTGTCCTGGGAAGGGGAGAGATAACCCCACACACCAGCAGGCCCATAGTTCCTGCAGTCAGGCTTCTGAGCTGGCCACTCAGGGAGCAAACCCTGACCTTCTGTGCCTATAGCTGTGGCAGAGAGGTTAATTGAAGACAGTTAGGCTGAGTGCTGGCTTTGCCCACCAAAGAGGCCATAGCAGCCACAGCCGAGCCTCTCCACAGACAGGGAGAAAACTCTTATCTAGTGTACCAAGAATAGGCAAAGCAAGTCGTTGCAGCCACCTGGTCTGAAAGCAATTACAGCTTGGTCACTACAGGAGGGAACATGCAGCCCACACAGGGAACACTTTTAGAGCACCTGGTTCTGGTGACTGGGGTGGGAGTTGTGCTACAGGACACCAGAAGACCTCTTCTAGACAAGGCCACTACTTTCAAGACCAGAAGACATAGCTGGCTCACATAGAAACAAACGCGGTTAGACAAAATGAAGAGACAAAGGAATATATCCCAAATGAAAACACAAGTCAAAGTCACAGTAAAAGAGCTAAATGAAATAGAGATAAGCAATGTGCCTCATAAAAAGTTTGAAGTAATCATCATAAAGATATTCACTGGACTTGAGAAGAGAGTGGATGAACTCAGAACTTCAGCAAAGACATAGAAAATAAAAAACCAATTGGAGCTGAAGAATTCAATAACTGAAATGAAAAATTTCTCTAGAGGGAATTAACAACAGATTAGAGGATGCGGAAGAACAGATCAGTGGTCTGGAAGACAGGATGATGGAAAGCAACCAAGATGAGTAAAAATAAAAATAAAAAGTGAGAATAGGTTAAGGGAACTCTGTGATATCATTAAGTGCAGTAACATTCATATTATAGGGATTCTAGAAGGAGAAGAGAAGGAAGGGACAGAAAACTTATTTGAACAAATAATAGCTGAAAACTTCCCTACTCTGGGGGAGGAAACAGACACCCAGGTCCATGAAGTACAGAGATTCCCTAATGAGATGAATTGAAGGAGGTCCACCCCAAGACACATAATAATTAAAATGGCAAAATGTAATGATAAGAAAAGAGTCTTAAAAGCAGCAAGAGAAAAGAAAAGTTATATACAAGAGAAACCCTAAAAGCCTCTCAGGTGATTTTTCAACAGACTCTTTGCAGGCCAGGTGGGAAGTGGCATGTTGTATTCAAAGTGCTAAAAGGAAAAAACCTACAACCAAGAATACTCTACTTGGTAAAGTTATCATTCAGAATTTAAAGAGACATAGCTTTCCAGACAAAAGTTAAGAGTTCATTACCACCACACCAGTCTGACCAGAAATGTTAAAGGGAATTTACTAAGTGGGGGTAAAAAGGCTATAACTAGATGTAAGAAAATTATGAAAGGTGAAAGGAAATAATGAATTTGAGAGGTGAAAGGAAACATCTAGTAAAGGTAGTAGATTAATTACTTATAAAGTCAGTATGGAGATTAAAACATACAAGTAAAATCAATTATATCTACAAAAATTAGTCAAGAGGTACAGAAATTTAAAAAATGTAAAATATGACATCATATACATAAAACATGGGGGGAATAAAAAGTTAGTGATTTTAGAATGCACTTAAATAATCATCAACTTAATATAGACTGCTATACACATAGGATGCGATATATGAACCCAATGGTAACCACTAATCAGAAACCTGTAGTAGATACATAAAGAATAAAGAGAAGGAAGTCCAAGCATAACACTAAAGAAGGCCATCAAACACAAGGAAAGGGCAAGAGAAGAAGAAAGAAACAGAGGAAGCCTGGGTGGCCCAGTTGGTTAAGTGTCCAATTCTTGATTTCAGTTCAGGTCATGATCTCATGATTGTGAGATCAAGCCCTGCATCAAGCTCCACACTGGGCATGGAGCCTGAATAAGATTCTCTCACTCTTTCTCCCTCTGCTCCTTCCCCCTGTTTACATACACACTCTCTCTTTCTCTAAAAAAAGGGAAAAAAAAAAAAAAGGAAATAGAGAAGAACTACAAAAACAACCAGAAAACAATTAACAAAATGGCAATAAGTACATACCTATCAGAATTTACTTTAAATGTAAGTGGACTAAATGCTCCAATCAAAAGACATAGGATGATTGAGCAAATAAAAAAACAAGACCTAAAGGCAGACTGAAGTTAAAGGAATGAAAAGATATTCCATGCAAATGGAAGGGGGGGAAAAAAACAAGGTAGTAGTACAGACAAAACAACCTTATTTTATTTTTTTTTATTTTTATTTTTTTAATGTTTTATTTATTTCTAGGAGAGAGAGAGAGAGACAGCGTGAACAGGGGAGGGTCAGAGAGAGAGGGAGTCACAGACTGAAACAGGCCCCAGGCTCTGAGCTGGCAGTCAGCACAGAGCCCGACACGGGGCTCGAACCCACGAACCGTGAGATCATGACCTAAGCGAAAGTCAGATGCTTAACCGACTAAGCCACCCAGGCGCCCCTATTTTTATTTTTTTTAATGTTTATTTTTGAGAGAGAGAGAGACAAGAGTGTGAGCAGGGGAGGGGCGGAGAGAGAGGGAGACACAGAATCCAAAGTAGGCTCCAAACTCTGAGCTATCAGCACAGAGCCTGGTGCGGGGCTCGAACTCACAGACTGCAAGATCATGACCTGAGCTGAAGTCAGATGCTCAACCAACTGAGCCACCCAGGTGCCCCGAAAAAACAACTTTAAAACAAAGACTGTAGCAAGAGACAAAGAAAGGCATTGCATAATGATAAAGAGATCCATCCAACAAGCAGACACAATAATTGTAAATAACTTTTCACCCAACAAAGGAGTACCTAAATACATAAAGCAAATATTAAAAGACATAAAAGAGGAAATCCATAGTAATACAATAACAGGAGATTTAAACACCCAAATGGATAGATCATCATCAATGGATAGTTCATTCAGACAGAAAATCAACAAAGAAACAATGGCTTTGCACTACACAGTAGATGGACTTAACAGTTATACATAGAACATTTTGTCCAAAAACAACAGAATACACATTCAAGTGCACATGGAACATTCTCCACGATAGACCACCTGTTAGGCACAAAACAAGTCTCAGCAAATTTAAGAAGACTGAAGTCGTATCTGACCACAATGGTATAAAACTAGAAATCAATTGCAAGAAAAAATCTGGAAAAAAAACACAAAACAAGGGAGACTAAACAACATGCTACTTAACAACAAATGGATCAATGAAGAAATCAAAACATACATAGAGACAAATGAGAATGAAAACACAACACCCAAAGTCTTTGGGATGCAGCAAAAGCAGTTCTAAGAGGGAAGTTTGTAGTGATACAGACCTACTTCAGGAAATAAGAAAAATATCAAATGAGCAATCTAATCTTATAACTAAAGGAACTGGAAAAAGAAGAACAAACAAAGCCCAAGATTAGTAGAAGGAAGGAAATAATAAAAATTAAAGCAGAAATAAATGAAATAAAAACTAAAAAAAAAAAAGATAAATGAAACTAAGAGCTGGTTCTGTGAAAAGAAAAGCAAAATTTATAGACCTTTAGACTCATCAAGAAAAAAAGAGAGAACTCAAATAAGTAAAATCAGAAATGAAGGAGGAAAATAATAACTGACACCACAGAAATACAAAGAATTATGAGAGAATACTCTAAGAAATTATATGCCAACAAATTGGACAACCTAAAAGAAATGGATAAATTCCTGAAAACATATAATCTTCCAAAACTGAATAAGGAAGAAATAGAAAACATGAACAGACCAATTACTAGTAACAAAATTGAATTGGTTTGAAAAAAAAAAAAAAAAAACTCCCAACAAATGAAAGTCCAGGACTAGATGGCTTCCTGGGTGAATTCTACCAAACATTTAAAGAAGAGTTAATGTCTGTTCTTCTCAAGCTATTCCAAAAAATAGAAGAGGAAAGAAACCTTCCAGAATCATTATATAAGGGAAACATCCAGATTACCCTAATAACCAAAACCAAAGACACAACATAAAAAAGAAAATTACAGGTCAATATCCCTGATGAACATAGATGCAAAAACCCTCAACAAACATTGACAGATTGAATTCAACAACACACTAAAAGGATCATTCACCTTGATCAAATGGAATTTATTCGTGGGATGGGGTGATTAAGTTTTCACATATCAGTCAATGTGATACATCACATTAACAAGAGGAAGGCTAAAAACCATATGATCATCTCTGAAGATGCAGAAAAAGCATTTGACTAAATTCACCATCATGATAAAAAACTGTCAATAAAATTGGCTTAGAGGGAGCATACTTCAACAGAATAAAGGTGGTATATGAAAAATCCACAGCTAATAGCATATTTAATGGTGAAAAATTGAAAGTTTTTCCTCTAAGATCAAGACCAAGACAATGATATCCTTTCTCATGACTTTTATTCAACATAATACTGTAAGTTCTAGTTGGAACAATCAGACAGGAAGAATAAATAAAAGGTATCCAGATTGGTAAGGAAGAAGTAAAACTGTCATTATTTGCAGCTATGACACTATATATAGCAAATACTAAAGACTCCACCAAAAAAGAATACACTATTAGAATGAATAAAGGAATTCAGTAAAGTTGCAGGTACAGAAATATGCAGAAAGCTGTTGTGTTTCTACACAATGATAATAAAATAGGAGAAAGGGGAATTAAGAAAACAATCCCATTACACTTGCACCAAAAAGAATAAAATACTTAGGAATAAATTATCTATGAAGATGAAAGACCTATCCTCTTAAAACTATAAGACATTGGTGAAGGAACTCAAAGATAACACAAACAGATGGAAAGATACATCATGCTCATCAGTTGGAAGAATTAATATTGTTAAAATGTCCATACTACCCAAAGCAATCTACAGATTCAATGCAATCCCTACCAAAATACCAATAGCATTGTTCACAGAACTGGAACAATTAATCCTAAAATTCATATGGAACCACAAAAGACCTTGAATAGCCGAAGTAATCTTGAGAAAGAACAAAGCTGTAGGTATCACAATCCCAGATTTCAAAATACACTACAGGGGCACCTGGGTGGCTTAGTCGGTTAAGCGTCCGGCTTTCACTTAGGTCATGATCTCGCGGTTCGTGGGTTCGAGCCCCGCGTTGGGCTCTGTGCTGACTGCCAGCTCAGAGCCTGGAGCCTGTTTCAGAGTCTGTGACTCCCTCTCTCTCTGGCCCTCCGCTGCTCACGCTGTCTCTCTCTCTCTCTCTCTCTCTCCTAGAAATAAATAAAACATTAAAAAAAATTTAAAAAAATACATCAGCATAGAGTAGTAAAACAATATGGTACTGGCACAAAAATGGACATATAGATCAATAGAACAGGATAGAGAGCCCAGATATGGTTATTTCTTACATGATCAATTAATCTATGACAAAAGAGGAAAGAATATGCAGTGGGAAAAAGGTAGTCTTTTCAGTAAATGGTACTGGGAAAACTGGACAGATACATATAAAAGATTGAACCTGGACCACTTACTTATACCATATACAAAAACAAACTCAAAATGGACTAAAGACCTAAGTGTGAGAGCTGAAATCATAAAGCCCCTAGAAGAAAACGTACACAGCAATCTCTTGGATATTAGCATTAGTAACATATTAATGGATATCTCCTCAGGCAAGGGAAACAAAAACAAAAGCAAACTATTGGAGCTACATCAAAACAAACAAAAATGCTTTTGCACAGCAAAGAACACCATCAAGAAAACAAAAAGGCAAACTACTGAACAGAAGTTCTTGCAAATGATATATTCCATAAGGGGTTACTGTCTAAAACATATAAAGAATTTATACAACTCAACACCAAAAAAACCAAACAATTCGATTAAAAAACAAGCAGAGGACCTAAATAGATTTTTTTTTCCCAAAGAAGGCTAATGGATGGTCAGCAGACACATGAAAAGATGCTCAACATCATTAATAATCAGAGAAATGCTGATAATCAAAACCACAAAGAGATATCACGTCATACCAGTCAGAATGGTTAGTATCAAAAAGACCAGATATAACAAGTGTTAGGATATGGAGAGAAAGGAATGCACTTGCACTGTTAGTGAGAATGTAAACTGGTGTAACTACTGTGGGATACAGTATGGAGATTCCTCAAAAAATTGAAAATAGAAATACCATATGATCCAGTCATTCCACCATTGGGTTTACCCAAAGAAAATGAAAGCACTAATTCAAAAAGATATATGCACCCCTATGTTTAATGTGATATTTTAAAAAATATCCAAGATATGGAAGCAGCCCAAGTATCTGTCAGTAGATGAATGGAGAAAGATGTAGTATGCATATGCAATGGAATATTACTCAGCCATAAAGAGAATATAATCTTCCCATTTGCAACAACATGGGTGGACCTTGAAGGTATTATGCTAAGTGAAATAAATCGGACAAATACAAATACCACATGATTTCACTTACATGTGGAATCTAAAAAACAAAACAAGTGAATAAAAGAAACAACAAACAGATCCTTAAATAAGAAGAACAAACTGGGGGTTGCCAGAGGGGATGTGGGTAAAGGGATGGGTGAAATAGCTGAAGAGCAATTAGAGGTACAAACTTCCAGTTATAAAGTAAGTAAGTCATGGAGATAAGAAGTACAACGTAGAGAATGATGTCAATACTGTAATAATGTTCTTTTGTGACAGATAGTGACTATGCTTATCATGGTGGTGATTGAGTACACCTGAAACTAATATAATGTATGTCAACTATACTTCAATTTAAAGAAATGAAGAGTGAAAAAATAAGTTCAAAGATGTTGATGCTATTTGTGGTACACGTGTATGGGACTGGTCCAGTATATGTAAAGAACACGTATGAATCAATAAGAAAAACCCAAATAACCCAATTTTTAAAAAAATACTGTACATTTATATACTTAAACAAGCATTTCGCAAAAGAAACCCAGATGGTTAGTTTAGTGATCAAACACATGCAAATTAAAATTATAATAACATACTACACACATTCTTTGGATTGGCAGAAACTTAAAAATCTGATGATACTATGTGCTGACAAGGCTATAGATGAATGGGAGATCTTGTGTATAGCTGGTAGGAGTAGAACTTGATACAATTACATTGGAAAATAGTTTCTTGCTCAGCCTGCTAATAACAGAACCCAGAAGTCTTGGTCCTAGGTATATATCTAGAAAAAATGCTTAATCATGTGCTTTAAGACACAGAAGACGAGAATACTGAAAGAACCTTTGTTTATAAATGCAAAACTGGAAACAACCCAACATTGGATTGAATTAACACATTTTGCTGTTTATGCACTCGTATACTACTAGGCAGTGAGAAATGAGCTAATAACACCACATATAGGAAAGGGTAGACCGAGGCTTTTCTTGATGGTTCAAGTCAAAAATTCTGCCTGGATTCAAAAGCAGGTTTGGACACTTAAGATTTTGTGATCTTTGGCAAGATCTTAACTCCAGCTTCCTCATTTGTACATTGGGGAAAATGATAGTGTCTATCCGATAGGGTTGTTAGGATTAAATGAGTCAATATTTGTGACATGCTCAGGAGAATGATTGACATGTCACAAGTTCTGTGTGTTTGTTAAACAAAAAAAATGCATGCATCAATATGGATGAGTTTTACAAACATAACGTTGAATAAAATAAGCACAACACAGAAGAATATATACAGTATGATTCCATTTTTGTAAACTTCAAAAGCATGTAAAACTAAATACACCATTTAGGGATGCATATATAGGTGATAAAACTGTGAAGAAAATTAAGGGAATGATCGCCACCACAAAAATCAATACAGCCATTACCTTCAGAGGTGATGGAGTGGGTCATGATGAGGAAGGGATCCTTGGGGGTACTGAGGCCCTGGAAATGTTTTATTTTCCTAACTGAATAGCAGTCCCAAGGATGTTCTTTTTTAAAATTAACTTTTTTAACTGCGTGTGTTTTTTGCATATGTGTATATGTATGACATATTAGATAATTTTAAACAGAATTTTGTGACTTGTTATTTTCTAAAAATATTTCTGATTTGGTCTGTTATTTTTTTAAATTTTGTAACGTTTATTTATTTATTTTTAATGTTTGTTTTATTTATTTCTGAGAGAGACAGACAGCGTGAGCAGGGGAGGGTCAGAGAGAGAGGGAGATACAGAATCTGAAACAGGCTCTAGGCTCTGAGCTAGCTGTCAGCACAGAGCCCGACGCGGGGCTCAAACCCACGAACTGTGAGATCATGACCTGAGCCGAAGTCGGCCGCTCAACTGACTGAGCCACCCAGGTGCCCCAACATTTATTTATTTTTGAGAGACAGAGACACAGAGCATGAGCAGGGGAAGGGCAGAGGGAGAGGGAGACACAGAATCAGAAACAGGTTCCAGACTCAGAGCTGTCAGCACAGAGCCTGAAGCGGGGCTCGAACTCGCAAAACGCAAGATCATGACCTGAGCCGAAGTCGGCGCCCAACCAACTGAACCACCCAGGCGCCCCATTTGGTCTGTTATTTTAACATTACCTCAGAGAATGCAAAGCCCAGAGCAACATAATGACATTTAACAGGAATAAAGGCAAATTCCTACATTTAGATTAAAAAGAATAAGTTGTTCAAGTACAGAATCTGTATACCTGCTTGGTGCCAGCGTCTCCATAAGATTGCAAGCTGTCAGTGCAGTATGGTTCTTTTGCCCCTAATGGAAGATGACATCACCTTGGAACCACATTAAGAGGGCTATCCTATTTATTTCTATTTTTTTTAATGTTTTATTCATTTTTGAGAAGGAGGAGGGAGGGGGAGAGGGAAAGAGAGACACAAAATCCGAAGCAGGCTCCAGGCTCTGAGCTGTCAGCATAGAGCCTAATGCAGGACTTGAACTCACAGACTGCGAGATCATGACTTGGGTTGGATGTTCAACCGAATGAGCCACCCTGGCACCCTGAGAGCTAGCTGTCCAATTTAGATTGGGCAATGTGGTGGTCCTGCTCAACTCTTCTTAGGTCTGGTACCATGGACTACTGTGCCTAGTCCCAAGGGACTATTTTGAGGAAGATATTGAGCACAGTGGGAGTGTCCTCTGTAATCAAGAAGTTTAGGGATTCAGAAAATAGTCAGTTCTAACATGCCAATGAAGTGGGGATGTTTAACATGGAAAAGAGATGTAGGGAGAGAATGGAGGTCTTTCATCATTAGGAGGGGAAGGAGACTTCTTTGCTGCATTCTCCGCAAGTGCAATTCCTGAAGGAAATTTCAGTTTCTAGTTACCAGAGATGCCCAAGCAGAGTCTGTAGGACCTTCCATAGGCTTCACTAGAGCCTGGCTACCTGACACGTAGTGTCTGGACTAGCAGCATCAGCATCACTTGGAGCTTGTTAGAATGCAAAGTCTTATGCCCACCCTATACCTACTAAATCACAATCTTCATCATATACACGTTAAAGTATGAGAGGCACTGGGCTAAATGTTTCTAAGACCTCTCTTTATAATTCTTAAGATTCAGTGATTTTATTCAGTAAATTGCCTACTCAACTAAAAATTATCAATTTATATGTAACTATTAATTTAAATGCCTGATTATAATTAATAATAACTGTAATGTATGTGTACATTAGAGAATAGATCCTAAAAGTTCTCATCACAAGGAAAGCTAAATTTGTAACTGTGTGGTGATGGATATTAACTAAACTTGTTGTAATCATTTCACAGTATATACAGATATCGAACTGCTATGTTATATACCTGAAACTAATGTTATATGTTGATTATATGTTAATTTTTAAATGTTTAAAAAATAAAATGCCTGAGTATTTATATGTATATATAAACTCAAACAAGTATTTTTTGATGAATTAGTTTGAAATGGATTTGTCCATTTTTCTACTAACGTGAAACTTAGGTTGTTTATGTTTTGGGGCAGCTAATAACAATTAAAACATAAATGTTTTTTCTTTTTAATATATAGGACTAGATTCTTACTTTAAAAATTCTGTTAATTTCTTCAAAATTTTCCCTATATTTATTAAGATTTCCAGACAAAGGTAATGTTCTGAATACCTGTTAACAATACTCAAGGGGACTCCTGGGTGGCTCAGTCAGTTAAGCATCCAACTCTTGATTTCAGCTCAGGTCATTATCTCACAGTCATGAGATTGAGCTCCGCCTTGGGCTCAGTGCTGAGTTTGGAGCCTGCTTGAGATTCTGTCTCTTTGTCTGTCTGTCTCTGTCTCTGTCTGTCTCTCTCTACCCCTTCCCAACTCGCACATGCTCTATCTCTAAATAAATAAATAAATAAATAAATAAAATGATATTCAAAAGACACATTTAAATAATAAAAATATCTCAGAATACATTGATTTTATATTTAGCCTAATTTTTGCTTGTATGTATTCATATTTTGACCTTATGGGAACCTTCAAAGTCTGAATATTTTATAGTGATTCTCCACAGTACCTCTTAACTTCAAGAATCTAGATCTGAGATATGGCAAGTAAAATACTTCTACCTTTTTAAAAATATTTATTTATTTTTGAGAGAGAGAGAGAGAAAGAGAGTGCAAGCACGAGTGGGGAAAGAGCAGAGAGAGATGGAGAGTGAGAGAGTGCCAAAGAGCCTCCGGATTGTCAATGCAGAGCCCGATGTGGGGCTTGCAACTCATGAACCATGAGATCATGACTTGAGCCAAGATCAGAAGTCAGATGCTTAAATTGACTGAGCCATTCATGCACCCCTGCTTTTACTTTTTTTTACTTCAAAAGACCATGACTAACTTAAGCTTATCTCTTTTTTCCTTAAATATTTTGCTACTTACCCTTTTAACTGCTATAGTTCGGGTGGAATCCATGATTCATTTCATCTTTTTCCCTTAATGTAATTAGTCACTTATTCTTTTGATGTCCATAGCAAAACAAATATTTAACATGATAGTCATAAAATTCCAAAATACAGAAGTTCATAAATGACTTACAATCAGATATAAAATATGCTGCAGTATATGGCAAAAATGAATGGGAAAACATGATCTTATGAATTAAAAATGTTCCTTAAGGCCATGTAACCATGAGTTATTTGGTTTAAGCACATATTTCCCCCTCTATTTTCTTTTGACATGTAGGAAAAGGAAACTACTTTGATAGTTGGATAAGGTAATATTTGGTGTATATATGTTATCTAGATAATGTATGACAAATGGCTTTACAAAATGATAAAGCACAATAGACATTTTAATAACTTTTGTGCATTACAGTTATGTTTTAATTTTTGTTCACCAGGGTTTCCCCTCACTTTATAGGACTGGCTGTTAAAATAAGTCTAAATTCCACCTTGGTGAGAGTCTTTAAGTTTTGATTTCTTAATCCATAAATAAATGTGAACAAGTGTCACCATTTTCCACCATTTTTGTAACTGGCTGTGAGGTGGAAAGCTGGACTTTCCCCCCAGCTTGCTTGCTTGTTTATTCTGTTCATTTATTCATTCACTGTGAATATATACTGAGCACTTCTCTGTGTAAAGCTCTGGGCTGAGTGTTATGAATAAGACAGTCCCAGTGTTCAATAATTTTTAAATTTATTTTTAATCATCATAGCACCTTACTGAATTTTTTATTGTTAGATCACCATTTTAAATACTGAGTAAATATGGATTGATGTTGAACTTAATGGTCTAAAATAAAATTGTTTAAAGTATATTCTTCAGTTTTTAAGAGCAAGATTTAGGAAGAGTAGTAGATATTTCTTTTTTTAATTTATTTTTATTTTTTTAAATGTTTCATTTATTTCTGAGAGAGAGAGAGAGAGACAGCATGAGCAGGAGAGGGTCAGAGAGAGAGGGAGACACAGAATCCAAAGACAAGCTCCAGGCTCTGAGGCGTGGGGCTCAAACCCATGAACCGTGAGATCATGACCTAAGCTGAAGTCGGATGCTTAACCGACTGAGCCACCCAGGCTCCCCGAGTATTCCGTATTTCTATAGGGTTTACCTAATCTAAGGTTTTCTCAGAATGGTTCAAAATCATATAGACTCCAGCCGGTGCTGTCCAGTATGGCAGTCACTAGTTACATGTGGCTTTTGAATTTGAAATGTGGTTAGTCCAAATTACGATGTGTTCTAATAATTTCTTACATTGGTTACATGTTGAAATTATAATATTTTGTATATATAAAGTTAAGTAAAAATACTCTTAATTTTATCTATTTTTACTTTTTAAAAAAATGTGGCTTCTAGAACATTTTTAATTACATATGTGGCTCACATTATATTTCTCTTTGATAGTGTTGGTCTTGACTCTAAGTGTAGAGTGATTGAGAGCTCTCAGAGAAAAAGAGATCAGAACTTAGCAGAAAGTTTGAGAGATGAGAGGCCATGGACAGAATCCACTTAGTCCAAGAAGAAATCCCAATCTGAAAGCCCTACTTTCAGAGATGCCTGCTTTCCTGAACCCACAAAAAGAGCATTGGTATAGCAAGCATTTATTTAATATCTACAATGTACAGACCACTGAGGGAGATTAAAACAAATATCACACAGGTCTTTGCCTTTAGGATAAAATAGCCTACTGGGGAGGCAAGATATGAACCTGTGACTTGTTAAATCATGGTATGAGAAGTAAATATTCAATGCTCTTATCTAAGAACTGTCACAAATGAATGGGAGAGGAACTAAATGGAAAAAGAAAGAAAAGTCACCATGGCCTGGAGGGATGTCCTACAGGAGGAGTGATTTAACTGAAGAGTGGGTAGGATCCCAATAGGCAGGGGGAAAGGGGCATAGCCAGTTAAGAAGAGGGGTTAGAGTGGGAACAAGAGGGAAAGGATAGGAAAGCATAAGACAGTTGAGAGGTCAGTGATAAGAAGTAAATCAGAGGATTTAGGAATATAAGGTATAAGTAGAATAAATGTTGCATACCTTTAATTGTTAGGAAGTTCTTCAAAAAGGAAAATTGGTAATACTATATTGTCAGTTACATTTATACTGACATTTGTATGCAGCCTTATAACTTAAAAAATTCTTGGGTAAGAATATCATTTAATAATCAGGCAACAGTAATGAACATTTGTCTATCTTTTTTGCTAAAAATGCACTGTTACGTCATTTGACATTTGCTGATCACTCCATTTTATAGAAGTGAAAGCCAGAGAAGCCGAGACTGCGTAATTAATAGTAAAATTTTGAATTTAGATCTAGCTTTTTAGCTCCATTTTACTATGTTGAGCTACTCTAATTATCACACCTGTAGATCTACTTCTTGAGAGGAGCTAGTTTTATCTTATTTAATTTTAATCTCGAGTATAAATTGAGAAAAGTGCCTATATCACATACATTCATTACACTGATGAATTTCACAGGGTGAATATTGATGGAACTGCGTTCCCAGATTAAGACACAGAACATTACCAATATTACCTCAGAAATCTCTCATGCTACCTTTTAGTGATGACCCCTGTGGTGACCACTACTCTGACTTTTAAAAGCATGGATTTGCCTTGCCTGCTTTTGAACTTTGTATAAATGAAATCTTATGGTATATATTATTTTGTGTCTGGCTTCTTTCATTCATTGAATAATAGATTTGTGAAATCCATTAATGTTGCATATAATGGTCAATTTTTGATTCTCAGTGCTATATAATACCCTGTTGTGTGAATGTACCACTGTTTATTCATTATGTGGTTCTCAATTTTTTTTTTCATTATTACAAATAGCACTGCCATTGAACATTCCAGAACATATCTTTGGATGGACACACATGTGCACTTCTGTTGGGCATGTATGTAGGAGTAGAGTTATGAAAGCAGCTTAATTATTAAATTGTCTTGTAGATACAGCACAAATTTGGCTTTGTGATACTTTTTTGAAGAAAAGTAAAAATTTCAGACTTTTGATATCCCAAATACTGTATGAAAATAAACATGAAGGCAGCCATTACAAAAAGATCCAAGGTGAAGGAATTTTATTTACTACCTTAACATTTTTGGAAGGGTGAATGAAGAGGAGATAGTACACTTTTTCACCTAGATAGAATTTGAAAGGGGATGGGGCGCCTGGGTGGCTCAGTCGGTTAAGTGACCAACTTCTGCTCAGGTCATGATCTCACACTTCGTGGGTTCGAGTCCCGCATCGGGCTCTGTGCTACCAGCTCAGAGCCTGCAGCCTGCTTCAGATTCTGTGTCTCCCTCTCTCTCTGCCCCTCCCCTGCTTGCACTCTGTCTCTTTGTCTCTTGAAAATAAATAAACATTTAAAAATTAAGAAAATAAAAAGAAAGGGTTAAGATATTGAAATACTGAATTTGTATTACTCGGGTTTCTCTTTTGATTTTATGTTTTTTCTCCGAGAGGTATTCTGGTAGATGATAGCAGAAAATAAGATGAGATTATTAGCAGGACACCATTATACTAGGATAAAATAAGGGACGAGTAACCAGTGGTATATTTATTGGGGGATGAGTAAGGAAGTTGGGGGTAAATGATAGGACATTATATCCCAAAATCTATAATGAAAGTTCTCAACATTTTACCAAGCTTTCCTCCACCCCTCTTTCTTTTGTTTAGGGTAAACTGCTGGCAACCAAATTTGCATTCTTGCAAATAAGGCAATTGTACCTTTGCTAACCTGTTTTTAGGAATAAATGTTAAGGCAGACATTTATCCCAGAAGCATCCTGTGTGACGGAAGTATAGTTCTAGGATTTGCCAACACAGAAGACTTCAGTGTCTACCTCTGCAGCTTATTAAAATTGGTGATTACTTAAAGATGTGTATTTTATATTTAGACTTAGAAGAATTACCAAACTTCAGCAGACTGGACAGAGGAAGAAAGGCTCTGTTTTTCTGTGCTCTGATTCAGGATGGCCCTAGGCAAGTTACATGGGAAATGAAAGCGTGTGGGTAAATACTCCTAGTTTCTTTGACCCCAGTGGACAAAGAACCTTGTTGCTGCTATAAACTTACGTTAGAGTGGAGAATATGACATTAATTTAGGACATAGCTTTTATAGACTAAAAGTTTTGTACATGTATTTGCTATGGTGGACAGCCTTGTTATTCTGTAAAGCCCCTCCTTGTTATTGTGATACCAGATGAAGTGTGATTACTCCTACTTTCTAGTACTGGGTGTATTTTGAATTATGGGTATATGTTTAAAAGTGACACTTTTCTTTAATGCCTGTTGATGTTTTCTTTAGGATTTATCAGTTATGGGTCAGAATTTGAGCCTATTCAATTTTTCGTCTCATTTTCCAAATTAAACATAAAATGAGAGCATGGGGGGAATCAAATTATTTTCAAGTCATATTTGAAGAGCAGGTGTGTTCTCTCATGATTTACAGTGCAGGTGCATTTTAATTTAACTGCTTAAAATGGCGATTAAAATTATTCAAGTGGAACAAAGCAAAGTTTAAAAAATGACTTGTAAACAGTTGCTCTTTTTTTTTTCTCCTGTTTTCTCTCCACTTGACTTAAATAATATGATTTCAGAAGCAGGCTTCTCAAAGAACACTGCTCCAAACAATGAATTCTGTTCTTTCAATAATATCCAGCCCTTCATTCGTAGGACAATACGGGGTCCCAGGGCCATAGATTCTCTTTGTCTAACCCCATTCTAAAATGGGGAACAGTCCTTGCTTTTGGACCCAGTGACATACTTCCATTTGTCATTGAACACCAGGGGGAGGAGAATTCCAGCCCCCACAACACCCCCAGGGTAGCTGACACTCTCCCAGGGGGTTTGCTGCCTCAGCCTTTGAAGTGCCCCAAATATTTGATGTTAAGATTGTGCACTTGTGGAGCCAGTTATCAGGGTTGTGTGGGTGTGTCGAGAGGGGTCTCCCCTTAGCTCAGCTTCAGGTCTTGGTGACAGAATCTAAATAACACAGGTTACTCATCACAAGTTGAAGATTTTTCCCCTGTCACATTGATGCTTCTGATACAATTTTATACGTTGGCTGATTATGTGTGCGCACTTTGTGGCCACTAGGATGCAGCTGGAAAGTGTGTGGGGGTGTCTGCTTCCTCTGAGGGTGCTCCAGGTGGTCAGGTGGGGGCGGCCGCGATAAAGGTACAGCACCCACTTCCGTCAGCTTGTCTTAGGAGTGCCGTCACCCGCTGCCTGAACGCGAGTCGCACTTCAACCCAATTCTCTCCTTGGGACTTCATCTTTCGCTGCTTCTCATTTGCCTGTTGAAGGTTTATGACTAAGGTTGTGGTTAAAAATTCCCTTTTTAGGTATGAAAAATCTTTCAAATTACTTAGTGTTGCTCGCTTTTTCTTTCTTTCTTCTTTCTTTTGCTGTGGACTTTATGGATTTTGTAAAAATAAATCCTAAGAAAAGAAATCTCAATATCATGTAAGAGAGAAAGGTTAAGTGGATGATGTATTTCCTCATTAGAGCAAAATAAAAGCAGTTCATGTTCTTGGCAGATTGAGTTTGTTAAAATGCATTTTATGATGTAAGCACTGCCAGTTATATTTAGAGCAGATATGCAAAAGCCCATTTCAGAATATTGTCCCAGAATCATTAGACTTGGAAGGTGTTCCTTGATTTGGACTGCCATTCACCTACATGTTGTTTTAATTTCTGCATAGCACTGTCCCTGGAGCCGGGAGAAATGTAAGCTGCCCTTAGGAGGTGTATAGTCTCACTGGAAGGGAACAGGCATTTATTAATATGCCCAACAAGGTGGTAGGAGGGTAGGAGGTTTACATGATTTCATTCAATTTTTGAGAAAACCTTATAAATGATGTTCTATTATGACTTTTTCAGAGAAAGAAGCTGAGCCTCAGGGATATTAAGCCCTGATTTAGGGAGAGCCATAGTAAGGGATCAGGCCTCTGGTGCAACACCAGTGCTCTCTCCAGAGGCTGGGCTGCCCCTTATACTTGGTAATTTAGAGAACAACTTAATTTAGGGACATCCAGTAAGTATTGTATAATCCAGAGGCAGGAGTGAGAGGTATAGCTGGAGTAATCAGAGAAGACCCACTGGCTGGGTGGGAGTTAGCCCTGAGCCTTGGCAACAGGTAGAATTTGTGTAGAATAACCAGGAGGAGAAAGGGTCACCCACACAGTGTAAGCCAGATTGAGAGCAACTGTGACAATAAAGTAAGAATGGGTACATACTGTAGAGGCCAGTCTGGCTGGGAGCCATCCAAATTTGACAGCAAATGAACACTTTCTGTGCTCCGCACTATGCCACGTTCTTCACATCTTTTAACTAATCCTATCTTCACAATACTCCTCTAAGGGAGATATTATTATTCAACTCTGTTTTTTGGGATTAAGAGACTGAGGCACCATTAAGTTCAAAGCTCAGCCATCGATTCCCAGAGACCTAGCTCTTGGTAACTCTGCTGTACTTACCCCTCATTACTAGAGAGACAGGTGATTTTATGGGGTGATGGTAAGGATTCTTGAATTGCTGGGGACAGTGATGGGAAGATCAAAATGTGGCAGCATGTTGACCAATTTAGAAAGAGGAGAAACTGGAAAGAAAAAGAGGAGAAGCAGTTATTCTGAGCTGAACAGGGTATGGTCAGGGCAAGTAGGTAGCAAGAGCCAGAGGTGAGATTTAAAGAATCAACAGGACTTGGATGATTGGGTTGAAGAAAGAAGACTCTAAGATTTAGAGCTTGCATGGCTGGGAAGACAGTTCTATTGAAGAAATGAATGAGGTCAAGAGAGAAGCTTTTTTTTTTTGTCCAGGGCAATAGCAAAGAGGGAAGAAATTAAGATTTTTGAATGGGTCAAATATGCAGCAGAGGCCCCACATGCTAAAAAAATGGTTCCATAGAGAGCTGAAAGTAAGGGAGAGGAGTCCAAGGGAAGAGATAGGAGAGAATTGATGCGCTGGAAATAGATAATTTCTCGGAGAGAAACCCAAGGCCTTGAAAAGGGCTCTTAGTCAAGCAGAGGATGGTGAAGGAGGAGCAGGGAACCATGAAGAAAACAGGAGAAGCAGCTAACCAGAGGAGAGAGGATAATTAAAAGAGAAAATAAAAAGCTTCTAACAGTGTCCAACGCTGCAAAAAAGTCAAGAGACACAAAGTGAAAAGGGGGCATAACAAAGGTTATGACCATTAGCACCCTGTACAGTAGGCTTGGTGCATTGGAAAGGTGAAATCCAGTTGGACTCAAGACTTTGAAGTTGCTGAGTTCTTCCTCAAAGGACCTTTCCTAAGCACTAAACTTACAGGTAGTTCAGTGCTAAGCAGAGTAGGAGCCTGGTAAATACCACCTTGTTGCCAGATACTGCATTTTGTTATGCTAATCTGTGTGATCTAATGCACTTTGTCTTTAATGCATTCATTCACGTAGCTGTTTCTGACTGTGGAGTGTTTAGTTGGTCACTATCTACTGGAGACATTGTTTTCAGGTCAAGATGAAGAGCCTTTGAAGGAGAGCAGGTGAAACAGGAGACCCTTGGCTTGGAATCCTGCTATAGAAGTTCACACAGCTCCCCACCACATGCTGCACCCCTCAGGGTAGTGGGTTTATTTAATTCTAAGGCTCTTTTGAGGACACTGATGGTTACAGGGAATCCAAACAGTATTATAGCACTGCCATACACACAGGGCTTCTTTTTGTTTTAGAGCTCCTTTGTCTTGTAAAGTCCAACTGATAGGAAAATAACCTAAGTTGTTTTTTTTCCTGACTTCTCAGAAATCCTCAAAATACCAAAATGTGTCATAGATTTTCCAATGCCTACTTACCCTTTGGTGAGAAACTAGGATTCCCTTGTCTCAGCCCCACAGCTGTGAATCGTAAAGCACTTTATCCGCCACAGTGGCACTCATGGTTATTTACATGTAAGCTACCAGATGTGGATGGAAGTGCACTTCACTTTAACGTTGCTTTAAAATTTTTAGAGAGGAGGAGAGAAGAAATTTGCATTTACAAATGATCATATTTTTTTATTTTAGCTAGAAGCCTATTTGGTGCTTTATTCTTCTAGCCAGTTTTTCTTGGGAACTAAAACTTGGCGTGTTCTGATTTAAAAAAAAAAAATATATGTCTGTCAGGAAGACTTAGAAGACCTGGTTCCTAGCTGATGGTAAACTCCCCTCCCCCCACTAGCATAGAGTACTGGTAAGTGAAACTTCAAATAGAGTCAGCTCAGGAAAGTCAGACCCCCACTTCTACCCCCTCGGGCCCCTGGCTTCTCTTTCTTACTGCCTGTCTTCTCTCATCTTTAACATCTTGACTCAGAAGCATGAGAGGGGAGAAAAATGAAAGTCAAGTTAACATTGTTTTTTATCTACAGCTTTGGCAAAGGTCAAAGTGTCTTTGGTTGAACTTGTGTCAGTTGGTTTCTGAAGTTGTCTGGGGTTTTGTTTTTTCTCCAGTTTCTTAGTCTTCACTTGTAAGTATAATCTAGACTTCATTGTTCCGAACAAGAGAACCAGGTGGATCTGTTAGAAATCTGTTCTGGTTACCAGAAGGTTTTCCCCTAATCTCTTTGATATCATTTTATAAGCATGTGAATATATGAACATAGTCCAAAAATGTTTAATGAAATTTAATCTTTCATTAGTAAAGTTACCTAAACATAGTATTATGTTTTATCATCCTGAACATCAGCTTTCATTGTTTAATATTGTGCTCTTCTGTTTTGTTAGAATCAGGGACTGATGATTTTATAAAATACAATGAAAGTAAATTATTAGAGGGGCACCTGGGTGGTTCAGTCGGTTATGTGTCCGACTTTGGCTCAGGTCATAATCTTAAGGTTCATGAGTTCGAGCCCTGTGTTGGGCTCTGTGCTGACAGCCCAGAGCCTGGAGCCTGCTTGGGGTTCTGTGTGTCCCCATCTCTCTGCTCCTCCCCTGATCACACTTTGCCTCTCCCTCTCTCAAAAATAAATAAATGTTAAAAGTTTATTTAAAAAGTGAATGATTAGAAAAATGGAATTAAAAAGACAAAAATGGTAGCCTAATTAATTTTTTTAAAATTATCATAGTCAATAGACATAAAATAACTCTGGCAAACAGCTGCAGAAGTCTCTATGTATCTACTCCCAGTTTTGTGTACTGGGACAGGAGCTGGTATGCAGACCCCACTCTGAGTTGCACTGTCTTGGGGAGAATATAGACCATTTCAGAAGGCTGAAGATGAGTCTGCTAACCTCAGTACACACCCTCAAAGTCGGTTTTGGGGGAACTGTCACTTTCATATTTCTTGCATATATGTTTGTCACTCATAAAAGCCAAGTACAGAAAAAAAATCTTGTTTATTTAAACTTTTTCTACTCTTAAAAATATCACCAGGCAATATGTGATTGTTATGATATTTCAAACAATATAAAGATGAAAGTTGTCTTTTTCCCCATTTCTCAGATTGTTTCTTTTCTTATCTAACTTATTGTTTCTTTTCTTATTCTTTCTGTTTCTTATCTTTTCTGTAAAATATATAGAAATATATATATATACACACACATATACAAGGTATTTTTCTTCTATAAAAATGAAATCCTAAACAGTTATCTGCAGCTTATTTTTTTACTTTATATTCTGTTACATTTTTCCTTATCAACAAATACATATCTAATACCTCTTTTTGATGTAAATCCAATGCCTTGTACGGTTACAGTTGTACCATAGTTTATTCAGTTATTCCTCAGTTGATGGACATTAGTGAATGTTTTGGGTTTTTTGTCATTCTTAACAACACTGAAGTTAAAATTTATGTACATATATTCTTATGTATCTACTTTGGTGTTTGAAAGACAGATTCCTAAAAGCTGAGTCAAAGATAATGCCAGGTCACATTCCAAAAAGGTTGCATCAATATAGATTCTCACCAACAAACAATAAAAGTAGCTGGTTACCTCACTGCAACCAGGTATTAGGAATCTTTAAAAAATTTCCCACTCTGTTGGATGAAAAGAGATCCCTAGTTGTTTTAGTTTAAAACCCTGATTACCAGAGAGATTACAACTCTTTTCATGTGCTTAAGGACCTGCTGGATCCTTCGATTTAATTTTGAGGGCACAAACCACAGTAGATTTGTTTTGTTTGGTCTTTTAAGTACCAGCTTTTCTGTGTATGGTGTACTCAGTGATTTGGGTTTACGTTTGTTTTAGTGGGATAGAGAAGATAGGAAGATGACAAGGTTGTAGTGTTGAGTTTTGTTTTCTTCAGATGGCTTAGTTCTCATTTTCTTTCTCTAGCATTTTTTTCTTCAAGATCAACTTACAGGAAATCCGTCTCTATTTGCGTGTAATGTAAAAAGAGCCCAGGGTGGGGCATCTTTATGGCTTGGCATACTGTACATCATTATTCAAGACTGCCCAAGAAATGTGTGTTCACATATGTACAAGTTTTTTATTCAAGTAAATTCACATAACAGAAAAATTAATCCTCTTAAAGTATGTAGTTTAGTGTGCAGGCATCACCTCTATTTAATTGCAAAACATTTTCATCACCCCAAAGGAAACCGTATATCCATTAAGGAGTCCCTATTCCCATCATTCTTCATGCCCTGGAAATGACTAATCTTGCTTTTTACTCCTATGGATTTACCTATTCTGAATATTTCATATGAGTGGAATCATATGTAACTTTTTGTGCCTGACTTCTTTCATTTTAGCATAATGTTTTTGAGGCTCATCCACATTGTAGCATATATTAGTACTTCGGTCCTTCTTATGACTGGATAACATTCCATTGTATGCCACAGATATACCACAATTTGTTTACCCATTCATCCATCAGTTGATAGACATTTGGGTAGTTTCCACCTTTTGGCTATTGTGAATAAGCACACATGTAAATTTAGGCTTCAAGTTAGTCATACAGAGGGAGGTATGAAGGACAAGGAGAGTAGCCGAGAAGAGCCTTCCACTGGGTCTTCTAGAGCTTTCTTCTCTCTTGGTGATTGGTCATTTACAGGATCGTTAGAGGGCTGGGTTGGCCTTGGGGTCAGGTTGGGAGTTTGTGTTCATTTAGCTTTGAGAGCTGGATTAAATTGGAACACAAAGCCCCCCATTCCCACATGCTCTGGATTTTAAAAGGAACTTCTTTCCATTTCTAGGGCATGGTTGCTTGCTTTTCCCCCTCGGGGCTCTGTATCCCTCTATCCCTAGTGGGCACAGTGACTAGGAGGCAACATTCACGGCTTTTCCTTCTATGGTGGTTACCTCCTCCTCCAGCATCTGGCTTGGAGCCGTGGAATGTGACCAGAGGGAGGAATTGTGCCCATGTTTCACTTGGCATAAGTGGCTTCAGTTCCCAGATCAGCAATCTTGGTTGAGTTATGTACCTCTCAGTTTTTTCCTCCGTAAAATCAGGTTACTGATACTTCCATCATGGTGTCATAAAGAGTTAAGTGGGGTAACACCTGAAGAGCACTGTTACTCTGCCACATGGTAACATTTGATAAATGTTCAGTTTCCCCTCTCAGAGGTTCTTTGTCCTTTCCTGCCCAGTGCCTGTAACATTCCCTACTCCACGGTGCTGCAGTAAGTATGTAACAAGGTCATATGCCCAGCAAGGTTCCTAGCACCCTGCCTGCCACATAAGTAAATACTCACTGTAGATAGACAGACAGGTACCTACTGTCAATTAGTATTTCTCGTTTAGGAAATGCCATCTAGTTGATTACTAGTGGATTGCTGTGCTCTAACCGGTAGATTTCACCTGAGTATATTGAGTTGTTCTAAAGCTTTGTGTTTATTATCATAAACATATCAGGCTAATTAAAAGACAGTCATGTTCAGGATAGACTTACGTAGCTAAGATTCTGATGTGTGAGTTAGGAATTTAGCATCATGTTAGCACAAATGTATTTTTAAAAAACCTGTGTTTATATCACATTGTTGCATCTCAAAGAAGATATAGAGTATACAGTGTACGCACTTGGAATCTGACCCAAGATTTTAGGGCAAATGGAAAGTGATTTTAGAAGAAAATAGTTGAAGGGAGCAGAAACTCCTCCACCACCCTGCCCTCAGCTGTGTAACAAACACACTCATTGAGGATGAAGTAGATCACCCCAAAGTGCTTGATGCAAGGAAATGTTTAAAATGTTTTCTTGTCATAGATGCCAGTGTAGTTGCAGTAGGAAAATAGTTCATGTTTTGTCAGATATGAAGCACACCTTTAGTTAGTCTTTTGTTTCTCTGACCAAATCTATACTGACTAGAATAGCAAATCTCTTGCATATGCATTTTAGACTCAGCTACAATTCTGAAAGACTTTAAGAATACTTATGACACTTACATTTTTAAAATTAACAGTTCTAACGTGCAGAATCCCCTCTCAGACCCTCATTGATCTCCCAGGCATTTCCCAGGAGTCACTGGTGGGTGCTTGGGAGAGGGTAAACAAACCAGGCTCTCACTGGGAGGTAGAGACTAAGAGACCCTGAGAGTCCAGCTTTCGGCGCTTTCTGGAGAGAAATGCTTAGACTGTGGATGTGTTCATTATGCCTCTCTACCTCCATTCCAGACTCAAATCACAGCCACTTCCGGGATGTGCAGATTCAATCAATATCATGCCTGTAGAAGACAATCCAATGTGTCTTTTGTCAGTCCTGGTAATTTTTAGCACAAGGTCCCTCAAGTTTTAGACTTGTGGTGCTAAAATATTGCATTTCCAATTTGAAAAGCTGGAACCCATTAGCAAATTTATTTTTTAAAAAACACTTTTTCTTTCTCTTTTGAAAAGTTCAACTGTAGAGGGAAGATGACAATAACATAAGGGAACATTTCCATACCCTAATTTTGCATTCACCAGTTATTAGTACTTGTTTTATCTCCTTATGTATAGTGTGTTGGGAAAAGGGGTTAATTTTTTAAGAACCATTTGAAAGTAAGTTGCAGAGCTCATGACATTGTACCCCCATCATCTCTGAAACTAAGAACATCTTATATGGGGCGCCTGGGTGGCTTAGTCGGTTAAGCGTCCGACTTTCGCTTAGGTCATGATCTCGCGGTTCGTGGGTTCGAGCCCCGCGTCGGGCTCTGTGCTGACTGCCAGCTCAGAGCCTGGAGCCTGTTTCAGTCTGTGAATCCCTCTCTCTCTGACCCTCCCCTGCTCACTCTGTCTCTCTCTCTCTCCTAGAAATAAATAAAACATTTAAAAAAAATTAAAAAAAAAGAACGTCTTATATAACCACAATGCTATTAAAAAGTAATTTTTTTAAGTTTATTCATTTTGAGAGAGAAAGAGAGCATGTATGCACATGAGAGCAGGGGAGGGGCAGAGAGAGAGGACCGGAGAGCATTCCAAACAGGTTCCACACTGTCAGCACAGAGCCCGACATGGGGCTCAATCCCACAAATTATGAGATCACGATCTGAGCTGAAATCAAGAGTTGGATGCTTAACCAGCTGAGCCACACAGGCACCCCTATTACAAAGTAATTCTTAATTGAAAACTTCAGACAGAAGGCAAAGAGTAAAAAGGACAAGAGATTAAACAATTCTGAGATTAAATTTGAAATGTGTGAGGAGGAGAAATACAGTGAGATAATTAGAAATCCTATTTGGTTTGTCAAAGGATAAATTTTGTATATACCAATGAACCACCCAACTGATGCAGGTTTTTCCTAAATAATTATTTTGTTCAAGTAGTTTCTCCTGGTGCTCAGAAGCCATTGAGTGCTTTGGCTAGGGTTATATGCGTTTCAGCCTGTAAATGCATTTTTTAGTATCATCAATCTAAAACCTGAGAGGTCACATCTTACACTGTGGTTATGAGCAAATTTTCGAGGGAATTTGTTTGTGTCATTGCATTGAGAACATGGGACCTTCAGTTATTACAGTCAAAAATGTTTATAAGGGGTAGTTGGAGTAAACATGGGAGTACTTTCCTAACACTGCACTTAGATTTGAGTAAAACTGATATATTAGCACCCATTTGGAAGAATACTTTTACTGGCCTAGCCAAATGTTAGGATTGATGTCATCACATGACTTTTTGCAGATGTGGGCCTCAAGAGTCAGCTCCAGGAAAAATGTTACTCTTATAAAGCTGAACAGCAGGGACTATGTCAAGTGGATGGTATATATAAGCATCACTGATTTGTGTATTTTGAGACAAAGATATACATTTTCTTGATACCATTAGCTCATAGAACATTAAGTAAATTAAAAGCTTTCTTTGGACTGGTTCCTTGAAAACATCTATCTTTGGCAGGATTTAATGTTTTAAAAGAATTTTGTTTGGGGATTTATTTTTCAGATTTAAAAAAAGCTATTTTCACTAAGTTTTGAGTTGGAACCATATTAAGCTGTCTCTCTGAAGAAGTACATCATGCATCATCATGTCAAGAATGAGAAAAAAATGTGTTTCCTTTAACAGCAGTAGATGTCATAGAGATTGTTTGACCCATGATTTTTTATGAAAAGGTTCATTTTCAGTAAACTCTGGTATTTACCAAGTGCACTGAATGTGGTAACTGGCCTCCCACTGATCAGGTCGGAGGGATATGCATTCCAGAGAATCTGAAACGGTGTGTTTTATCTTTCATTTCCTTTTTCCTTTTACTCTTTTAGTATTCAGTGGCCATGGAGATTTCTAATTTTAAATTCTTATTTACATATCAAATTTACAAGCTATGACTTTTAGAATAGTTTTTGTACTGTGTTCTGTGAGCAAATTACAACAGCATTTAATGTAAAATGCATGTGTAGTTTCTTGTGTATCAAAGCCATGCTTTTCCTTTGCCTGGCGTAACCATCTCCTGTTTCCAATTTGTTAGAAAGTTCTGTGTGAAATGTGAACTCTGGTTTACACAATTACTAAGAATGAATTCAGTCCCTTGGGATAATAGCCCTTGAGCTATCTTCACTGCAAGTCTTCTGTAGAGTATTTGTATCTTTCTCCTCTAATGCCAAGTACTCACTTTTCATATGTAAATTGAAGATATCACTACTTGAACTGGGCCACCAGTGAGGGCATGTAATGGTGATTGGCATCATAATGGTTTTTGGCCACTCTGAAAATTTTGTTTTTAAAAGGGAAATTTTATTGGGCCAAACTCAAGATGGAAGATTAGATTTGTTCATCATTTATTCTTGTAGTCAACAAACATTCATTAAGTGCCTGTTTTGTGTCAATGGTGTTCAAAAAGGAACAGGATAAAATTGCTGCCTTGGAATCCTGTGTCAAGTGTCATGAACAGTTACTCACCTTATATGAGCCCTTCAGTGCTCTGGGGTGGGATTGAGAAGATGGAAAGGGGCCCCTCAACACTGATTATTGAAAAATGTATAGTAAATTTCCCTAGTAGGACAAGGGTGGTGGAAAGAACTTTCAGGGCAAAAGGTATGTACAAAGCCATAGAAACATAAAACATGAAACAAGTGTGAGTTACAGACAGTTCAGTATGACTAGAGTTTGGAGACATAGAGCAGTGGAGAAAGATCAAGCTAAAACATAAATGAGAGCCTAATTATGAAGGATTTTACATATCATTCCAGGGAGATTGACCTTTATCCTGTAGGCAGTGGGGAGCCACTTATCATGATCAAATTTGTGCTTTCAAAATACTGTCTTACCACTATGAAGGGTACGGACTGGGTCAGAGGTCAGAGGATCAGTCACTATGTTCCTACAGAAGTTCATGAGACAAGTGATGGGCCAGTGACTGTCGGGATCAAGACCAACAAATGATGGTACTAAGAGCCAGTTAAGAAGTGGAATCCCCACAATATGGTGACTGATTAAATATAGATATTGAAATATTGAAATAGAGGAAATAATTGTGGACAACTCCCAGGTTTCAGGTTTGGATGACTGCATGAGTGATGTCATCAGTGAATGGGTACTTAATTAAGTCATGAGAATCATCAGGTTCATGTTCAAGACAGAACAGAGAGAACCAATGGTAGAAGCCATAGGAAGTGGACATTTAAGGAGGAGGAAAATAAAAAGAAGAAATGAACTTCAGGGAGGACGAAAACCTAAGCATAGGGTAGCTCAGGACTCAATGCAAGAGTTTCCAGAAGGAAGGAGTGACAGGAGTGTTAAACACTTCAGAGAGGTCAAGAAAAGATTCCAGGATATGTCGATTTGTAGGTTCATGTAATCCTAGTAAAGAGCAATTGGTGAGCAATTAAAAATAAAAAATGAGGCAATCCACTTACACCATTCTTGCAAGAAACTCAGATGTGGAGGGAAGGAGAACAATAAGGTCAAGGAAATTTCTTTTTTTAATCTTAGTTTTTAAGGTTGACAATCTTGAGTATGTTTACATAGTAGAGGATAGATAGAATCTGGAAGAGACAATGAAAAGGAGATCTGAGGATACATACTAGCTGAAACACATGGAGAGATTGGCTTTGGACCAGAGAAAGATCAACTCTTGTTAACAGACAGGAACAAAGGAAGAAAGTCAAGGTGTGGATATTGATTTAAAAAAAAGGAAGGAGAGGGGCGCCTGGGTGGCTTAGTTGGTTAAGCATCCGACTTTCGCTTAGGTCATGATCTCATGGTTCGTGGGTTCAAGCCCCGCGTCGGGCTCTGTGCTGACTGCCAGCTCAGAGCCTGGAGCCTGTTTCGGTCTGTGACTCCCTCTCTCTCTGACCCTCCCCTGCTCACGCTGTCTCTCTCTCTCTCTCCCAATAAATAAAACATTAAAAAAAAAAAATAAATAAATAAATAAAAAAAGGAAGGAGGGAAAGGAATGTAGGACTTGAAAGTTTGAGGACTATGATATCCATAAATATGAATTGCTCAGATGTGTAGCTGGGATCAGCAGGGCCCAGGTGCTGCCCCTCTGGAGCCATGTCTACATTGGCATTGGCATTAAGGCCACACTTAGCCCCCTGTCTCCACACAGTCGGTGACTGAACACAGTGGGGGCTCCTATTGCGAGTTCATTCCTGTGGGATGCAGGATCTTTCTGGTGGGCCATGTTGACTTGAGAAATCCCATTGTCTGGATCAGACCTTGCTTGGAACCGTGTTGCAGTCTGAGACTTTCTAATCCTCTCCTTCCTTCCCTCTCTGTATCCATAGGTGTGGTCTGAAGGACTCATCAGCAACTCTTTTGTTCCCACCCCTAATAAATGTTTTGTGTTTTCTAATCCTCTCTTGGTGTTTACTTCTCAGTAGACCCAAACTAATGTAAAAAGCATGGTTAGAATTTGTGTATTATTAAGGTAATGCTAGCTGCTGTAAAGATAATCCCTCCAGTCTCACTTATTTAAAACAAGAGATGGTTTCTTTCTTATTTGCATAACATTCAAACTGGGTATTGATGAATGATAGGTGGCATTCCTCCCGGAGTCCTTCAGAAATCCAGATTAGTACCATTTTGCAGTTTCTTCATTTTCAGTGCATGGCTTCCATAGTTACTGTGCTTGTTTGTGCACATCAAGAGAGAAGGAAAGGAGTTCCTGGGTTGCTCAGTTGGTTGAGCTTCCAACTCTTGATTTTGGCTCAGGTCATGATCCCAGAGTCATGGGATTGAGCCCTGCATCCAGCTCTGCACTGAGCCTGCTTAAGATTCTCACCCTCTCATTCTCTCTCTCTCTCTCTCTCTCTCTGTCTCTCTCTCTGTCTCTCAAAAATAAACAATTAATTAAACTTTTATAGAAAGAGAAGGAAAGAACATGGAAGATCACACACAGAAGGATTTTATGCACCAGGCCTGGAAATTAACATAATCACTTTTGCTCACAGTTCCGTGGTAGAACTCAGTCATATTTCACCACGGCTGGGAAATATGCCATGACCTACTTGTGTGCCAGCAAGAGGAGGATATAAGCTTCGTAAAATAGCCTCTGTAGGAAATGGGAGGACCAGCTTAGTAGGGGGACCTGAAAGTACTAAATCCTACGATCATGTGATTTATCCCCCCCTAACAACTTCAGCACAGCTTCACAATAACCTGTGAAGGAGCTGAGAAAATAGGTTGGGTTAATTCAGAGTTTGGAGGTTCTACTCTTATTTCAAAACTGAATGGTTTTAAAAGAAGAATAGGGCAAGTTTCCATTGGTGAAAGTCTTTTCAAAATTTCCATACATTTTGGATTGATGTGAGAAAGTCCTGGTTACAACATATGTTACCCTGTGGGTTGCTGGCTTTAGGTCCTGCACCTGAAGAACCAGCCAGGATTTGCTTCTTCCTTCCGTCATGTTGGACCCTTCTGAAGCTGAGCACTCCAACAGAATGACTTCTAGAGAAAAGAAGATTATTTTTCAGATCCTGTGAAAGTACTAATCTTTCAGATGAATGATTTATCTCATAACTTTCTCCAACATGGATAAATTAACCCTGGTTTTAGTTAGTAACCTTCCCTACCTGCTCTGCTGACAGTGTTTAAAACTTTCTTGCAATTTTTGCCTTTGCAGATTATGCTCATTTTGTTTCCTCTGCTTAGAGTTGACTTTCTTCTCCAACCCTCCTTTCTTCCCTTTAATCTTTGACAGTCAGAATCCTGAACCTCCTATACTCTCTGGCCCAGTTCAGATGACACCTCCTCTACTGTTTCTTCACATTTACCACAGCTAAACACCTCTTCTTTCCTTGGCCTCCTTGGGTGTTGGTTTCACCATTCAAGTGTCACTTGGATGTCTTGTACATACTTGTGTGTGAGTCTTTCACCTTCTGGATTTAAAACTCATTGATGATGGAACTGTGAATTTCTAGTACCACCTACCCCCTAGTGCAGTGTCTTGCACAGAGTAAAATTTTAGTAAATAAGTGTTGAACGAAAATAAATAAATTTTGCTGATTGGGGAGAGGCAATAGTAGAAAGATAGTGAAGTTCACTTTGGAAAATCAGTCTTGTGTGGCCACAAATCACATGAGGATTATAAAAGTTAAAAAAAAAACAAAACCTCAGATAATGTGTTAGAAGGAAAGGAATGATATATAGTGATTTCTTATAACTCTAATGGGATCATAGGGATATAGTTCATATTATTATGGGGGGGGGGTGCTAAACAAGGGATCCAAAGTCTATGAAGGCTATATCCAGTCATCTGATTTTGAAAAAGTCAATTGATTGGGAACCCACTATTTTTATAAACTTGAGTTATTTTGGAATATTAAGGGAGGCAAAGTGAGATTTTGGTTGACTGTGGAGAGTATATGATATGTTAACACTTAGGAGACTTATTTTGAATTTGCAACATTGCAATACCTCCTCAGTCCTTTTAGAATCTATGTAAAAATATTTGTAAGGGGAAAATAATGAATCGACAAGAGACTTCTTGATATAGCTAGAATGTCTCATTGCTACTTTTTAATAAGTCTCCTACCAGATTGATTTCTGTTGTTACTGTTTTTTTAATTATTTTTGCTGTTTGTAGTTGTTTATTGTAGGATAAAAATCCAATAGGAAATATTTCTTAAATATAAGGTACATTATAATTATAGGATATAGACAGTCTATAGAGGGTATACTCCTTTTCTGCTCTAGGTCCTGTATTTTCTTAAAACCAAACATATTGTCAGTTCAAAGATGTGGAGAACAGTTAATTAAATCTCCCTTCCTCTACTCAGTTTGCAAGGCATTACACCATTGGGTAGTCCAAGGGGCTTATACACGTCAAATTATGTTATCACTGCTCCCTAGGTTAGTCCACTTCATTTTATTAGCATGATTCAGTATATTAGTTTTCTTTATATTTAGTGAATATTCAAGTAATTTTGAAAATATCTAAGAAGACTCAGACTCAGTTGTTTTTTCATGAATAAATTATGCTCTGTACTTAATTGAGTCTGTCTGTAGGGAGTGTTTATTTCTATTCAACAACCATTTGCCACGTTCTGCACTAGATATTGAGATTATGGTATATTGATTTGCTTCTCTGTCTGTATATTTCTAAGATGTCTTATGTTTTTGGTTTCATTTCTGGCCCTAGAGTTCTTTTACCTAAGCTCTTTTAGCTGGCTGTGATTTGTTACCAAATTGCCTACACTTAAATTTTTATGAAAGGATATACATATTTTGGAAACTATTTTTTAGGATGATAAATGATAAGCTAAAAGTAAAGATATATTGAAATACTGTGTTCAAAAGGTCTTTTGGAATAAGAAGTCTTTGTATATTAAGAGCAACTTGTGCCATGATCACTGTTAAAAAATAGTTTGGCAGTAATGCTTTTATTTATTTCTATGTACACACTGTGTTTGACAACAGAGAAGTCCTTGATGATGACCAGGGCTTCTGTGTGGCTGATTTTAGGTCAAATATGAAATATATGGTGTAACTACTGTGGTGTTTTCTCTTCCCAGTAGGTGTGGACTTATCTGTGACATGTATTAAAAATGCTTTGACATCCTTACTTCAGCTTGGGTAGAAAGGAGCCCTACAATAAATACATGATGAAGAAAATCTGTTGGTGCAGCCCCAGGCCAATTCTTGGTGCTTGATTTCATGAAGAATGTGACACTTTCCCCCATATAGTTACAGACTGTTAGACAGGGCAGGACCTTATATACTTTCAAGTTCAACATTATCCAATACAGACACCTTGTCTGAGGGATCATAATTTCTGTGTTGTAAATGAGTCTAATTATCAAGTCTCATGGCAAATCTTCAGTTATTCAGTTAAAGACAGAACAGTAATTTCTGTATAGTATAGTATAGTATAGTATAGTATAGTATAGCATAGCATAGCATAGTAGTTCCTTCATTATCCAGGTCTCCCTTTTCTTCACACTCTCCACTTGATGAGAAGGTGTCTTAAAATGTAGTGAGCAAAATTCAAAGCTATTCCGCGTGAATAGTTTGACTGGAGCCAAGTATATTGAGACTTGGATTTACTTGGCTTTGAGAACAGTACCTTTATTAATGCAGACCAGGAGGGCATTTGGGCATCCCTGTCACACTGTCTTTATTGAGTCAGGAAGCTGCCAGACCCTATGGACTGATTGTGTAGAACCTTACACTGAATCCTAGTAAACTTGACCAAATTCATTTTAGTACATATTAAACCTTGCAAGAATCCTGTTTCTGTCATGCCTGTTACTGTGTTTTCATACCCACATGTCTTTTGGGACTTTCTTTCAGTCATTGAAGAAAATGAGCTAAATGAAGACCTCTGTCCAGAATGATACACACTTACTTTTGCTTTATATAGAGTCTAATTATTGTATCATGTGTGCCTGGGTAAGCTGAATGGTAAAGCCAGAAAAAGGTATGCTCTCTGTTAGCATTGCCTCATACACCTTCAGAGACCTAACACTATCAAAGGAAACAAAATGGTTTCCACTGGATCCTGGTGGGGGCCCACAGCTGTGAGATGTGGATTACAGGTGGGCAGTTGTGTGTGTGTCTTGGTTTGCCTAAGAGTGTCCCATTTACTCCTCTGTCCTGGATTAATTGATCATACTCTCTTTTGCTCATCAAGTATTCCATTTAGACAATACAGTATGTATTCGCCCTAAAGCTCTGCCTTAGCTGAGTCTTTGTATTAACACATGATGTTTTTTAACTGACTTTCTTTGGTTTGGTTCAGAGCCCTTTTCATGTTCTAAGAAATTTTGATTACAGAAGGTGATGTTATAGTCTTCATCTAATGTGACTGGAGGAAAAAAAGCTGCCTGGCACCAAATTATGTTGGTCTTTGTATTATTAAATAAGGATCCCTGGAAGTCTGAAAAACAATGCCTCACCTTAATTTGGGCTTTAAATACTTGATGTTTATGTCTGTCCAGGTTGGTACTTCAGTTTTGCCATGAGATAGTGCTGCTCAGACCATCGTTGAAAGTTTGATGCTAAGCACAAAGTATCTGAACATAGTAGAATGTAGAATTATTTCTTTTCTCCCCCCCTTCCCCTTTCTGTCTTCTTCCTGTCCTTCCAAAATCTATGGGCTGTACTTTCTCACCTCTGGAAAAACAGGCCAGAGAGTACATCCTACATCATCACTGTCACCTTCCTACATCAGGACAGATTTACCGTGTGTCCTCATATCGCTCTGAATAACCTCTGTAAATTATAGAACAAAACTAACTTTCCATAAGAATCCCAACAATTGTTATGAAGGCCCCTGCCTGGGAAGGTTTTCTCACGTGCTGTGATGTGTATTGCACCGAGGGGAAAGTTGCGTCTTCATTAGTTACCCATGACTTAGTCCAGGTGTCACCTTCTAGGTTAGGAAGAGAGAGAGGGCAGCCGAGCACAAAATCCTCTGGTGACACATTCGGTTTTTAAGGGAGAGAAATTCTGAAACCGAAAGGGTTTTCTTTTTTTATATGACTAGCAAAATAGTGTTGATTAAGACAAGTCAAGCAGGTGCTGGGGATGTGCTAAACTATTTAATGGTTTTCAGAGTACTGAAGGGCTATTTTTAAATGTTTCTATATTATTCTCAGCCAAGCTGCTGGATGAAAAGTACAAAGGGCTAAAAATATTTACAGTTTCAGTAATGTCTGTTTTAAAAGAAACCATCCTGTGTGATTTCTTTTTTCCATTTGTAGGAAAAGAATACTATGGCTTCAGAGAGAAGTGGTCGGAAGCAGTTTGTTCAATGCTTAAGGTTTTAGGAAGAATAGCTATCAAAAGAGCAGTAAGTTGGGTTATAAATCACCAAGCTTTTAAAAGCCAAATCAAGAATGAGAACAGGTGATCACAATTACTTTTACTATTACTGTCCTGTTATCACTGTTTTCATGCTATGAACTGTAGTTCCAGTTGAGAACGGTATTGCTTTTCAAAACTATTGAATGGATTTAGGAGACAAGGTGCTGGTGTCAGACCACTTGTGTTTGTATCTCAGCTTTATCCCATGGATATTTGATCTGGGATATGTTGCTCAACCTCTCTGTGCCTTAGTATACACTTCTGTAAAATAGAGATAATAATGCTGTCTCCTAAGGTTGTTAAGGTTAAATGAGTTCTGTTTAGAATAGAACCTAGTGCATGTGAGTGCTCAGTAAATACTGGCTCCGTCCGTTTTTGTCCTTTTAAAATTTTAGTTTGTTTTTTAATTGTTGTAAAAAACATAAAATTGACCCTCTTAACTGTTTTTTAAGTCTATAGTTTTATGGTGGTAGCTATATTTATGTGGTTGTGTGACAGTTCTCTAAAACATTTTCATCTTGAAAAACTGAAATGCTTATTATTTTTTAAAAGCTGATTTTCCTTCATAGCTCCACAGCCATGTGGGTATAACATGAAAATTCACACTATCAAGGTGGGAGTTTAGACTGTTCTCTTCACTGCTGTATCATGAGTGTTGAGAGCCATGCCTGGCCTGTAGCAGGGGCTCCATCAATGTTTGTTGAACAGATGGATAAATGGATGGAGAACAGTAAGACTTCATTTAACAAACTAGAGGTGTTTTTGAAAAAGTATTTCTTTAACAGTAAATACATTTTTTTATAAGTGATCCTGAATATGCATGGAAAATTGACTCTTCATCAAGTGAAGACATCTAAAGTAATAGCTATTTCTTAATTATTTATAAATTCTAATTTGGGCAGGCTAAGCTTAAACTGGGAAAAATAGTATACTTAGTGTTGACATAGTGAAATGAAAAAGGTATGTTAAGTGATTTGTCTGAAATTTGAACAGGACTTACTGTACATTTTCTAGCATTTTTATTCTCTTTCAGATCTGGCCACCAGACCTACTTTTTCCCTAGGCATATGTGAGTCATCTTGTTCTTGCTTTCAGAAGTCAACGATTCAGGTCTAGATCAGTGTTTACCAAAATTGGTGGAACACTACCTTTCCACTGAGAGTAAGCATCACCTTTTTTTGGGTGTTTTAAAAGAAGGTCAGCTGAATATTGTCTAGAAATGGCCCAAACTCTGTGGGTGGGGAGAAAGGAAGGAAGAACATGTCTCTCACTTAAAAACCTGCCACCTATGAAATAAATTATAGTCTTGTTCTGTGGAGTTTTCATTTAAATGATCAATTCTGTTGGAAAAATGTAAATTTTTGACAAGGTTTATTTGCTCCTGGATGAAATATTTAGTGTTACTTTTTATTGCTACACCATAGATTTTGTTTTTATGACCTTAAAATGTTCCAGTGAACATTCTATTTCATATTTAAGTATTACCATGAGATTGTAGGCACAAAATGTGGCTTACATAGAGGCTTACTTCCTTCTCCCAAGGAATAGGGACCCTGCATTGCTATGGACTTTGTAGTCCTGGGGGGAGGGGGGGAATGCAGGAAACCATGTCACCCGTCCAGATGTTTATTGGGCCTCATTCCAACACAATGCCTGGCTATAACCAAAAGCAAGAGTGCATATTTCCTTTCAGCTGATATTTGGCCAACCCTCACTCTGTTCCCATGGCAGAGACAGTCACCCCATCTTCCAAGAGATAGCATGTTGAGTCATTTCCATTATGATTCTGGCTTGTCACCTGAACAGTGATGAAGAAAAATGATCTTACCTAATCATTTGTCCCCATGCCACAAATAGAGTTTACCTCTGAATCAGAGACCATAAATCTTCTGAAAGGTCTCTGTTGCTTCTGAGTTACTAATATTTTTGTTTTCCTCTAATGGCAGCAAACTATGTAACATCTTCCCTATTTTTTTAAACTTTCTTTCAATTCCATACCTAAAGAGGGACAAAAAACAAATAAAAGGACAGTTGTATGGTCTGCACCCTGAGGACAGTAATAGTGAAGTCAGCTCATGCTACCCCTCACCTACCCTGCTCTGGCTTCCTGTCACACAGAGAACCCAGCCTTCTCCGTGGAGCCTACAGGGTTCTGCTGACCCAGCCTCAGCCATGCTTTTCAGCTACTCTGACTAGAGAACAGGCTCTTCCTGGTACTGCTGCTTCGGCCTAAAATGCTCTCCCCAACATTTTTTATTTTGCTTACACTGGCTCATCCTTCAGCCTTATCTTAATATCACTTTCTCAGAAGCCTTCCCTAATCTCCACCCTTAATGAGCAACCCTACTTCATATTTCCCCTTACTCTTCTTAGCCCTTATTAGAATTTTAGTTACATATTTATTGTTGGGTTTGTTTATTTAATAGTTTTCTCTCCCATTTGATAATATGCCCCATCAGCATCATGGCTGTTTTGTCTGCTCTTTGTAATACCCAGTAAGTCCCCTTTGGCTGAAGGATAAGGTAGGTGATGGTGAATAGAAAGGTATCAGACTGCAAAAGTGGGAATGAAACTTTTCTTGAAGTTCAGAAAAGGATGATTTTAATTATCTTAATGCAGTGATTCTAATATTGCTGTCCAATAGCCCTTAAGAAATTAGTACTTGCCTAAATACATTGCGTACCTGAGGTACTGTAATAGTCCTCTCCAAATGAGAGTTAAAAATTGCATACTTTTAAACACTATCCATGGGAGCACCTGGGTGGCTCAGTTGGTTAAGCATCCGACGTCAGCTCAGGTCATGATCTCATAGTACGTGGGTTTGAGCCCCACGTCAGGCTCGGTGCTGACAGCCCAGAGCCTGTGGCCTGCTTCGGATTCTGTGTCTCATTCTCTCTCTACCCCTCCCCCTCTTGTGCTCTGCCTCTCTCTGTCTCTCAACACTAAATAAATGTAAAAAAAAATTTCTTTAAATAAATATCCACGTTCTTGTTATAATAGAACACAGGTCAGTAATTTATTCCTGATCTTTAGTCTTTATCAAAAAGGAAACATAGTGAAAACAAACATTTTTATAGTGCATTTAAAGGAAGCTTTCATAAACTTTTAAGGTTAACTTTCTTCTGAATACTTCTACGTGCTCTACCTAATAATTTCAAGGTAAATTTCCATTTTCTTGATCAAATTCTTTTTAACTGCCACATTGGTGTTTGAGCAGAAGTAGCCTGCTTTATGGAGTATCTGTGTTCCTAGAAAGTTTGTTAGGAAATATGATTTTATAAATCATATGTTATATATTATGATACACTTGATCATCTTTTACTTAAAATAATCCTTCAGTAAATCCATTTATATCATCTAGTTCATCTTTTATAAATAAAGTACCCATTATTCTTGACTTGCAGGGTAACCCTGAAAACAGTAAACTAAGTGAATGATGCTTTTTCAATCTATATTTTTTAAGAGAGTATGTGTTGTTTTGTTTCAGGTGAACATGTTAGTTAATATACTGTGCTGTGTCAGCCAGCCAGTAGGGAGGGGTGGGGGGAGGCAGAGGAACCTTGACACTAACAAAACTGATTTTTTCTCTTGTATGAAAATTTGTTGAAGCTTGTTGTAAAGAATTCTGAGCAGAAATTGAAGGGTGAACCTGAGGTTTTCAGATTAACTTAGAAGAAATTGTTTTCGGTAGATGACACTAATAGTAAAAGTGGGACAGTATTTAAAGTACATATTTCATGACTTTTAGAAATTAATCATCTCCATTGACACATTAGACATATAAAAGCACAGCAATTTATTCTGCTTTATACCCATTCTGTGAAGACTGTTTAAAGGATAAGAGCATTTGGTAGGGGCAGAGAAAAACAATAAAATTGAAACCCAGAGTTTATGTACATTTAAGATTAATTATAACTTAGTGGTTCCTGGCACTCACCATTCTAGATTGAGGAAAGGATCCTCTGTTCATTCTGTTCCAACAATAATCACACAGACTCAACCTACCAATTTATCACTCCAATTTAACTTCTGTCATTTCCTTCCCGCTTCTCTTCCCTTGATGGCTTCTTTAGCTGTCATCCGTTCCACCCCTCTGTGTCTCGTTATTCTGTTACTGCAAGCCTCCTGTCATGGAATGAGAATCTGGGTCTGGAGGCCCTTGCAACAGATTCCTGGAGAGCAAGACTTTAGAGATTTTTCTCAATTCTATTTCCAACTCCTAAAAATATCTTTTTAATTTTTTAAATGTTTATTTATTTTTGAGAGAGAGAGAGAGAGAGAAAGAGAGAGACAGAGCATGAGTGAAGGAGGGGCAGAGAGAGAATCTAAAGCAGGCTCCAGGCTCTGAGCTGTCAGCACACAACCTGATGCGAGGCTCGAACCCGCAAACCACGAGATCAAATCACGACCTGAGCCAAAGTCGGATGATTAATGAACTGAGCCACCCAGACAGCCCCTAAAAAAAACTCTTTTAAGCTCTACACTCAACGTGGCACTTGAACTTATGACCCCAAGATCAGGAGTTGCATGCTTTACTGACTGAAGCTAGCCAGGTGCCCCTAAGAAAAAATTTTTTAATCCAAATACTAAAGATTTTTAAAATTCATACTTCTCTTATTTCAAATTCAAATTATTTCTGGTCGTCTCATACCTAGGTCTAAAGTTCCATCTGTGTAGGAATGGAGGTAACTAAACTAGCGAATGATGTAAATGAAGATATGAAGGATATACTTTCCTAACTTAAGAGAACAAATTACTTTCATCCAGTTCAGAAATATCCACTTATCTTTAAAAAATAATTCTATTTGGGCCACCTGGGTGGCTCAGCTGGTTGAGTGTTCCACTCTTTTTTCTTTTTCTATATCTGAGAGAGACAGCATGACCAGGGGAGGGTCAGAGAGAGAGAGGGAGATACAGAATCCAAAGCAGGCTCCAGGCTCTGAGCTAGCTGTCAGCCCAGAGCCTGACACAGGGCTCAAACCCATGAACCGTGAGATCATGACCTGAGCCGAAGTCGGACGCTTAACCGAATGAGCCACCCAGGTGCCCCTTGAGTTCAACTCTTGATTTCAGCTCAGGTCATGGTCTCACGGTTCATGAGTTCGAGTCCTGCATAGGGCTTCACACTGTGAGTGTGGAGCCTGCTTGGAATTCTCTCCTTCTCTCTCTGTCCCTCTCCCACCCTCTCTCTTTCAAAATAAATAAATAAGCTTAAAAAAATGAATTATATTTTAAGGAGGAGTTTGGATTGCTTAAGCAATTGTTTTTAGCAGTTTATTAAAAATCACTGAAATTCATTTTTAAAACAAGCCTTATACAGTAGTCTCCCCATATCCATGGTTTTGCTTTCCACAGTTTCAGGTACCCGGACATACTCTATCCTCAGAAGGTCAGTAGGAGCTTGACACTATGTCACAATGCTTATGTCATTTGCTTTATTTCATCTGCTCACATAGGCATTTTATCATCTCACATCCTCACGAGAAGGATGAGTACAGCACAATAGGATATTTTGAGAGAGGTAGACAGAGACCACATTCACATAGCTTTTATTACAGTATATAGTTGTGATTATTCTATTTTATTTTTAGTTCTTATTGTTAATCTCTTACTGTGCCTAGTTTCTATTATCAGACTTTTTCATTGGTATCATATATATAGAAAAAGACATAGTATTCAGTACTATCCATGGTTTTAGGCATTCATTGGGCGTGAACATACCCTTGGAGGATATTCTGTTAGGCATTGTTTTATCCTTCATGGTGTTGCTTGTTTAATTTCAACAGATTAAGGAAGATTACCTGGAGCTAAAAACATCTATGAGACTAGATGAGGGCTTAAAGGAGATAGGAATAGCTTCTGTTGAAGAGTTAAATGCAGCAGGTGAACATGGGACATACCAGACAATGGTCCTTATAGCACAGGCAGCATTTGTGAGACACAAGCGAGAGCACATACATGGACATGTTTGTGTGTGTACATGTGTATGTATGTGGGGGGGGGATGACAATATAAACACATGGAGACCCCAGAAGCCACTGATTACGGGTCTGTCCGCGCAGTGTCTGTTCACAAGATTTCGGATCCAGCCGTTATCCAGGGGCTCAGGGTCAGGGCTGCCGTTGCAGAGGAACGGCAGAGAGGAAAATTGGAAAAAACCACAGTAGCACCACTGCTTGACTTTTTAGATCTTCAGCTTCTGATTTTGGAAAATGGAAGCAATAATATTAATTACCTTACGGGGTTATTTTGAAAGCTAATTGAAAAGATAGATGCAAAGACCTTAGAATAGCATCTGGTGCATAGTAAGTATTTATAAAATGTTAGCTATTACTGTAGTTACATGAAAGTAATAAAATGGTATTTCTTTTTAAATGTCCTATAACTGATTCAGTTCTACAGTTATTTCAATTCAGTGACATTTTACTACATTGTACGTAGATGATTTCTAGAAGTGTTTTTCGTTTGTTTTGTTTGTTGGGGGTGTGGTACTGTTTCAGTTGTAAATCTGTTTATGACAAAGAAAACAATTTAAGGAGTGCCTGGGTGGCTCAGTCCATTGAACATCTAACTCTGGACTTTGGCTCAGGTCATGATCTCTCATGTGTTTATGGGTTCAAGACCCGCTTCGGGCTCTGTGCTGACAGACTGCTTGGGATTCTCTCTCCCCTCTTCTCTCTGCCCCTCTCTCTTCATTCTCTCTTTCTCCCTCTCTCTCTCTCTTTCAAAAATAAATAAACTTTAAAAAAGTTTGTGGGAAAGAGGATGCAGTAATTATAATATAAGGTAGGTGTAGAAATAAGAGATGAACATTATGTAAAGACCATAATACTAGTCAGAAAATGTCTCCATTGGAAAGATACAGTTTTCTTTTGTTAATGGGACAAAATTTGTATGATCTAGAACCAAAACAAAAACAAAAAACAACAGTTCAACCATCGAAGTGGTTTCTGCCATCTTGATCATTAAACATTTTCTCCAAAGCCTAAACTACAGTTTGTTAATGTTTCATTGAAGATTACACCAACACAAATTAGTTTAAAAGTCAAATGGAATTATCGACTTCACAAAAATAATAATTGCCCTCTTAAGAGTTGCATAAAATTTAATGACTAACAAGGGATTTTAAAGACAGTCTTCATAAATATTACATTTTTTTGAGGCTGTAGAAGTGATTTGCCCGAAATGAGTAGCTGGAACTCCCAAATTTTTCAGTCAAATTATTTATAAGTTTGATCATACTCTGAAAATTAACTGTCCTTCACTTAGATAGGTCACAGATAATGTTCTAGGACATTTATTACTGAAACCATACTCCACCCCCTACAAACAAAACAAGATAAAGCAAAACAAACTAGTAGTGTTTCCTAGTCACATTATATAGATAGAATAAGATACACTTTGGTAGATGGATATTTAAATGTTATAGACAGTAGTTTGGCAGTTTCCTATATAGGCTGATCATACAGTTCAACAATTGCATTTCTAGTATTTCCCCAAATGAGTGGAAAACTTTTGTCCACACGAAAACCTTCATAATAATGTTTATAGCAACTTTATTCATAATTTCCAAAAACTGGAAGGACATTAAGAGGTGTCCTTCAGTAGATAAATGGATAAGTTGTGGCACATCCAGACAATGGAATATTATTCAATGAACTATCAAGACATGGAGGAACCTTAGGTGTATATTGTTCATGAAAGAAGTTAGCCTGAAAAGGCTATTTACTGTATGATTCCAACTACAGGAAAGGCAAAACTATAAAGACAAAAGGAGCAGTGGTTGTCTTGGGCAGGGTGATAGGTGTAGCACAGTGGACTTTTAGGGCAGTGACACCATTCTGTATAATTTTATAATGGTGGATAGATGGGACATAATGCATTTGTCAGCCTGCAGCACTGTGTAATACGAAGAGTTAACCCTAATGTAAACTGTGCAGTTTAATTAATAATAGTGTGTTAATATTGATTCATCAATCATAACAAAAGTACCATACTACTGCAAGATTTTTATAACAAGAGAAACTGACAAGAGGGGTACCTTTCTGCTCAGTTGTTCTATAAAAGTAAAACTGCTCTAAAAAAAATAAAGTCTACTAATAAAAATACCAAGTAAATTTTAAAAATAGCTTGTAGTTAGATACAACAGAATCATATCCCAAAGGAAACAACAAAACAAAACAAAACAAAACCTGTGTATAACTTCAGTTAAATAATCTCCCACCTTGTATCTCTAGTTGTTTTTAATATGTTTTCATTTACCTTACATTTCATCTCATCAACCTGTAGCTAGTAATGGGTGGTTAAAAAAATTAAAAGTGAGCTTGGCAATTCTCTGTGGCACACAAACATTTCAAGCTGTGAGGGGCAGGTAGAGAGCAGGAGAGCTGCCCACCCTGTGAGTGTGACAGGTTCTCTTCTTCCTGCCCACATCCTACCCCCTTTTCCTTTCACCCTAGCTTTAGCTTTAGCTGGGACCCATCTGGTTTTGACAGCAGACAGGAACTGAGGGTGAAGAGGGGGTCCGTAACCTAGTGTGCTTTTAGCATTTTGCTAAATGCTTTATTTTTGTGTATCTTTTAGACCTCACAGCAATTCCCATTTTGTAGAGGAGAAAATGAGATCACAAGAGGGGCGCCTGGGTGGCTCNTTAAAAAAAAAAATCCGTATGCATAGTCTGACCGCAATTGAGCACTAGGAGAACTTGAATGTGTATGAGTCTTTGTCCTCACCTGCCCCCCACAACCAGCTGTGGGATAGGTGAGAAGACGAGCCATTTGGAGAGGTGGGTCCTAGTCAGTGTGCCATTTAAGTGATTGAACAGCAGAACTTGGTGGTTTTAGTAAAACCACCGCACAGACCAGCAGCTGCCATTGGGTAGTGTCATCTTAGCACTTTTAATCCAGTATTAAGTGATCCATTAGTACCACTTTTATGTATCTATTATATATTATATGAGAACCATATTTACATTTAATCAGTTCCTAATTTCTAGTCTCTTAGAGAAGAGTGACAGGGTTCAAATGTAATATCTATTTGGCTTTGGAAACAGCATTATATTATCGTAGTGGGAGTTAGCAGATTTAGCTTCTTAATTATGTTTGGCTGGAGGCAGTACTAACATTTGGTTGTCTTCTGTAGCCTGCAAATGTTTGTGATGCAAAAGATAGGGACTTAGTTCCCGGCAGGATAAAGCTAATGTGGTAGTCAGTGTTCACTCACACTAATCCACATAGCAGGTAATCTACATGCTGATGGTTAATAGTTGCTTTTGTATAGACTATGGTTTTGAAAGTCAGTCTGCTTTCTTATTTTGTGGTTACTATGTAAGACTTTCGTACTACATAGCCACTTACTTAATTTGTGACTTTTGTAAGGTTCTATTATAGTGGGCAGTGGGGAACAATAATTACTTTTTCTTGTGTTCTTTTTCTTTTGGGTGCGTTCTTTTTTTTAATATAAAAATTTGTAAGGCAGACAGTGGCAGAATATTTAAAATATTCTAACTAAATATTATGGATTTAATCCTAGACCAAAGAAAAATATTTTCCAAATGTTTGAAAAAAAATCATTGTTACATAAATTATATTTAAAATTCATGGGGCGCCTGGGTGGCTCAGTCGGTTAAGCGTCCGACTTCGGCTCAGGTCATGATCTTACGGGTTCGTGGGTTCGAGCCCTGCATTGGGCTCTGTGCTGGCAGCTAGCTCAGAACCTAGAGCCTGCTTTGGATTCTGTGTCTCCCTTTCTCTCTGACCCTCCTCTGCTCATGCTGTCTCTCTCTCTCTCTCTCTCTCTCAAAAGTAAATAAAACGTTAAAAAATTTTTTTAAATAAAAAATAAAATTTGTATCATTTAACTTAAAATTTTTGGATTTAGTTAGTTTTGCCTTCTTGAAGCATAAAACATTCATTGATCAGAGAATTATTTTATAACCTACTTTACATTTTTTATGAAGGCAAAATAAACTTTTGAAAGGATTAGTGTGTGTGTTTTAAATTTTTTTTTTATAGTTTATTTATTGTTGAGACAGAGAAAGACAGAGCATGAGCCGGGGAGGGACAGAGAGAGAGAGGGAGACAGAATCTGAAACAGACTCCAGGCTCTGAGCTGCGAGCACAGAACCTGATGCGGGGCTCGAACCCACTAACTGCGAGATCATGACCTGAGCCGAAGTTGGTCACTTAACTGACTGAGCCACCCAGGTGCCCCAGGATTAGTCTGTTTTAAACTTATTAATATTTAATAAAAATCATAGTATTAAAAAGCATAATATTTTTTTCATTTGCTCCAAAATATTTTGAATTAAATTTACTTTTGGCCTAGTATGTAACGAGGACAAATAGAACTTTTTTTTAATTTTATTTTTTAATGTTTTCTGAGAGAGAGACAGAGAGAGACAGAGAGTGTGAGCGTGAGCAGGGGAGGGTCAGAGAGAGAAGGAGACACAGAATCAGAAACAGGCTCCGGACTCTGAGCTGGCTGTCAGCACAGAGCCTGATGCGGGGCTCGAACCCACGAACCGTGAGATCATGACCTGAGCCGAAGTCATCGCTCAACCGACTGAGCCACCCAGGCGCCCGCAAATAGAACTTTTTAAGGTTAGGAATTCTGTGACCTGTAAGATTAATTTTTATGTTTTTATTTTACTTAGCAAGTCTGAAATTGTAGTGGAAGTTTGCTCTGGGGTTGATTCACTTGTTTGTTTTGCTAGTGATCCCACTACCTGACTAATCTTTGTATGGTGGTTTGTTTTTTTTTTTTAAATTTTTGGTTGTCAGAATATCTATCTCTCTATTTTTAGATATATTTATAATAGAGAAACAAACATGACATTTGATCCTACCAGAGATGACCATCATCTCTTAGTCATATAAAGATAAGGTCCATCTCTTAGTCATATAGATAAGATTTATGTTGTAGTAGTATAAAGTGATAGAAACATATGGTTATTTGCAGATATTAAAATATGTACATCCATCCGTACATATAGTTTTAAAGCAAGTAGAGAACTATAAATCACTATATAGAGTGGCTATGTCCCTTTAATGTCTCATCGGGACCTTGCCGTAATTCTAGAGCCAACACCTGGCTCAGGTTCACTCATGCCATTTTCAGTTGATCTTTCTCTTGTTTCCTTTCCTAGTTGACCTTCAAAACAGAAAGTTCATAGTCTCTTCTCAGATGTTAATGTGATTTACTTCTTAGGTCTAGAAGTCAGGATTGTTGCTGAATTCATTGTTTTAAAGGGGTTGAGGTTCTTGATTTATTGCCAGGACAGTCCCTGCTGACACAACACTGAATCCACTAACTCTTATTTTTAAGATTTCTGGGTTTGTGACTCATGGACATCTTAGATCCCAGAGTAAGCAATTGTTAGGCTTGTACCTGGCACACCCCATACATATTGGGTTATCTATTGATTATAATCCACATATCATTGCAGCATTGATCAGAAACACCCCAACTGGAATTTAGTCAAAAAATGCCATTTAGTGCAGCTACTAACCTGCTGTTTCTTTAAAGATGGTATTTGAGCAAGTGGTTGTTGCACTTTGCAATTCTGATCTTTATATTACAATGTATACATTTTCTTAGTTTTCAAAGTAGGAAGTGCAGTCTATGTTTTATAGGGCTCTAAGGCTCCCAGCAAGTACATTATTAAATATAAATAAAAAGGAGACACCTGGTGAGCTCTGCATATGGCAGTATTACAACTCTTACTTCCTCAAGGAGGAAACACATCATCGTTTCTCACAGGATGGGAAAGAGCCATCTTATCATAGAAAAATGAGTTACAAGTATTAGTTTAATTAAAAGCAATTTACCAGAGTTGTTATCTAGTTAGTTGGCCCAGAGAACATGAGCACCAATGGTTTGAAAGCTATCATGAGCCTCTCACAAGGAAGACCGACCTGGTTTTCTTAGATTCTTTTAACACCCTACTTTAGCTTCTTCCCAGTATGAAACAGTGGAGAGGCAGAGAAAGACTTTAAAAAATCAATTTATTAAGAATGAATTTATTTCTTTATAGATATTAGTAAACTAAAAGTAGAACTAGTTTAATTTTTTAAATATAATTTTAGGTGGACATCAGCAGTTGTGCTATTGTAGGTATATGCAAATACTCTACAAAATTTAATATTTTATCTAAAGGCACAACTCCAAAAAAGAAACCTATCAACTTGTTTCTATGGTAACCATTATTGAAATATGTCTAGCCACTGTATGTCTTCCTATAATTTTTGTCTGAGAGTTTCAGGCAGCTCATTAAATATACTTTCTTATCAGAGAGATAGATGGCATAGATGGTTAGATAGGTAGGTAGGTAGATAGGTAGGTGAATAGATAGATAGATAGATAGATAGATAGATAGATAGATAGATAGATACAGAGTTAGGCAGACAGATAGACACAGAGATACAAATTTGTATATTTTTTTCAATGGGGATTTCAGAGTGTTATAAATTTCCCTTAGATTCATATTGAATATGGCTTCATCCTTATGCATGAGTATATTTGGCTAAGAGACAAGTTCATTGTTTTATAAATTTAGTTTAAGCTGATAATGGAACAAGGTCAGTTCTGATTTCTAAGAAAGGGATTGATCTTGTTTCCTAAATGGTTTCTGGTATTTTTATCTGGAACAGTGGGATTCAGCACATGTTGATTTCTAGAATGACCAGTGTCCCTTTAAAATTAAAATTCATTTGACTGTCCCTACAAGACCCTGTATGGAATGTTTGATGTTCTCCTTTGTCCCTTTTCCACCATTATCTTTGATAGTCACCAGGCCATGAGTCTCTGCCCTGGTGGAGTTCTGACCTGGATTTAATAAACCCCTTTGTGGCTCTTCTTTCTTGTCAAAGGTTGTATGTGGTAACTACAGTAGAAATCATAACTTATTTATGTAGAGATCTCAGTATTTCCCAAGAGGTTCATTCAGAAACACTGACTGCTATGTAACCAGTGAAAACAGAAAGGGATTCCGTTGCATTTTATATTTAATATAAACTAAACAGTTGATTTGTTTTGAGAACCGCNCATAACAAACAGATATGGTCAGGTATTCTTCTGGTGATGTAAAATGAATGCTCACTGAAAGTATTAAAGTTAAGACAGGGCTCATGACATGTATCTAGTTAAATTCAAAGGGAAAGCATTTTGGAAGGTAAAGTGGCAGGAAATAGGTACTAAGGAAATAAAATTACACTGGGCCTGACAATGGGGGAATTTCAATTAGCCCACAAGGATGACAGAGAAGCCAAGATGTCTCTGAGCCTGTTAAATCATTGTTGGTTGTAATAACTTTTAAATGCTTGGGGAGCAGGAATGAATATTTAAATAAAGCGTCCTTTTTCTGTATTTTCATGTTCTCCTAGACTCTTGGAATAAGGGTGTTGGCACCACTGGGTCGTGGAGGATGATGGTTTTTCAGTTTCACAAATGCCACTGACATAGTGCAAACACATGTAGTCTGCAGTTTTTAAATCTGTAGTCTTCATTCCTTCAGAAAGTAGCTGGTTAGTGGTAAGTCCACCATCCTGTCCAGTGGAGCTGAAATAGAATAGCTTTATGGACTACAGTTGCTCCCATTTTGTGGAATCCCAGAATCTCCCTTTCTTACTCCCTTCTTTATTCCTTCTGTATTCAGGCTTTGCCATTTCTCTTCCATGTAAACACAATAACCTCTTTATTGGCCTCCCAGTTTCCACATATGGTCGCCTTGTTCATCTGGCCAACCAGAATGATCTTTCTAAAGGCAAAATTGAATCTTGTCATGACTTTGCTTAAAGTCTTTCCAAGACTTCTCTTCTTAGCAGAACATATTCCTTTGCAAAGCACCTAATATCCCAGAGGGTCTAGGACCTGCATATCTTTACAGTTTCCTTCCTTTACCCCCTTTATTCCTTCTGTATATCTCAAGTGCTTTGTGCTGAATGCATTAATTCTTTCTGGGTTTTACCCTGCAGGCCTGAGCTCTCTTACCTTCCTCACTAGACTCTAAGCATCTTTTTATTGTATTTCATTTCATTTCATTTCACTTCACTTCATTTAATTTCATTTCATTTCACTTCATTTCATTTCATGTCATTTCATTTCGAGAGAGACAGAGACAGTGCAAGTGCGGGAGGGGCAGAGAGAGAATCCCAAGCAGGCTATGCACCATCAGTGCAGAGCCTGACATGGAGCTCAGACTCAAAAATCATGAGGTCATGGCGTGAGCCCAAACCAAGAATCAGATGCTTAAGCAGCTGAGCCACTCAGGTGCCCCTAGACTCTAAGTCTCCTGAGGACTGTTTCTTGCTTGTGTTTATGTATCCAGCTTCTAGTATAGCACCTGAGGCATAGTTGGTGCTCAGTAATAGTTTATTATATGAATGAATGAGGGAGTGAGTTAGTGATTATATCACACTGGAAGCATGGGTGAAGGAGAAGCTGCATTTAATTAATATGTAAAATAGGCTTGAGTTGAAGTTAATACAGATTTTTGTTAATATTTCTTTATTTTTGAGAGAGAGAGAACATGAGCAGAGGAGGGGCAGAGAGAAAGGGAGATGGAGAATCCAAAACAGGCTCCACGCTGTCAGTGCAAAGCCTGGTGTAGAGCTCGAACTCATGAACGGTGTGATCATGACTAGGGCTGAAGTCAGAAGCTCAACCGAGTGAGCCACTCAGGTGCCCCTGAAGTTAATACAGATTTAAACAGAGTGAGGCTGGCTGGCTGTTCAGGGTGGGCTTCACAAGGACATGGCCATGGGAGATAGCATGGGACAAAAATTAGTTTTATTAGTTGATTTAGACAGATGTGACTTGTAAGAATTGACTTATTAAATTTATGGCAGAATAATTCACAACTGAGATGTTCTTGTAATCTGTGACAACAAAACAGAGGTAAATCAGGCAGTGTAACTGACATGGGTTCGTTTGCTCAGGTCACATCATCTCGGTCAGTAAGTCCACTCAGAGTGCCAAATATTACAGCTTGCTAAGTTCAAATATGTGTAATTGAATTCTTTCTAATTGTCCGTAAGAGATTTTCTATCAAGCTGGATTGTCTAGAAGAATGATTCTTCTCCTAATGAAGGGTATTTCTCTCTAGATCAGTGACTTTCACACGGTCTTTAACAGCAGCCAGAACAGCTCCACCAGTTAATAATAATAGCTATCATTTACTGAATGTTTACATGAGTCGAGACCTGCTCTAAATGCTTTCCACATAAACTCGATCCTCACAACCCTATGATATAGTTAACTATTATTACCCTATTTCACAGACTACAAAACTGAGAACAAAGATGTTAAGCAGTTCATCAGGAGGGACCTTATGAAGGGAGCTGGAATTTGAACTCGTATGGTCAGACTCCAGCACTTACTGACTCGCCTTTCTAGGCAGGCAGCCAGTGTTTCTTGTGTTTGCTTTATGTTACTTAAAATTTAATTCTCATTGCAATTCTTAGAAATGGGATGTATTCACCAAGACTTCTTTGGGTTCAAGCAACAGACTAACTGAAACAGAAAAGATTTAGCTGTGTTATATGACTGGCTCCTGTGATGGGGGCCCCAGTTGGTGTGGACGGGCAGCTCCTCACATACGAAGTGGAGCCAATGAGGGACAAACAAAAATCACATGAGGAAGCAGAAGTTTAGACAGGCCAGCTTCCTTGCCCAAGGGCACTCAGCTCGTGAATGGCAAAGGTGGAATTTGGAACTGCACTGCCTGCCTCCCTAACCACTCTGTGTCCTCTTTGATTTGCATGAACCCTGTGCTAACTGCACACCCTTCTGCCACTTCTTTACCAGGTTCTAATGTCATTGACCAAGATGTCTCTTTCTTTGCTTCATTTTGGTTCTCAGACACACTGTGGTCGCATTCCACGAACCTGGCTGTTCCCCAATGTAGTATGCATTGCTTTATTTAATTCTAAATGGGTTTTTTTGGCAGGCGAGGGATAGTTATGTAAACAGTTAAATTCACTAATAATTTTACTACTTTCCACTTCAGAGGGTGAGCTTTTTCTGACCAGGCCCCAAATTCTAGAGAAATCTTACTGAAGCCCTGTGACCAGACCAGAGCTTTTTCAGGCTAAGGTTTATGCAAAACATTGGCCTTCATGGAAAATTTGGTTCTTGCTCACTCGGGTCTCAGTTTATGGAAATGTTCATCAACTCCAACAGCGGGTCATAGATATCATAGAGCCTTGGAAGGTTAGCTATGTTCTCCCTGTCACCTTGCAGTCCTGCTGTGGAGATCCTTAGCAGGGAGAGTGGCCTTTGAGGAGGGCCTATACTCTGCACTTCTGAATCTGTTTATGAGGAAATGTCAGTATTTTCAGCATGTGCCCTACCACTGATTGAAGCTCTCTGATCCTCGATGTGTTTATTTTTTACGTGTGTTCATCTCTACATCAAAAACAGAGGAAGCCACAGGAAATTGCTGCCTGTATTTCCAGGAAATGTAACTACTTCATCAGCTCCCCAGTCCACACAGCCCAGAAGAGCCTGGTGCAGAGGCACTGGCATCGCTGATGAAAGCGGTCATACGGAGCCAGAGAGGGTTCTCATTCTGCTGCTCTGCCAGCAAAAGCCTGAAGAAGACAGGCTCTTGAGACTAACAGGAAAACTCTAAATCTGGTTCTTTTTTTTAAGTTTATTTATTTTGAGAGAGAGAGAAAATGAATCCCAAGCAGGCTCGATGCTCAGCATGGAGCCCAACGCAGGGCTCAAGCCCACGACTGCAAGATCACAACCTGAGCCACTATCAAGAGTCAGACACTCAATCAACTGAGCCACCCATGGGCCCCTTTTTTAAAATTAAATGTGGTTCTTTAAACACTCAGTTTCTGAACATGTAAATGCTATGTGTTAAGTGAGGTATCATTCCAAACCAGACTATTGACCAGTCTTCACTCTCTCTGTGCAGCTGTGGTACCTGCTACCTGGCCCACAGGACTGTGGCTAGTGCCTTCTCTGATCATACAGAAATGAAGTCATCCTGGGAGGTTTCTCATATTAGCCTGATGACGATGATGATAATGATGATGATGACAGCTAATGTTTATTGAGGGTAGACTGTGGTATGCCACACATTTTACTTAGGACCTTATGTGTCTTATTACATTTAATCCCCACATAGACCTCAAGAGGTACTTTCTTTATCACCCGAACTGTCAGGTGAGGCACCTGAGACTCAGCTTAACATCTTGTCTAGGATCACACATCCAGTAAAAGATACAAAATTCAAACCCAGACCTATGTAATTCCAGGCCAGCACTATAGTCAAGTAGATTTTACTGGGAGGGACACAGGGCAGGCAGCCTGTGTGCATGGGCGATGGAAGCAGACACAATCCATCCAAATAGGCTAAAGATTTATACCCAGACTTGTATCTGTGTGGTGACACTCTCACATGGAAAAAAGGGTTGGGGGCACCTGGGTGGCTTAGTCGGTTAAGCGTCCGACTTTCACTTAGGNGTACTTTACCATAAAGAATTTTTGTATCTTCTGGGCATAGGCCAGTATCGTGAGTATAAGTCTCTTCTCCCTACCCGCCCCCACCACAAAAGGTGGCTTCTCAGCTCGTCATGGTCCAGCCTCCTACTATCGCTTTCTTCTCTATTTCAGCTTATAAATTCATATTGTGATTAAAACAAGTATGAGAAATTGATGTTGTTTCGGCTTCTCTATGAACTGAAACAAATTTTCATTTAAGCATGAAATCTCCCATCTCACAGATCAAAGAAATGCTCTGGAAGAAAAGCAGCTATAAATATTTGAGGCTTAATGAAGGTTATATATTTAATAATACCCCACATTATGGCAAAAAATATTATTTTACTCCAAAGATACACCCTAGTTAGGCTGATAACAAAGAGTAGGAAAATGAGTCTAGAAATTAATAAAAGATATCAAGAAGACCATTTCTAGACTTGTTAGAAGCAGGCCATAAATGTGGTTTTGAACTTTCTGGCAGCTATTGTGAAGATGGAAAAAGAAGCACAGTGGAAATTGACTTTCAAAACCCAAAAGGAGACAAATTCTCCTGGAAATTGAACAGAAATATCCTTTGCAACTCTACACAGGTGTTGGTTTGTATTGCTTTATAGCTCTTGACATGCAGCCTCCTGCATTTGCTTATTTTTAGGATTAAAAAACCCCACATGATGTGATTTATCATATGTCTGCTTCCAGATTATTTCAGTGCCGATAATCTGGTTTATGGATTATCTATGTCTTCATTTCTTTTTCCTTCTTAGCCTGCGTGTTCCTCTCATTTTTCATCGGCATTTCTGATAAATGATAAGTAGGGGGAAAATAAACACAACTCTAGCAATAAGTTTTTCTATTTACAGAGGTGATATTAATGCTTTTTTAGCTAATGGGAATTTTAAGAGAGATCTGTCTGCATCAACCTACTAACAGAGCTCCTGACTATCTTAGAATTCAGCCTGCCCCTGTGTGTGCTTAGGGAACCCCACCTGGGCCACAAGGTGAAGGCAGACAAGAAGAGAGATCTGCAGAGGTTAAGTTTGACTTAATTCTACTTAAGGTGAAAGTCACTCCTGGTGAATTGATGTAGAATGTGAAAAGGGTGGAACTTGTATTTGTTGGCTAGGGCTGCCATAACAAAGTACCACAGACTGTGTGGCTTAAACAACAAAAATTTATTTTTCAACAGTTCTGGAGGCTCGAAGTCCTTGATCAAGATGTCAGTAAGGTTTCTTCTGAGGTCCTCTCTCCTTGGCTTACTGATGGTTGAAGATCACATGATCTTCCCTCTGTGTGTGTCTATATGCTGATCTCTTCCTATAAGAATACTTATCATATTCGGGGAGCCTGGATGGCTCAGTTGGTTGAGCGTCTGACTCCAGCTCAGGTCATTATCTCATGGGTTCAAGCCTCACACTGGGCTCCCTACTGACCACTTCAGATCCTCTGTCTCCCTCTTTCTCTGCCCTTTCTCCACTAATGCTTGCTCTCTCTTGCTCTCTCTCAAGAATAAACATTTAAAAAAAAAAAAGAATACCCATCATATTGGATTAGTGCATACCCTGGTGACCTCATTTAAACTTAAATGCCTCTTTAAAGGATCTGTCTCCAAATACAGGCACATTTTGAAGTCCTGAGGGTTAGGGTTTCAACATATGAATTTGGGGGAACACAATTCATCCCATAACAAAACTGTTGCTTAAAACAAGATATTTGGATTACCTGGACTTTAATGATATGTATTTCTTTTTTCTCTAGTTATAAGGAATTGAAAGTCTTGCAAGGCACCCTTGTTGTATCTTTATGTCCTTGAAAAGCATGGATCACAGGGTGTGTCTGTGTGTGTATCTGTCTTTTGGATCAAATATACAGTGTCTATTGAAAGTTTGAAGATAAGTGTGTTTCTTCCTGTTCAGAAAATAATAAAGTGTATCTTTCAGTAGAGTTATTTTCATTTCCAGAGCTCTCTTAAATATTGACTAATGAAGTAAAAATAGAGGAAGCCTGGCTAAATAGCTTGTCTTCCAAGGCAGCCCAGTAGACTTAGAATACACAGTGATTTGCTGTATCTTTGAAAACAGAAGCAACTAGAGACCTTTTATTATTGGCTATAACAGCAAATGACATCTCTTATTATGCTTGGCAGCTGACCTACCAAATTGCATTTTAGTTGGTTGTTCTACATGAAATAGTAGGATCTGAATAGGCTAAAGATGAGAAGTTACAGCCCTGGGACATGGGATATCTGACATCTAGGGGTTGCCATGACAACTCATCAGGATGTTGCTTTGTAATCTTTTGGATTAGGTTCTAGCCTAGGGTCACTGGATTGGAATTGGAGGGGGGATTGGTGACAGGATGTGGATGTTGTACCTTTACTAAATGGTATTCAATTTGCAGTTCAGTCATGTTGCTAAGGTCAAGTAGAAATGACATTGAGGGAATGTGTTTAAATTCTTCGAAACCTAGACAAGGTCACATTTATCAGCGAGAATATTCAGATGGAGTGGTCTGAGACTCAGCAGCTGAAAGACAGGATTTCCTGTCCTAGGTTGGTGGATAACAAACAGGCAAGTATTCTTTAATATATACACACCCATGAACAGTTATATGTAAGTGAAAATTTAGGAAATTAAACCCCTTTTACAGTTGTCTTATGTTATAAAATTGGAACTGAACATCCCCAAGAAAACAATTTGGCCACAAAGCAAACCACAGCTGCTTTCTAGTGTTCCATATCCTCCATCTCAGGCGGAAATGGCCTGCAGGGTGTGGAATTTGGACCAGGGAAGGGAATTGGGCAGAGTAAGGAAGGAAGTGGTTGGAAAACAGGGCAACACATTCCTCATCTCATGTTGGCTTTGACCACACATACCACATCTCCTATATGATAATGCACCTCTCAGGCATGCTTCTTGCCAGGGATGGTCAATGGAAGGAACCGGGAAACTAGAGAGCTCTGCTCTGAAGTCTGATCCCAGTTCTGCCACTAACAGTGTGATCTGGGACAAAACACATTTCAATTCTGGGTTCCCCTAGGAAGTGAGGGTGATGAGTTTCCCCTGGATGTCAAGTTCTGCTGTTTATCATCATGTGGGGTAAGGCCAGGTCTCCACATTTTTCTTCTTTGCCATTAAGCCCACATTCCCATCAGTACTTTGTAATAGAACTACCATTCCATGCTTGGTGGGACCTCCTAGTAATTAAGAGAGAGCAAACAGATTCTTCCCCATCCCCATAATTTTTTAGATCTTATGATTGTGGTTTTCTGAAGTAAAGGCTGCCATACAATGAAAAGAGGATGAAATCTTCCTCGCTGCCAGTGCCAGTTTTCCCATGACCACTGTCCTCAGCATCAACTTAGCTAGTTACCTGCTGCATGTTTCTATATGGAGACAGGACTAAGCAATTTACATACATCATGCCATTTAATCTCTATGACAAATACACATGTACATGTATGTATGTGATATTTGCAAAATTGAGTGTTTGCTGTGTGCTAGGTGTTACGCTAAATGCAGTAATCCAGTGAGGTGGATAAATGGATTGTCAGTTAGCCTCACAACAAATGTGTTATCCATTAGCTCCATTTTTACAAATAAGGAAACCGAGCCATAGCTAGTAACTGGTGGAGCAGGGATTTGAGCCCAAGCTGGTACGACCTCAGATTCCTTTTTCATAATCTTTCTGCTATTGGTTCTCCACATTCCTGTGACATAACAGTTACCTAGGAGGCTTTTAAAATATATGGATCCTGGGGTCCCTCTGCAGACCAGTCGGAATGTCTGGGGCTGCAGCCTGCATTTGCTATGCATATATGCAGCCGGGCTAGAACAGCTCAGCTAGAACACTAGGTTATTTGGTTGGGCAGTTGCCTGTAGCCCCATAGCCAGCAGGTGACCGGCCTAGGCCTTGCACCAAGGCTGCTTTCTGTAAAACCAAATACCCTGACAGCACAATGGTCTACATCCCAGTTATTAGTGTTGTTAACAGGGCTTGTACTTACCATCATGCTCAGTTTCTCTTTCCTAGTCTAGATCCCAAGGCCGCAAGTCCATCTAGATCTTCTAAAAACTGTGTCTTCTTATTTGAACCAAAGTAATGATTTCCCACTTAAAAGTATCAAAGTTTACTTTGACTCACCACCATTACTGTCTTTAATGTAAGTGCTTGTGCCCTTTTCTCATTGAGCAAAACCTTCACTAGCAGAGTCTAGACAGTGGTTCCAAAATCTGGATACACCTTGGAATCACCTAGGAATCTTTAAAAACTGGCTGCCTGGTCCACACCCCAGACATTCTGATCTTATTAGTATGGGATGTGACCTGGGCGATGGGATTTTGAAAAGCGCTGCAGATGATTCTGATATGCAGCAGAGTTTGAACCACTAGTTTAAGGACTTGGTCTGTAAGTTCACAGGGGTGTTGACTATGGAGTCTACTCTGTGGACTGAGCTCACTTTTCACTGTCTCCTTTTGCACTTTAGCTAGCATGATCAATTTGCGTTTAATTCCACTCAGCTCCCTACCTGACCCAAAATTCTACCTCGACATCAAGTAGTGGTTTCTCCCCACAGGTTGTTCTTCTGCTTAGGCACTTGGAGTGATATTGGTGACATGTCTGTGAGATGCCTTTGTAAGATTCTCAGCCTTATTGGACTCTTACCATCACTGTGCCATACACCTTTTTGTCTCTTTTTAAATTGTTTTACCTTTTCAAACACTTTTATGATTTCAGTACATGTTGCCTTTTTCTTCCAAGAGCAAAATAAGCACCTCTTTCACATAGCACTTTATAATAATAAGTCACTTGTGGGTCCTTTTCCCAAACGGCTAAAGCATCAGATTGACTACAGGGAGACAACAGCTGACATATCTGTGATGCTTGACAGTTGATAAAATCTTACAGATAGCATTATGGTGGAAAGTTGGAGATCACATAGGGAAGATTTGACTCAGACCGTATCCTCAGAGAGTTTAGAAAAGTTTGATTCATTTAACCAATTGGAAAATAGAGTTGGGTTATAAAAACATATTGAAGTAGAAGGGTCAACTTGTTGGCAAGTTCGCAGATATATTTGATTAATCTAGTAATTCATTGTGCCATACATACTAGATCTTAGACACAGATTTATAAGGTGAGAGAGATGTTGTTTGGTAGAAGAGACAGGCAATTTGTGAGTGGAACAACTTCTGGCAGAGGATGGTAGATAAGAAAATGGAGCACTGGTGACCATGGGGCCAACTAGCTAGGAAGGTGTGAAAGGTGTAACCTGGGTATGGCAGATGATGAGGAAGGATTGCTGAGGTAGAGCTAGTTGTGTGAGGTTTAATAGCAAGAGTATTTAGGAAGAGCTAAAAAACATAGGAATAGATATGCATATTAGAAGGAGTTCTGTTTTTCTTTGTGCAATTGTTGAAATCCAGTTGGTCTGTAATTGTGTTGGTATTATGGATCGCTGAACAAGGCTGGCAGTTTGGGTTGGTTTTTATGCTTTTATTGAGGGGGAAGCTTTTGAAATTAACTTAGCTCCTTTAGGTTTAAAAAGTTCCCCTTCTGATGTCTATGTCTTGCTGCTGTAATCCCCAAGAAAAGAAAAGGAGGTTAGGATGCCTCTCTTTTGAAATGGAAGGGTCAGAGCAGGCAGGGGGCTGTCACGGCTGTTCTCTTTGTTCAGGAATTAGAACATGTGAGCAAATGGTTCCACCCCTCGTTTTGTGAGCTGTTTTCCTCCGATATTTCCTAATTTTTCCCATGACGTTTCAGCCTGTTTCTTCACAAGATTGTAAGGCCTGAAAGACCTCATTGTTTTCCAAGAGTGCGAGCTCGTGCACATTTGCTGATCTGGCCGGCTGGGGTCTGCGTGTGGGTGGGACATGGCTGAGGGATTATGCCGACTGGAGAATGTATGCAGCTTATTCCTGGTAGTAGCACACACTTTTTGTGTATCAGGAGTTTCTGGAATGACTTTTTCTTCGTAGATGGTGCTGTGCTTTTAAAATACTTTTCACAAACTACAGTCTGTCCTGGGTGACAGAAATAGGGCCATTCTCTTAGGCTAAGGGAAGTTTCTTAATGGCAAATCAAATGGAATTTCACTTCATCTTCAGATAGATGAAAACTTTTGTTCTTATAATACTCACTCCTTGATGTCCTGTCCTGGATTTATATGAGCTCTTGGAATGGCAGCCCTGCATATTCTAGATGGCAAATCCCAATCATTGCATGCTTTTGAGTGTCCAAAATATTAATTATAGTAGGAGGGGAAAAGCAATAGCAGAGGAACCCCAGCTACAAAGATAACTAGATTTTAAAGGAAATTGGGGTTTAATATTAATAAGGTTATTTTTTAAATGAAATTAATATATTGTCTTAATGTTAACTTCTGAGGAATTAGGATCTGTATTTGATTAACAGTAATCTGCCACTAGAACACACTACATATATATCTGAAATAACACTAACATTCTCAGTCAGATTTACAAAGTTCCCCATCATTTTCAAATGTTCTCAGTGATGGGGAGCCTGGGTGGCTCAGTCAGTTAAGCCTCCAACTTCGGCTCAGGTCATGATCTTGCGGTCCGTGGGTTCGAGCCCGGCATTGGGCTCTGTGCTGTCAGCTCAGAGCCTGGAGCCTGCTTCAGATTCTGTGTCTCCCTTTCTCTCTGCCCCTTCCCTGCTCATGCTCTGTCTCTCTCTGTCTCTCAAAAATGAATAAACGTTAAAAAACAAAAGAATTGTTCTCAGTGAGGGCAGTGACACTGGGACCTAAAGTCAGTGTTATGAGTTGATTGCACACATCTCCTCACAACACCATGTTCAGTGAGTCATGTTGGCATTTCCAGTCATGGTGGGAGTATTTACACCATGGAAATCAGCAAACACTACACATGGGAGCTCTCTGCCGTCAGAGCCTGTTTTTCAACATTTAACAGCACACCACTGCTCATAGTGGAATTTAGAAGTTAAAGAGTCTTCTCCTGAGGCAAATGATGTAGTGTTACCACTCAGCACAACAGTCAACATGAACTTTTTAAAATATAAATCAGGCCATGTGGCTCCTCTCCCCGAAACCCTCCCGTGGCTCCCCATTTCACTTGGAATAAAAGTCTTACTGTGGGAGCCCCTCGGTGGCTCAGTAGATTGAGTGTCCAGCTTCGACTCAGGTCATGATCTCACAGTTTGTGGGTTCGAGCCCCATGTCGGGCATTGTACAGACAGCGTGGAGCCTGCTTTAGATTCTCTGTCTCTCTCTCCCTGTGCCCCTGCCCTGCTCGCTTGCGTGCTCTCTCTCTCTCTCTCTCTCAAAAATATATAAACATTTTTTAAAAATGGCCTGAAAGCTGTCTATGCTCTGGCTGCCCTGCACCTCTCTTTCCTCACCTTCACCATTGCTCTCCTGGCACTTGTGACGAGACCCTGATCTCACCCCTGTTTCTACAGAACAGCCTAGGCCTGCTTCTATTCTAGGACTTTTCTTCTTTTTTTCTAAGGGCAGTGGTCCATAGACTTAGTGTGCATCAGAATCACCCCAAGGGCTTTTTAAGACAGACTGTTGCTCACCACTCCTGCATTTCTGAGTCAACTGCAAGTGTTAAGGTGATGCTGATGGTCCTGGGACCACACTTTGAGACCCACTGCTCCAACCCATCTCCTCTCGGTTTAACCCTTACCTCCTTCAAGTCACTGACCGCCTTTCACCTCCTCACCCACCCTGACCATCTTATTTAAAATTAAAAATTTCTCCTCCATTCCATTTCCATTTGATTTTCATTGTACTTATCACTTTATAACAAAAATAACTTGTTATGTTTCTTATTAGTGTTTAATGTCCATCTCCCCTTCTGCTAGACCCTAAATTTCATAAAAGTAGGAGTTTTGTCTATTTACTTCACCTGTGTATCTCAAATCTTAGAACAGTGCCTGGCATATAGTAAGTGCTCAGTAAATATTGTTCAGAGAAGCAGTGAATGAACAACATTGAGAAGTGAATAATGTATCTCAGGTTTGGGTCCCAGCTGCTTTAATTCTAACTCACCAGAGAATCTTAAAAACAGTTTCTGCAGTATTGTTTCTCAGCTTTGCTGCTTTTAGAATAATGAGGGATAGTATCTGCTCTTGGCTAAAGTTTAGGAATGCCCTGATGATCTTTAAATAGTAAGTGCACCAAATTGTTGCTCTTAATTTTACATTTTAACCTCAAAGACCGTAAGCCAGTAGTCTTCAAACTCTGGTCTGCAGAGTTACCTGGCGATACTTGAGCAGCTCTGCAAATGCTTAATTTGTCCTTCATTTTTAATATATTTTAAACAGTTTTTATAACCATAATAAAAACACATTTATACACGTTACATGTAAAATGTTAGCACATTGGAACCACCAAGGCATTGAATTGGACTATCAAGTTAACCCTAAATTAAGCATTTTCTGCTGTTTTGGCTTATATATTTGAACTTCTTATAAATTAGTCATTGATAAGGAACTTCTGTACCAGTATTTTTCAGATGCCAGCCCAACATGAATTGAACAAGCAAATTCCTCTTGTTAAGCATATGTAGCACAGTCAATTCCATGCCAGGCAGGAAGTGGGGGTCTCTGTTGAGTGAAGGCTTCTGTGTGGATCAATGGCCAGTTGTACAATAAGTAAGCCAACCATACATCACTTAATGACATACATTCTGTTTATTTAAAGGGTTCTTTATACCCAGTCTACATACTGGATGCTCCTTGACCGATTATTGAAGAAATCAAATAGTTGTCAGATTATCTTTAGTGTTAAAATTTGAAATAAAAAAAATCTTAACTACTGCAATTTTTCAAGCTTTTGGGTTAGTGTGAGGCATATCGCGAGATTACACAATGAATTGCTAAAGAACTGGTAGCAATAACTATCCCTTGCTATTCCAGTCTGTCCATTTCCAGAATATGGATACAGAAATTTCCCAGAGTGAATTCCAGTAGAAAAGGATATAGTGTTATTCTTGTCAGTTTGGTTTCTAAGTTTCAGACAGTAAGTAATAAGAGTAGCAGATAGCAAGACATTTATCTGAAACTTTGTCTGACTCTGTTTGATCCCTGAGTTGATAGAGTAGGGATTCAGACAGTGAGTGATAACTGTAGTTATCTGTGAATGTCAGGATGTTCTGAATACTGTGCAACCAAATACAAACTCAGAAGTAAATTATATGCTGCATCAGTTTTAAAAGTCATTTATTTCTTTTTCTTGCCTAATTGCTCGGGGTAGGACTTCCAATGCAATGTTGAATCAAAGTGCCAAGAGAAATCATCCTGGTCTTGTTCATAATCTTAAAGGAAAAGATTTCAGCTTTTCACCATTGAGTATGTTAGCTGTGGGCTTATTATACAGTCTTTATTGTGTTGAGTATGTTTCCTTTATATCTGCTTTGTTGAGAGTTTTGATCATAAATAGTGGTTGAATTTTATCAAATGCTTTTCTGCATCTATTGAGATGATCATATGGTTTTTGTCCTTCATTTTGGTAATGTGTATCACACTGACTGATTCGTGGGTGTTGAGCCATTCTTGCATCCCTGGCATAAACCCCACTTGATCATAGCAGATGATCTTTTTACTGTATTGTTGAATTCAGTTTGCTAATATTTTATTGAGGATTTTTGTGTCTTTGTTCATCAGGGATATTGGCCTGTCATATTCCTTTTTTTTTTTTTTTTGTGGCTTCCTTGTCTGGTTTTGGTATCAGGGCTTCTTAAAATGTTTGGAAGAGTTCCTCCCTGTTCTGTGTGGTAGAAGTGTTTGAGAAGGGTTTATATTAATTCTTCTTTGAATGTTTGGTAGAATTCACCGTGAAGCTGTCTAGTCCCAGACTTCTTTGGGGAGAGGTTTTTGATTACTGATTCAGTCTCCTTGGTGGTAATTGGTCTGTTCAGATTTACTGTATCATCATGATTCAGTCTTGGTAGGTAGTATGTTTCTAGGAATTTATCCATTACTTCTATGTTGTCCATTGTAGTATCTTACGATCCTTCGTATTTCTGTGTTATCCATTATAACATCTCCTCTTCCATTTTTTATTTTATTTGAATGTTCTCTGGCTCTCTCTTTCTCTGTTGAGTCTCCCTAAAGATTTGGCAATTTTGTCTGTCTCTTCAAAGAATCAGCTTTTAGTGGTATTGATCTTTTCTGTTGTTTTTTTAGTCTCTATTTCATTTATTTCTGCTCAAAATTTCATTATTTCCTTTGTTCTTCTTTTTCTATTTTCTTGAGATGTAATGTTTCTTTGAAACATTTATTGTTTCTTGAGATAGTCATTTATCACTATGAACTTCCCTCTTGGAACTGCTTTTGCTGTATCCCATACATTTTGGTATGGTACATTTCCATTTTCATTTGTCTAAAGTTATTTTTAAATTTTCTTTTGATTTTGAAAAAACACATTGGTTGTTCAGTAGCTTGTTGTTTAATCTCCACATGTCTGTGAATTTTCCCATTTAATTTCTAGTTTCATTCCATTCTGGTTGGAAAAGATGCTTGATATGATTTCAGTTCTCTTAAATTTATTATGCTTGTTTGCAGCCTAATAAATGATCTGTCTCAGAAAATGTTTCGTATGTATTTGAGAAGAATGTATATTCTTTTTCTTTGGGTTGGAATGTTCTGTAAATATCTGTTAAATCCATCTGATCTAATATGTCATTTAAGGTCAGTGTTTTTTATTGATTTTCTGTCTGGATGTTCTATGCATTGAGTAAGTAAGGTATGAAGTCCTCTACTATTATTGTATTGATGTCTTTTTCTCCCTTTAGATCTGTTAATACTTGCTTCATATATTTAGGCACTCCTATGTTGGATACATATATGTTTACAGATGTTGTATCTTCTTATTGGATTGAGCCCTTATGTAACACCTTTTTTGGTCTCATTACAGTCTCTGAGTTAAAGTCTATTTTATCTGTTATAACTATAGGTACCCCAGTTTCCTTTTGTTTGCTATTGTATGAAATATTGGAATATTGTTTTTCATCCCTTCATTTTCAGTCTGTGTACATCCTTACATCTAAAAAGTGTCTCTTGTAGGTAGCATATGATGGATCTTGTTTTGTTATCCATTCAGCCACTCTTTATCTTTTGATTGGATATTTAAGTCTATTTACATTTAAGAACACAGTATTTGGAAGCTCTAGTCAGAGCAGTCAGGCAAGAAAAAGAAATGAGTCATCCAAATCAGAAAGGAAAAAGTAAAATTATCACTATTTGCAGATGACATAATATTATACATAAAAAATCCTAAACACTCCACCAAAAAACTATTAGGACTAATAAAAGAATTCAGTAAAGTTGCAGGATACAAAATTACTACACAAAAATCATTGCATTTCTATACATAACAAACTGTCAGAAGGAGAAACTAAGAAAACAATCTTATTTACAGTTGCATTAAGAAGAACAAAGCACCTAGGAATAAATTTAACCAAGGAAGTGAAAGACTTTTATATTGAAAAACTGTAAGATATTAATGAAAAAAAATTGAAGATGACACAAATAAATAGAAAGATATTCCATGCTCATGGACTGGAAAAATTAATATTGCTAAAATGTCCAATACTATGCAAAGCAGTATACAGATTCAATGTAATTCCTGTCAAGATTCCAGAGGTATTTTTTTCTCCGAAATAGATCAAAGAATCCTAAAATTTGTATGGAACCACAAAAGGCCCCAAATAGGCAAAGCAGTCTTGAGAAAGAAGAACAAAGCTGGGGGCATTCTACTTCCTGATTTAAAGCTATATTACAAAGCTATAGTAATCAGGGATAAAAACAGACACATAAATCAATGGAATAGGATAGAAAGCCTATTTGGCCAGTTAATTTACAGTAAATATTTGGATATTTGGTCCAAAATTTTGCATATTTGGTCAACTAATTTACAATAAAGGAGCCATGGATACACAACAGAGGGAGAACTGTCTCTTCAATAAATGGTGCTAGGAAAATTAGAAAACCACATGCAAAGGAATGAAACTGGACCCCTGTCTTACACCATACACAAAAACTAACTCAAAATGGATTAAAGCCTTAAATGAAAGACCTGAGGCCATAAAACTCCTAAAAAAAACATAGTATGCTCCCTGACACATGTCTTGATGATTTTTGTAAGTTTTTTTTAAATGTATTTGTCTGTTGTGAGAGAGAGAGGGAGCATGAGAGAGTGGGGGAGGGACAGAGAGAGAGGGAGGAAGAGAATCCCAAGCAGGTTCTGCACTGTCAGCATGGAGCCCAGTGCAGGGTTTGATCTCCTGAACCAGGAAACCATGACCTGAGCCGAGATCAAGAGTCAGATGCTTAACCAACTGAGCCACCCATGTATCCCTTGATGATGATTTTTCAAATCTGACATCAAAAGCAAAGGCAACAAAAGCAGAAATAAATAAGTGGGACTACATTAAACTAAAAAGCTTTGGTACAGCAAAAGTCACCTTCAACAAAATGAAAAGGCAACCTACTAAAAGGGAGAAAATAATTTATAAGTCTTATATCTGATAAGGGGCTAATACTCAAGATATATAAAGAACTCATACAATTCAATAGCAAAAAAAAAAAACCCCACAAAAAACATTTGATTAAAAAATGGGCAGAAAATCTGAATAGACATTTTTCCAAAGAAGACATAAAGATAGCCAACAAATACATGAAAAGATGCTCAACATCATTAATTAATAGGGAAGTGGGAATCAAAACTACAATGAGATGTCACCTCATACCTGTTAGAATGACTATTATCAAAAAGACAAAAAATAACAAGTGTTGCCAAGGATGTGGAAAAAAGGAACTCTTGTATACAGTGGATAAGAATGTAAATTGGTGCAACCGTTATGGAAAACCATATGGAGGTTCCTCAGAAAATTAAAAACAGAACTACTGTATCATCTGGCAATTCCACTTTGGGTATTTATCTGAAGAAAACACAAACACGAATTTGGAAAGATATATGCACCGCCATGTTCATTGCAGCATTATTATTACAATAGCCAAGATATGAAAACAACCTAAGTTCCTATCAACAGATGAATGGATAAAGAAATCATTCTTAATATGTGTGTGTGTAAAATTTATTTTCAGTGGAATATTATTCAGCCATAATAAAGGAGTGGCATCTTGGCATTTGCAACAACATGGATGGACCTCAAGGGCATTTTGCTAGGTGAAATAAGTCAGGCAGAGAAAGACAAATACCAAGTGGTCTCTCTTACATGTGGAATGTTACACAAACAAGCAACTCCTCGTAGATACAGAGAACAGACTGGTGGTTGCAAGAGGTGGGATGGGTAAAATGGGTGAACTGTTGTTTTTTAATAAGAACATTTTTAAGTTAGTTAATAAGCCTATTACTATCTGAAAGCCCCACTCTCTGTAACTCTAAAGTTCTACTGACTATATCGTAGGAAATAGTTATAAGTTATAGTTTATGGAACATTTTGTAGACCTTTTCACATCCTACTAATAATATACTTAATACTTCATTGTAATTTGTTGTCTGTCTCTCACACTCTGTTTAGCCCCTTGAAAGGAGCTGGCATTAGCGAGCATTCATGCCAGTTGCTGGCAATAGCGAGCACGTGGTGGGTCCTCAGGACATATTTATTAAATGACATTGTCTTCCACAGCAGAGGGAAGGAGGTTTGAAAGGAACAACATAACCTCGTATTAAATACACAATCAGGAACTTTTTATACTAAGCTCAAATTTTAGCACTAAAAAAATCTATTTGATGGTTCCATGATTTCTTCTCTGTCATCTCTCATGTCCAGTCATTGGTAGTTTTCTGAAGGCTTTCTAGAAATGTTTTTGGACTCTGACCCGTCCATGCCTTCCTACTGCCATTCCATACCTGGTCTCAAGTGTCATCCTTATCTTTATCCATTGCTTGGACTGTGGAAGCAGCCTGCAAGCCTCTCCCGGACCTAGCCTTCGGTCTCCTCCACAGTGTCGCCTCAGTGTCCCCTGCAGGTTTTTTCGGCCCACACTGCTGCAGGGTAAGGGGGAAACCTGTACTGTCCAATATAGCATCCATTAGCCACACGTGGCTACTGAGCTCTTAAAATGCAGCTAGTCCAAATTGGGATGCAGCTAGATATGAAACCCACACCCTATTTTAAAGACTTAGTGAAGGAAAAAAAATGTAAAATATATCATTAATAATTTTTATATTGATTACATGTTGATGTGGTTATATTTTAGATAAATTGGGCTAAATAATGTAATATCAAAATTAATTCTGTTTCTTTTTATATTTTTAATATTTTTAAATGTTTATTTATTTTTGAGGGAGAGAGAGAGTGCAAGTAGGGGAGGGGCAGAGAGAGAGACAGAGTGTGAAGCAGTCTCTAGGCTCTGTGCTGATAGTCCTGACTCAGGGCTTGAATTCATGAACCGTGAGATCATGACCTGAGCCAAAGTCGGATGCTTCACCAACTGAGCCAGCCAGGCGCCCCTCCTGTTTCTTTTTATTTCTCTAACGTGGGTACTAGAATATTTGAAATTATGTGTTTGGTTCCTCTTACATTTCTGTTGGTCAGTGCTAGTCCTAACTGTAACATGACATTGAAAGTTTCTTATAACCCAGCCTCAGATACCTCTTTAGCCTTGTATCCCAGCCCTTCCTGACCTCCTCAGAACTTCCCTTAACTCCCAGATCTCACCAGTCCTATTTATACGTGTGTGTGTGTGTGTGTGTTTGTGTGTGTTTCATATTCTGTTCCTTCTTTCTGAAATGTCCTCGCCTTTCTTTGTTAGCTCTAAAAATCCTACTCGGGTTTTTAGGACCCAATTTAAAAGTCCCACACTGGTGAAATGATGCCCTATTTCCTCAGACAGAGTTCACTACTTCTCCTCATAGCAGAATCTTGGTGCCTCCATTATTGTGCTGACCTTGCTCTTCTGCCATGAGATGTCTTCTTAACCACGCTTCTCAAGGGAGAAGGCTGTACCTTATTTCTGTCATGACCCCTGAGGGCATTACCTGGTGTGTATTAGATATTTAATCGACATTTATTCAAATGTATGAATTAATTTAGTCCTCCTGCTTCACACACCACTATTTTTACATTTATCCAGCCTTGATCATCTGACCCATTGGCCATGGAAAAAATACTAGATGTTGAGGTGGACAGCACCTTTCAGCCATAACCCCAGTTTCAGATTTTATGTTCAATAAAGTGGCCTCTTTGTCCTCACTGGTTGACTTACAGTAATTAAAAAATTATATACTTGGGTTTATGAAATCCGTGGATATTGTACAGACTAAGGATAAAATAACAGTGTAAATAACATTTCTACTATTTTATTTATAGGGATTTCATATAAGATTTTTTCAGCTGAAGATTCTACTCCTAAACAAGATTGAAAGTCACTGTTCTAATCCTAAATTTTGTTTACATTTCCATCCCAAAGGTTTCCTTTTGTTTTTGATGAGGATGTTTGTAGTATCATGTGAGTTCATATAGAGTAAGACTTCTAAAGACTGGCTGCACAGTAGGCACAGCTGGGAAGCTTTCAAGAGTACTGATGCCCAGACCCACTCCCAGGGATCCTGCTATAGTCGGGCTGGGGGAGGAGGGCTTAGGCACTGTCTTTATGAAAAGCATAAATATCTCTTAATAAGTTGGTTCCACAAGTGCTTAAAGAGCCAGGTAAACTATAAAAATGTTGGGGGCACCTGGGTGGCTCCCTCAGTTAAGCGTCTGACTCTTGATCTTGGCTCAGATCATGATCTCACAGTTGTGAGATCGAGCCTCACAACAGGCTCTGTGCTGGACATGGAGCCTGCTTGGGATTCTCTCTCTCTCTCTCTCTCTCTCTCTCTCTCTCTCTCTCTCTCTCTCTTTCTCTCTCTCTCTCTTCCTCCCTCCCTCCCCCACCAAAAAACTGCCCTTCCCTGGCTTGGGCACTCTCTCTCTCTCTCAAAAAACAAAAACAAAAAAACACCTATAAAAATGTTGAAGTTTTTAATGGATCATTTTCTTTCCTCTTATTTAATGATATTGTGAGTAAAGGTAATGTTATTCTTAATGTATGATTTTAGGGTCAAAAACAAAATTTAATTAAACCTAACTTCTGTGGACAATTTTCTGAGTTGTCTGAAATTAATATTTCCCATTTCTCTCATTCTCTAAAACCTACATGCTGCAGAATTTTAATGTCCCTTATTGGTAAAAATAGCTAACAGAAGATCTATTTTAGATCATGTTAAGAGAACTGACAAGGACAGTGATTGTGAGGAGATTACCCAGGTAGTGGCCTCCCTGGCATCCGTGTTAGCCTGAGTAAACAGTACTCCTGTGACACAACCTTGATAGCCTTGCCGCATTGATAAAAATCAGACATTCTGTTTAATCACTTTTTAATGATATTGTTCCTTTTGTTCTTGGTATGTGGAAACTGGCACTTTTTTTAAGTCATGGGAAAGAGTTAACTTCAATTTCCTAATTCAGTAAAATGGGTTGGTAATGTACATATAATTCTTGTGGGGACAGGAAGAAAAAATTACCTAATTTCTGTTTATCAAAGGTCTCTTCATACATTTTTTAAAAGTTATAAAGTACCTGCAATCTTGAAAGGAAGAAAATCTGACGTAAATACTCTGGTGACATTCAAAGAAAATCCTATGAATTCTGACAGCATGCTCCATGTCATTGGTGTATATTGTTAAAATGCAGATGGAGGAGCACCTGGGTGGTTCAGTCAGCTAAGCCTCGACTTCAGCTCAGGTCATGATTTTGGGGATCGTGAGTTCAAGTTCTGCATCCGGCTCTGTGTTGACAGCTCAGATTCTGTGTCTCCCTCTCTCTCTGTTCCTCGCCTGCTCACACTCTGTCTCTATCTCAAAAATATAATAAACATTCATGGGGCTCCTGGGTGGCTCAGTCGCATAAGCGTCCGACCAGCTCAGGTCATGATTTCACAGTTTGTGGGTTCAAGCCCCATGTCGGGCTCTGTGCTGACAACTAGCTCAGAGCCTGGAGCCTGCTTCAGATTCTGTATCTCCCTTTCTCTCTGACCCTCCCCTGCTCACGCTCTCTCTCTCTCTCTTTTAAATAAATTTAAATTTTTTTTTAATTTTTTAAATATAATAAATATTTTAAAAATTTAAATGCAGATGTAAATAAGCACAAGTTTTGCAATTCATCAATTTGTTGAAATGGCTGGCCTTTTAGGAAAAAAAATATACATGTGGGATGGAATCCTTTAGGGCATAAAAATGGAATAGAATCTTTTAGTTAACTTGGTTATTTGCAGTCGGTATGTCATCTGTGTGAGACTGATGTCATGCAGATTGAATGCAGAGGCAAACTTGGTGTGTGTGTGTGTGTGTGTTTGTGCGTGCACACGTGTGCTTTAAAGCCCCACTCCCAGAATATGAAGTGAGTGTGAAGGGCGCCACAATAACCCTGGATCTGTCAAGAATGTACCTATTTTTAACAAACTGGATCAAGTGTCAGCACTCAATAGGAGATGAAGAAGTGGGCAGAGACTGTGTTCCACAGATCCAGTGGATGGTAAACGGCCCTCTGGCGTGTTTACAGTACAGCTGTGCTTTCTTAATGGCTCTGCCGCTGCCATGCCAGGTAAAGTTTTCTTTGCACGTGATGAATGGCAAAGAATTCTTTAGTCGAGGGAACCAAAGGAGCTGGGAGGAGGAAAAGGGAAGGGAAGAACGGAAAAAAGAGAGAAAAAGAAACACGCAGCTCCAGAGGGAGATAGTCTGTGCTTTGCAGTTGCTTGTGTGGATAGAAACCAGATGGTAAGCTGGAACACCCGCTTGGCTATCTGAGGAGCCAAACATATGGTTAATGGTCGGGAGAAATAGCTTTCAGAGCCAGGGCTTTGCTGACTGCTTCATATTACAGATTGTTACAGTGTGTCATTACATTGCCAACCTAAGTGCTTAATACCCACTGCGGGCGCTGGGCATACACTTACAAGAAGGACTTTTAGCTCTTTGCTGGCTCTGAATCCAGAAGTGACATCATAGGGAGGCTTAAAATGTCTGGTGTTGGGAGGTAGGGAGAAGAGTAATTCTGTAGTGGAAACAACATTTTTTTTTTACAAGCCAAGCTTTCACTCCACCGAACTCTACTGTTTTTCTGAGAACCTTTTTAAACAAGAATCTTTCTCTGTCTCTCTGTCTCTGTCTCTCTCACAGACACACACACACACACGTTCTGACACAGAAATCTAAAGCACAGGCCATGTGCCCCCACCCCCAAACCCAGTGGACTGGACACCCCTCTTTCACCTGGAAGCCACATCACGGCACTCACAGGGCCTGCATTTGAAGTTTCTGTTTGGGGAGCTTTAGGCAACAGCAGGCCTGTGTTATCTAAGGAACTGCTGAGCCCATTCATCTGCTTTTCACGGCCCGCTTCCTTTTATTTTTAGCCAAATCCGTCAGGCCTGACAGGCGGGTAATTCGAGCCAGAGAAAGGGCAGAGCTCCAGGTCCTTTCCACAAAGCAATTCTTCTCCTCCCTCCTGGGAGGGCTCCAGACTTGGCCTGCTTCAGGCAGATGGATTTGTTGAGTCATGTGAGATCATTTACACAAAAACACAGTGAGGCAGTGGAAATTAAAAAAAAAAAAAAAAAAAGGGTGGGGGAAGAGGAGGAGGGAAGCCAGGGGGAGTGTGTGCTGCCGTGGCTGCTGGGAGCATAGGAATTCTGCAGCGAGGCAGCTAGACTGAGGAATGCTGTAGATTCATTTGTGTATAAGGTAATGTCTAGTTTACACAGCGGGGTGGAGCCAGGCCGGGGAGGCTCCTCAAACTACTTGCCTGTATTTAAAAGAAGAAGGGGGTGTGGGGAAACTTTTTCTTTTTCGTTTTAAAGCAACACCCACCAAACAAAGACCACACTGTTGACAGCGTTGGGTTCCAGTAGCAGTAAACTACCAACAGAATGATTTCGAGAAAATGAGTTTGCTCTGTGATGTAATACAAGTTTGCTTTGTCCTGACTCCAGCATGACTGAGGCAGAAGGGGAGGGAGGAGAGGAGAATTGGAACAGGACTCTTGGTTAATGGTTTCCAGAGATTATTTAGCAGGACTTGAGTGGAGGGAGGAAAGTGGTATAATTTGGAGAATTACTTCGAGGCGTACCATAATTGTGGTAGGTAAAATAAAGTCATTACTATGGCTTCCTTGCTCAAGAGGAATTGAGCAATGATTTTCAAATGCCACGGAAGGTATCATTTTTCCCTACCACAGTATTCCTACTCCTCTGGCTTCTGGAACATTAAAAAAAGCCCAACTCTTGCATCATAGTAAACAGTATTAACAGCTAGTGAATCAGTTTTGTTTACTTTTTATACCACAAGCCTCTAAAACATTCCATTAAAAATTTGTCATCTGCTCATTCATGAAATTCTTTTTTCTTCTTCTTTAAATTTGCTTATATGCATTAGCTGTGCTTGGGTGTGGATTTTTCCTTCTCTTACTGGAATAAAAGAGTTCATGAGAGAATAACGACTGAGTTATCTAAATGTATGTTTTTATACCAGATGTAATGAAACAGTGCTATGTAGAGCAAAGGGAATATTTGGAAACAGCTTCAGAAACTTAGAAATAGGAGAATTTCAAAATACATACCACGATTATTTTCATTGTGACACATTTCTGCACATCTGCATTTATTTTGAGCCCTACTATGCACCTGTTTCCCTTAGCCTCCCTAGAATGTAGGTCACCATCACTACGGTTCCTCATACCTTGTTGATATATCTTTTTAAATTTTTAAATGTTTTTACTTATTTTTGAGAGACAGAGAAAGAGAGAGAGAAAGAGAGAGAGAACGAGTGGGGGAGGGGCAGAGAGAGAGGGAGACACAGAATCCGAAGCAGGCTCCAGGCTCTGAGCTGTCAACACAGAGCCCAACGCAGGGTTCAAACCCACGAACCGTGAGATCATGACCTGAGCTGAAGTTGGACACTTAACCAACTGAGCCACCCAGGCGCCCCCTCTTGTTGATATTTTAAAAGTTGAAACATTCTGCCATTTTTTCCAGACCTAGATACACTCAGAATATATATATGATTATAGTAACTTAGGTCATAAATTCTTTCCTTTAATATTTACCGTTGAGTTATGATAGTAAGCACTCAGACACACCTTTACCTAGAATAAACACAGCACTTACAATGAAAATAGTCTAGTCTAATAGGGTATCTGCTCCAGTATCTTCCAGGCAGCTCTAATGATCCAACTCTGATGGGTTAAAGGCAGTTTTCATTTATTTTACTTGAAGAGAGAATTGGTGAATTTTTGCGGTTGTTAATTGTGCACATTTTGACTATAGGATAGCAACATTAGTGTTATGTGATTAAGAGTTGTCATTATTTTGGATGACCCTGACTGCTTCTCTGTGCTATAAATAACAGCATCTAAAGTGAAGGCTTTAAAAACAGTGATGTTGAGACCTTCCTTAGGACTCTTCATTAACTCTATAATATCCTTGATATTCTAAAAAAGGATATTTGTCACAGAAATTTAGTGAACATCTTACAACTGAACATATATGTATGTTGCTTAGATAAATGTAATCACTATAAACACCTCTATGATCTGGGATTCTGTTTTTATTTTGAAATGGGAGCCTTTTTGTTTATAAGTTCATTAAAAACTAAAAACTGTTTCTGTAAGGCAAAAAAAGATTTGTCGTTTAAACCTATCCACATCCTTGAGTGTTCCCTCTACGTCAGGGTTTCTCAGTCTCAGCACTGTTGACACTTTGGACTAAATAATTCTTTATTATGGAGGCTATTTTGTGTATGGTAGAATATTCAGCAGCATCCCTGTCCTCTGCTCACTAAATGCCAGTAGCAGCCTCTCCCCCAGTCATAACCAAAAAAAAAAGCTCCATGCATTGAAGTGTCCCCTGTGGGGCAAAGTCACCCTGGCTCAGAGTCATTGCTGTATTCTTATTTTGGTTCGGAAGTTCACTCTTCGCCTCATGATTTTCGCACTCATTTACTTCTGATATTGAATTCAAGGTATAAAGTACCATTTTTCCCTCCGGCATTTATCCTAAAAGTGGGAACCCCAAATTAGGTAAAATTTTCCAAGGCCTCAAGCAAGGGTATTTTGAAGGGAAAATTTCCCCTCCAAAAGACCTAGAGTTTTGTCACACAGAGCAGTCTCTCTCTCAGAATTCTGGCCTTAGCAGGTGGAACCCTTCAAGGCTGCGATGCAGCAACTTTCCCAGAGCTGTTCAAGAGGAAGTGGCCCCACCGACCGTGCCTGGGGATGTTGACATAAGAAGAAAGGGAACTTCTCTGCAGGGACCGGAGTAGGGAGCCTAGGCCACTAGTTCAGCGGCACTCTGCAGGCTCTCCGCCTTCATATCTAGCCCCAGAAAGAGGGAAAGGCAGCCACAACAGTTCTTTCTCAGGAGCAAAGCAGACGTCCTCCCCACCCCCGATGGCTGTGGTCTCAGAAGCTGGAACTCTCGTTAAACAAGGAATGCGGAGCTCTCCACAGGCTAAGGCAGGCATAAATTTCCTCTTGTTTGTTTTGTGAGGACTAGTGTCGACTGCTGTAATGAGATCAGAGGATACCCCAGGGACGAGGCCTCCAGGTCGGCTGCTGGAGCTGTTTTCTGTGGCTGTTCTCTTGGCTGCTGCGGAAGAACGCAGTGACTCCACAGGCTTCGGGTTATGATGCGAGGAGGCGATGGTGCCCTTGTTTCACTCCTTGCCGTCTTGCCTCTCTGAGGCTGCCGAAACGTCAGCGTGCAGTCGTCCAGTTCTAAACCATGGAAGAGCACATGGAAGGCAGATTCCTTTCCTCTGGGCCGAGGACACACCGAGCTGTGTGTGGAAAGTACGGCCTTGTACGGGGAAGTGACTGCCTCCTTGGGAAAACGCCTGCACTGCTGATGCTGGCCACTTGTCCCTCTCTCATCACCTGGGCCACTCTTATGCTCATCCTTACGTAGCATCACTCTACAATAGAAGAGTTCAGGTGTGAGTTACAACAATGCAGCATGTGCTACAAAGACCACATTTCTGGCTCCAGCCTGAATTATTGCCAAATGGCTACATAGGGGACCCTAAATACAGCAAAATTGACTTTAGGGAACCCCAAATTGAATACTTCTGGAAGAACAGTATATACTGAGCTAGTACAGCCTGACCCCCTTCTAGCCCTCTATGCCCACCCCACCCACCCAGAACAATCCCTAGGTATGTTGGATAAATAAGAAAATTGTGAGAACCTACAAGGGAAATTCCCACGTGCCAGAAGATATTGATGCCACAGGCCTGTAAGTGATTCCAATCTGCCTGTGGGCTCTAGATTCTAAGGGCTGTGATGTTTATGCTCACATGGGAACTGTTTGCCAAAGGGGACAAGAAGAATTCCCCCCCAGAGCCTGTGTCAGGCTTTGAGTGTGTGTGTTTGGGGCATGGGGATGGGAGATGGAAATCCAAGGTTATACTGTTTGGATAGCTGTGGGGTCTGTATTTCCACCGTCTGCAAAGTATGGCAACTTCAGTTGTTTTGACAAAGACACTATACTGGTTTGAAACATTGAAAGCTGTAGGGCTGTGGTAGAAGCAAACCTCAGATCCCTCTGGAAAGGTTAACAAGCCAGGACGTGGGACACCCTCACGAAGAACAAGCCACACTAAGGAGAGGCTGGCATTGGAAGGTACAGAATTAGAACCTCAAGAAAGCAGAGATTAACAGTGAATCCCCGAGACTGCTTTCAACAAGGTCCCATCCTGCCAAATTGAGCTTTCTTCTGAGGATTAATGAAAATTTCTTCCCGGAGGAACAAGGCATTACACCCAATCTGGCTTACTAAGCAGATGAGTTTCAGTTGTAAACACTAGCCCCCCAGAAAGGCAAAAGCCCCTCATTACACTTATCCTCAAGGTATTCTTGAGAATATTTAAATTCCTTCATTGGGAACCTTTTATCGGAGAGATAGCTGGTCTCCTTGAGCTTCTATAAAGAGCTACCTTTCTAGCAATTTCCCTTGTTCCTTTTTAGCGGGTCATTCTGAAGTAACCCGCTAACAAAGCTTTGTGTTAAATTATTTCAGCTTCTCAGCAAATCACAGGAAATGTGTTTGCCTGAATTGTTAAGCAAACCCCCCAAGGGAGAAGGAAGGGATTGTTTGAAGGTCTCTGGGATTCTTTCAGAGTAAAATCAAAGAAACACCGTAGTCAGGCAGGGTTGGTAAACCATCTTAGGTGGATACAATTTAGCCTTCTCAGTCCATGGTGGACAAATGGATGGGGGATTGTGTAGAACTCTGGACAGCCACCAAGTACAATCCATGCAGTGACATGCACTATTGGCAAACATGAACTGAAGATGCCAGAATTAAAGTATGATCCTTTGTTAATTAATAGGGTGGTGAAATCTCTTATGTTCAGTTTTTTCTACTGAGGCATGCAGAGGGTACCAAAAAGTGCCCTCTTGACTTAAACATGATGTCGTATGTCTCAAGAGAAAATTCTTCTTTTTTTCAAATATTTTTTAACATTTATTTACCATTGAGAGACAGAGAGACAGAGCATGATCAAGGGGGAGGAAGAGAGAGGGGAGACACAGAATCCAAAGCAGGCTCCTGGCTCTGAGCTGTCAGCACAAGCCGAACATGGGGCTTGAACTCCCAAACCATGAGATCGTGACCTGAGCCAAAGTCAGACGCTCAACCAACTGAACCGCTCAGGTGTCCCCAAAATTCTTCTTTTTAATACTTAATAAAATTAAGTATTTTCTTCTTGATTTAGACCTGGCTTCCTTCTTTTAGTCTCAAAATATTCTGGCCAAATGAGTAGATTATACATACTGACATTAAAGCATCAGAAGAAGATAAGCGGAAATAGGCTCATGTGGTGCCAGATTTAAAGAAGATCTTCCTAAACATTTGTCTTAGTTAGAGCTGCTGTAACAGAATACCATAGACTGAGTGGCTTAAGCAACAGTTTATTTCTCACAGTGCTGGAAGCTGGGAAGTCCAAGAGCAAGATGCTAGTCCGTTTGGTCCTAGTGAGGGGTCTCTTGCAGACAGTTGACTTCCTGATATGTTCTTACATAGCAGGGAGAGGAGATGGGTGGAGGTGGGATACACACATGCAAATTCTCTGGTGCCTTTTCTGACAAGGGCATGAATCCCATTATAAGGGCTCCATGACCTCATCTAAACCTAATTACCTCCCCAAAGCCCTGGCTCTAAGTATCGTAGCACTGGGGATTAGGCAATACATGAATTTGGGTGGGGGGATGTGAACATTCAATGCATAACAACTTTTTTTTTAATAACATTATAATTACATTTTTCATGTACTGAACAGCTACTATGTAGGGTGATAAGATAGGTGGTGGCTGTTTGGGCATAAGACAGATAAGGTATCTTCCCTTGGAATGCTTAGAATCCAGTAGGGTGATTGAGAGGTAAACCCCTACTTTCAATTACAAGCAGAATGAGATAGTGCTGAATAGTGGGGAGAAACAGAGGATGGGAAGGGGCTTATCTCTTTTTAACACTATACATTAGGTACTCTCTTCATGTTATTCCATTGATCTTCAGACAATCTGAAGAGATATAAAGAATTTTCCCCAGTTCTGTGGACAAAGGAATAAAGACTCAGGGTTAGTAGTTTGCTGAAATCACATGTGAAGAGTCAGAGTAGATACTCAGATGGAGTGACTTGTCCCCCAAGTCAGTCCTTGCCCACTCTCCTGAAGGGCTTGCCGTGCCCAGTGAAGCCACATCGGTACAGACCTAGAGGGTCAGAACCTGCTTGGGATTCTCTCTCCTTGGGTTTCTCTCCCTCTCTTTCTGCCCCACTTGCACTCGCATGCATGCTTTCTCTCTCTCAAAATAAACAAACAGTTTTGAAAAAAAAAGATATTCCTAAATTACTGGGGGACTGAAATTGACCCTTTACGAGTGATAGCCGTTACTCTAATCATTAGATGTCCTTATGTACGATTTGATGAAGTGGGGGAAGCCCTCAGCACGTGTGCCAGATGTAGTCCTCTGAAAGCAATGGACACACTATCACGTGGCGCTCTTACTGTGCCTTGTCTGGCTCTCAGAGCAATATTTTGTGCTACCACCAGTGACTCTCTTTACAATTTATAATTCTCTCATTTCTGTTCCGTATCACATTTCTTGTTGAACCATTGGTCATATGCTAGTTGAAATTTCAGAACATTAATTTTCAAATTGTGTAACCCATCCTTGGGGAAGAAGGCCTCTAATGATTCTTGATGGGAAGACGCTCTTGTCCTTCTGGCTTGGGTTGTTTGTTTTCCATGGCATGTTGTGAAGGCAGGGCATGGGGGGCAAGGCAGATTGGCAAACGCTGTTCAGTATCTTAGGGCAAAACCATGTTACGGCGTGTTTGCTGCCTAAATGTGAGGGTGGCAAGGATACCAAAGTCCTGAAGAACTAGAGACATATATTTGCTGTGACTTTGAGGATGGAGAGAGGCCTGTAGGGAGCTCTTCAGGAAGCTCTGCTCTGATCCCCCTGCCTCTTTTTCAGAAAGAAAGGAAGGAGCCAGCCACATGGGAGGTGTGTGTATATATGGAGAAGGGGACAGGGGTCCATTTGTTGCTTTATCTTTGGATCCTTTAATTGCAGCACTGTGACCCTTATTGTGGAAGAGAAGGATTGGACTTAATGGCCTTAAAGTGTATCCAGTCTTATACAAGGATTCCGTCCAATTGAAGGTTGTCAGATTTCACTTCAGAGACATGTAAATTACTCCAACTCATAAAAACAGGGGTGGGAGGGCATTAGGCATGTATCTCTCATCTGTTTGTTGGATTTCCCAAGCTCGTAAGTCCTAGTTTTAGAGAATTTCCTCTACACTTTTGTCATCTTGCCTTTTCCCCTTTCTTTCTAAACCCTGTTTGTCTTTCTGTGACTTTGCTTAATCCTTCCTCACAAGTTCTCAAGTCCACATGCTTGAACCCTCTGCCTAGGCTGCTGGATTTGGTGGTGGGAGGGGAGGAACAAGAGGCCATTCCACAGACTGATGTCAGGGTGCATTATACCGAAAGGCCAACAAGACCATTTCCCTTGTGAGTGATCTGCTTGCTCCTATTGGTCTATTTCCCAAAGGAGTGCCTGAGCAACCCAGCTTTGTGTTATACTACAGAAGCCTTCTAGAACGAATGTCTAGAAAAGGGGTGTAGGAGTTGGCATGGGCAAAAAAGCCCGGCTCATCATACTCCATTCTGTATTGGCAATGAGTATTAGTTGCATTTTCAAGGGCCAAGAAATAGCACTACACACACACACACACACGCACGCACGCACGCACGCACGCAATCGCACGCACACGCACGCACACACACACAAACAGCCTTTGACACGTTTAAGGTGTCAAGAGTAAGAGTAAATACTCTAAAAAGTACTCTCATTCGAGTAAGGAGACTACAGTAAAATTGGCTTATGCTGTTCTCACCATACCTCTATACCACATTATCAGTGATCCAGGGAAAATAGACTTTTCTCTGTGGTAGGTGGAGGCTGGTGGTAAATAAATAGTGGAGAAACAGGTAAGCCCGGTCTTAACTTGACTCCAGCGCCACTTGCTGACACCCAAAGAAGCCAGAGGACGTGGTGCCGTCACGAGGAGCCTGAACCTCTCCGTCCCTTCTGTTAATGAGGACCTGGCTGGTGAGGGGCGCTTGTCTGCATCACTGAACTTGTTCCAAGGTGTCTTTGTTTGCTTACCTGCCTTTTTGTTTTCCTTTCTCTTTGTAGCCTTCACCTTTTCTGTTCACTCTCTCTTTGATCTCTTCTTCTCTCTACTTTTCTGCTTACTCACACTCCTACCCACCTGGAAAGATGAATTACATTTCATTAACCTTTCTGAAGCCTAAGGTTGACCACAGGCTTTGTTGCCCATTGAGCCAACTCTGTTAGGATCAACCGAGTGGAAGTCCCACGTTAGCTTCTAGGATCGACGTTCTCCAGGCATTCTTTGAAGGTATCTGTACTTGCCTTTTGTTTAGTATCACAGGAGTCCAACTTCAAGAATGATTAAAAAGAAACATTGAAAAATAGAATAAAGAAGAAAACTCCCTTAATTCCACCATGGTAACACAGGTATCTTTTCCCCTAATGCTTTACATTTAAGATTCACTCTCCTTTTTTAAGCTGTGGGTTTCTCTAAGCTTCTAAATGGAATTGGCTGCAGAACAACCAGGTTCTCTCTGTTTCAAAGGAGATTTAAAGTACTTGATAGAACAAGGCCAGTCTTTTTGGTTGCTGGCCAGAAGTGAACTGACCCAATTTCTAAAACTGTCATCTGTTTGCTGAGGTGTTTTCTGTTGGTGATGTGTGTGTGTATGTGTGTGTGCATGTGCGTGTGTGTGTGTGTTATTAGGAGAGGTTTATTTTATTTTGGGGCTTTGTACATATTTTAATTCTCTAGTTTCTTGAAATGAAGTCACTTCCAGCCAGGGTCTACTGCCTATGACAGCATGACTAAGAAGAATGCTTTTTCTTCTCTGAATCTGGTTTCATCATTTAAAAAACTACCACTCAGATCAATAGCAATACTAGCTGAGAGTATTAATACAAAAGTGCATTGCATGGTTTTGAGACTATATAGCTGTAAGATACTCTTAACAGTATTTTTCTAAAATATTTACAACGCTGGGCATATATATTAAGGATTTTCCTTTAAAAAAAACCAAAGGCAGCCTGTAATGATTATCAACATTGTGTTTAAAATTCTCTGTTAACTCCATATCATCTTAGGCTCTGTGAGTGAGTGCAAGGAAAAAAGTCTATTCATAATTTTTATTAAGAACTCTCTATGTGACTAATATTTCCCTCAAAGAGTTTTTATTTTGACTTTGTTGTATAACCAATATACATGAAAATGATAAGAACACTTGGGGTAGTGGGGCCACAGGGGAGAGTCCATAATTGCTTTAGTGCAAACTATATACCCAAGCTCTGAGGGAGGGGGGATTGTGGCATGATTGGAGCTGGGTGGAATTTCCTTGGGGAAATTGTGTTCAAGAATCCTTGTCTGTTTGTTATTATCTTCTTGTGCCCACCTTTCCTGTGTTGATACCAATGTGTACATTTGAATGGGACTGTGACATCAGACATCTGTGCAAGGCATTTGGACAAGTTTCCCAGTTACATTCTGGGCTGTAGTTTTTAAATGTATTGAATTAGGTATATTAAAAAGGAAACCACGTGCGTAGAGTTCTACTTTAAAACAGAAATGTGGGGTGCCTGGGTGGTTCATTTGGCTAAGTGTCCAAGACTCTTGATTTCGGCTTAGGTCATGATCTCATGCTTAGAGAGATTGAACCCCATGTTGGGCTCTGCACTGACAGTGTGGAGACTGCTTGGGGTTCTCTCCCTCTCTCTTTGCCTCTCCCCAGGTCATGCTCTTGTGAGCACTCTCTCTGTCTCTCTCGCAAAATAAATAAAAATTAAAAAGTTCTTTTTTAATAAAACAGAAGGGGCACCTGGGTGGTTTAGTCAGTTGTCCGACTTCAGCTCAGGTCTTGGTCTCACGGTTCATGGTTTGAGCCCTGCTTCAGGTTCTGTGCTAACAGCTCAGACCCTGGAGCCTGCTTCAGATTCTGTGTCTCCCTCTCTCTCCGGCCCTCCCCTGCTTGCACTCTCTCTCAAAACTAAATAAACATTAAAAAAAATAAAAATAAAACAAATGTATTAGTATCTGCTTCTGGAAACTCAAAGAGTAAAAGTTATATGCATAATTTTCTTTCAGTCATTATAAGATTGGTTAGAATTAGATACTGAATTTTCTTGACTTTGAAGCAGCAATTACCCAGGCATCAGGTACATAAGGGGTGTTTAGATGTATTTAGGCTACAAAATCAGAAATCCAGGATCTCTTCATGTTGTATGTCATTGTTAAAATATGTTATTGCTATGACTGAATGTGGTATTTTCTTTGGAATCCCTGTGTCTCAAATAGTCAGGGAGTGATCTGCAATTTCCTCTCCCTATTTTCTGATTTGTAAAAGAAATTTAATAATATGTTCACAGAATATATTATTTTGTGTGGAGTAGGAGTTTATCTTTTGAAAATATAGATTACAAAGTCATTTTCTTAATAGTGAAAGATGTTCATTTAGAGAATATAGCCTTGGACTTCTCTGTGTCCTTGATTCAGCAGACATACCAGGGCCTCATGTCATTCTCCAGTAGACAAAGGCTGAGTGCTAAGAACTAAAGGTGATTATGATTAGTGGGATTATTACTACTTTTTTCTTTTCCTACTGAACATTTTCTATATTGTTATTATATTATTATTAAAAATTGGGGTCACCTGGGTGGTTCAGTGGGTTGAGTTTCCGACTCTCGATTTCAATTTAGGTCATGATCTCATGGTTTGTGAGTTTGAGCCCTGCACTTGGCTCTGTGCTTGGGATTCTGCTTGGGATTCTTTCTCTCTCCGTCTCTCTCTGCCCTTCCCCTGCTCGCTCGCTCTCTCTCTCTCTCTCAAAATAAATAAATCTAAAAAATTAAAAAATAAAAATAATATATATTTTAAAGCACTGCATTTGCATGTAAACCTGTAATTCTCGTCTTTATAGAAAGGTTCAGATATATAAACCCTTCCTAGATGCAAACAGAAAAAGAACACAGAAATAAGGTGATTACAAGGAACCTTACAATGTTTGTTCTTCTATCAGATTCACCCATAGACATCTTTTAAAGAAAAGGCTCCAAGTCTAATTAAGTGGTTGAAGATATGTTCTTTCTTTACTTTTCCTTAATATTTGATAAAGTAAGAACCCTGGAGTGGCACAATAACTACTTTACTCTAAAATGTAATTCAAGTGAATCAAAAATTCTCCCTAAAGAACCAATAGCATGGATAAAAATAGGGACCCTTATTCCATTTGAGGGAATGTTAAATCATCTGGTTCATTTGGCTCATGTAAAACTGACCTCCTGGATTCCCTTATCGTAGGGCCTCTGTGGAAGGTCCTGTCTATTGAGCTCTGACTGTGGTACAACCAGTCTTCAGCAAATGTTTGTTCCTTTATTCCTTGTAGGAAGCAGGGAAGGCATTGAGGTCTGGCACAAAGTAAGTGGTGCTCACATGCTAGATCCTTTCTCCTCCCAAGAACACCCATGCCTGAGCTAGAAACTCTTAAATAACTGACCTCTCTGGATTATTAATCACTATATCCTCATTATCCAGCTCCAAGTAAGTACTGAGAAAATAGTAGTTGAATGAATATTCTTGTTCCTGTGTATTTGCAGTCACTCTGAGCATATAGTATCCAGCTTTTCCTTGGCCACTGGCATGTCCAGTCTCTATGACCTTAAGTCTTTTGATTTGACTCTGTAAACTTTTGATGTCCAGTATGGTAGCCACTAACTACATGTAGCTATTTACATTTAAATTTAATTAAAATCACATAAAATTTAGAATTCAGCCCTTAGCTTCACTAGCCATACTTTAAATGCTCAGTAGCCACATGTGGCCAGTGGTTACCCTATTGGATAGTACAGGCATGGAGCATTGCCATCATGGTAGAAAGTTCCACTGGACACAGAACTGCTCTGTGTCTTCCTGAGCGCCAGCTGATGGATTTCCTCTTTGTGTTTGCAGTGCAGCTGTCTGCTTCAGGAAGTGAGGTCTACAGCAACGAGGAGAATCTTCCAAAGCTGCCTCGCACTGTGACATGTCTGAGCCCTTGCTCCAGTCCCTGCAACATGAACAAGGTAAGAGATACTTTTGGGAATCAGTCTTTGTGTCTTCTTTATGGTACCCTGATTTTTCTGGGTACATAATGTGTGAGGAGGTTGCTTCTCCTACCACAAACATTCCAGAGATTGGAGAGTTGTGTGACCCCAGTGAGTGGTATTTATTGGCAGGGTCACATGAGGTGGTGGCCATGCTGCAGTTGTGTAGTCTTACAGATATGTCACTGTGTTTATCAGAGGCTTCTGGTTGGCTGAAATACTGGCTGTTAATGTAACTGCCTTGGTATGAATGTTGGAAGATTATGACTCTGGAGCCAGAATATCTGGATTTAAATATCAGCTCTTCCAGATGCTAGCTTTGATGACCTTGGTCAAGAGGCTTAATTTCTCTGTGCCTCAATTTCCCTATCTGTAAAATGCTGATGATAATAGTACCTACCTTGTGGGGTTTTCAGAAGGATGAAATGAGTTAATATGTGCACGATAGTAACTTAATATAGTGCTTATCTACATTATAAATTTGATACATTTGATAATATTTGCTGTTGTTTTTGATGTGGGGGATACTGTTGTCCCTTAGACATTGATGCAGGAAAGTCTTAGGTGCATCTGCAACATTTCCATTTATTCCTTGTTTGACTCAGCAAGTAGCAATGGATTACCGGATGGGCACTGAGGGATGAACAATGAATGGGGCTTGGGTTTTGCCTGCAGCAGGTGACAGCTTGGGGGCAGTGTGGCTAGTGGTTTTAACGAAATATGTACCAGAAACTCTGGAAGCACAGAAGAAACATCTGACTTTGGGAAATATGGAGAGGACAGTGACATTTTGAGTCAGATCCTGAATGATAAATGGTCATTTCTTGACACAGAAGTAGGGCAGGGCATTCCAGGTGAAGGAAACAGGCTATGTTTAGGCACAGAAGCATCTGAGAAAGTCTGGCGTGTGTAGAGAACTTGGTACAGCAGGACATCTCAACTTCAACACTGTTAACATTTGGACTGAGTAATTCTTTATAGTGAGAGGCTGTCTTCCACACTGAAGGATGTTCAATAGCTTCCCTTTTGTCCCACTTTAGTTGTGACAACCAAAAAAAAAAAAAAAATTACACATTGGCATTTACCAGTGTCCATCCCATGGGGGGACAAAGATACCCCTGGTTGAGAACGACTGCATTGGTGGAAGATGGTAGATATGAGCCCAGAGAAGGAGGTAAGTGTCCAATTCTGAGAGCCACTGAAGGACCTAAAACAAGGGAGAGACATTTCCAGAGGTCTATAAGAAGAGGTAAATTATCATATTAGCTATAGGTTGTGATGGAGTTGGACAGTGCTTTTAGACACTGTGGGCTTCAAAAGGTATTATGGAATCCCTAGGCTTTAGAAGGCCCATTTCATATGTTGAGATTCTTTTACTAAGAACCCCATTCCAGCAGTAATTTTTCTCATGGCCATTTGTTTAGCCTTCTCCGGATGGCTGCATAACTCTCCTGGAAGAGACCAGAAAATAATAAGCAATTGTTTTTCAGAGATTTTCATTTGGCAGAGTTAAGCCTAAGAGAAGGAAACTTTGTTTCCTCCACTCCACCATTGCCTTAAATATTTACCTTTAAGCAGTCTTTGAGAAGAGATCTCTTGGAATACTGGAAAGTAGACAGGTATTCTACCCCAAGATCATGACTGGAGGGTGGGGAAGTGAGGGGATTCATCACTGTGGTCTTTGCAATCCTTGGCTTCTATTAGTTAGAGTTTGGTGTACTGAAATACTAAGACAACTCTTGGGAAATCTCTGATTGGCAGGCACAGCTTGCTATGATGGCCCTGCCCTGAGTTTCTCCAGAGCAACTCAAGGCCTGATGTCATGGTTTGGCTCCTGATACACAGCTGGGAACCAGACTCCTCAGACATTTCAAGTGTCTCAGTAGGTGTGTCTGTTGCTTTTGGGAAGTTATGTTCCGCCTAAGTGGCCCAATGAATGCTTTATTTTATGTTATTTTAATTTAAAGCAGTGATTAAGCATGATGTGTAACCTTCATAGGTCAGCATTTTTCTTATGGTTTTCTTGGCATAAGACAAAGAATAGATCACCCTCTGGGGAGGAAATAGATCTTCTCAGTGTAAGTTAAACCAGACAATCATCTCATCAATTAGGATATGTAAGTTAGAATGTTGGAAATATTTTTGTGGGTGTGATTGATTTTCTAGGTAGATTTGTTCCTAGAAAAGTTGCAGACATTTTAATTGTGCACTTTCCACTTATTTGGACGTACACTGTAATAATTCTTTTTTCCTTCCCAAACCCCTGCTAGCTTATGGGACACTTTAACTGAAGAGGTGACAGGATGCAGGGTGGCACAGTAGTCTAGGGTCGGGTGTAGTTGCTGTGAAGCGATAGGGCAATTCTGATCACAGTGAGGCATTAACATCTGCCTCTCTCTGGGGTTATTTAGAGATGAGAGCTCTAAAAACAACAGGAATGGCCCCCATGGCCACTGGTCAAATGGATTGCCCCTTTGTCTGACTAATATAACCAGGCTAACCTGATAGTCAGTGAACTGCTGTCCACCAAGTACTGCCATCATTACTCATCTTGAGCTTCTGTATGTAGCAGAGTCTGGGGACACACCAGGAAGGTTACAATTCCAGCCCTCAGACAGCTAGCACACTGGCGCATTAGTTTATACATAAGATTGATACAAAGTAGACAGTGAACACCCTCACATTTATTCACCTTTTTAATATTATAAGCAGGCTTTAATGGTTGTACATTTTGGCTTCATGTTCTAGCCTTACATGTTAAAGGAATTATGGGTATACAAGTTTTCCCAGGGCACTTATTCTCCCTGGCTCTTATGCAGTTTTGAAGATGCATCTCTCCAAGTTCTATACTCTCCATAGATCTTTTTGTAGGAGCTGACTTTCCAGTCTTTATATTGATCCAGAACTTTGTGATCAGGATTTAACTTTAAGTTTTGTAAGAAGTTTTTATCTTCTCTACTTTCTCAGGCATTCTCTTGTTAATATGTATAAATATAGCTTTTATAATACAAGTTTTTGCTAGTAAAAAGTACTAATGTTTTACATGTGTGTTATTTACATATTATCACGCTGTAACGAAAGGATTTTAGTGTGTTACTTAAAAAATCATAGCCAAATGGGAGGCAAGTTAGACAGGATGGGACTTTGTAGAGGCAAACTGGGCAGGATGATACATATTCAGTACATACCACTGTGTTAGTTCCCAAAACCACACTAACAGGAACAGTGTTGTGCTCTTGAAAGATATCTCTTCCTAGCAGCAACCTTGGAATTACAATTTTAAACTCTTTCCCTCATGGTCGTCATTTTCACGAAGGCATATCACATGCTGTTGTCTGCCTTGAATTTGTGAGGACACCCCATCTGATTGAAAAATAATCGATTTTTCCGTTATTATACAGAATGCTGCCTCCCCCCACAGTGAAAATGAATCTTCTTGAGAACGGTTTCTTCCTTCTTATGCTCAAATAAAGCCAGATCTGATTGCTGTTCCTTTGGACAAATGCCATAGCATCAAATGAAGTAGAGTAGTATCTCTTATCTCTCTTAGTGGGTGGATGCTACTGTTTTGCTTAATATCTGCCCAGCAGAATTTTTTCTCTGAATATTTTACTGTGCCAAGTTTGAGGCAGTTTCACCTTTACACTCAGATCACTATCTCTACAGTCAACTAAAGAGTAAAACTGAAATTTAGTTTCTGCCTTCATTTAAAGTTTTTCTTTCTTGGCACCTCCTTAATATGAAGCAGTGAAATTCAGAGCTCATTACCCCTGGCTCTCTACCCCCACATGACTCTTCTGGATTAAACCTCAGCTCCCACAACACCCCGTTACCAAGTGTGTACCGTGTACCATGCACTGTGTTTACAAAACATCAATGAACAAACAAAGGTCTTTGCCAACCAGGGCTTCTGTTCTTCCCAAGGTAAGGAGAGTCATCTTATTTCAGAAGTTTTAACATTTCAACATACACCTAACATTAAAAAGCTTTCCCTTTTAAAATTCTTTCACTTGAGCGAGTTGACAGAGCAACTGGATGTGATGTAAGGAATTGGTGACTAATAAACATAGAAGATTCTCTCTTCCCTTCTCTAGGACACTCCTGGTGGTTTCACCAAATGGCCCATCTATGTTCAGTGTGTCTCCACCCTCATTTTTTGCAGGCAATGGCCAAGTCCCCTTTGTGGCAGACTTTGAAGAAATATTGCACACATCTAAAACCAGGGACATGGAAGAGAATGCAAATAAAAATTAAGAGATCTTGGAATAAGGAAGGCCTTATTAATTACTAGTGGCAGAAATTATAAAGGAAGAGAATGTATTTGACTATAGCCTCAAAATTTCTTTCCACCACGAGGCATTCTGAACTACTCTAAAGACAAAAGACATGCCAGGGCAAAATTTACAACATGTGACAGACTGTTAACTTAGCTAATCTAATAAGATTTCTTACGAATTAATAAGATAAAGATGATTACTCTCATAGAAAAGGGGTAAAGAACAGAAAGGGAACAATAAATGAAAACATATAATCAATAAATAACATAAGTAAGAAAATGCTCAACCTCAACAGTTATCAAAGAAATGCAAAGTACAGCAGTTAAGTGGCATTTCCTATCTATACAATTAAAGAGGATTTGTAAAATGTACTCAGTGAAAGTAGGAATGAGACTCTCAGGCTCTCAGACACAGAGAAAGAACACATTTCTCCAGGGAACTTAAACAATGTGTATCAAAGCCTCAAAAATACACATAACCTTTTAGCTTAGAAACTCCACTTCTAGAACAGTTACCCAAAGACAATTGCCATGGATGTGTGCAAAAACTGAGCTAAGGTGTTCATCACACATTATGACAATAGTAACTGTAAAAGGCAATAATTGTGGTACGGCCATACCATAAAAATACCAGGGAGGGATGAAGGAATATCTAATGACATAAAAACGTGTTTTAAATAAATTGTGGAGAAGGCAAGTTATATAACAATGTGTATAATTTTATCATTATTTCATTTTTTAAAAACATACATGTCTGCCCACAGAAAAGAAGGTTGTAGATACATCAAATATTATGAGCATTATCTTCTTTTTGTCTGTATGTTCTAAATTTCTTTAGCAATGTACATTCTTTCATACTAAAAATAACATAAAAAGGCATTAAGTTATATTTAAGATATTAACTTCACTATGTTTTTAAATATGCATGATAAAAAGGCTGGAAGGATATTGCCCAGAATGTTGGCGGTGTTTCTCTCAGAGGGTGGGTACATGGTATGTATTTGTTTCTTATTTTTAAAAATATTTTTCTGTATTTCCAGCTTTCCTACAATAAGTAGTAGTTGTATATGTGATTAAAAATCAGAGGGATGCCTGGGTGGCTCAGTCAGTTAAGTGTCTGACTTCAGCTTAGGTCATGATCTCCTGGTTCATGGGTTGGAGCCTGCTTCAGATTCTGTGTCTCCCTCTCTCTCTGCTCCTCCCTGACTTGTGTTCTGTCTCTGTCTCTCTCTCTGTCTCTCTCTCTCTCTCAAAAATAAACTTTTTTAAAAATCAGAAAAAAGTAAGGATTTTAACATAAATATCACTTTAGTTGTTTTGCGTTTGAGGAATGGATGAAGGTATTTAGTGGATAGATGGGAAAAAAAGAGCCCTTGTGAAAAACAGAGGTTTGAACTTGGGAATGATTCTATTTGACATATTACCAGAAAAGACTTTTTTAATGTGCTAATGGTTTGGGGGCAATAGTAAGTAGAGATATGCTGTAGAAAAAGATACTGTCCTTTGATTCAGTGACTCAAAATTTTTACATGGCATTACATCATCTTACTCAGTATGTGTCATTTCTTCATCCAGCTCTTCAAAAGACTTTGCTGATGTATACAAGTTTAGACCAGTGGTTCTCAAACTATGGTTTGGGAACGCCTGGGGAGCCCATTCACAGGCCACCTGCCTTATGAAGGTCAAAACTACTTTCATAATAATATTAAGACTTTTCTGGGGTGNTTCTCAAGAGGTTACACAGCATGCAATGACATTCATCCCTGAGATGGCTGTTGGGATATATGCTTGTGTGTTCATGTTCCAAGATACTCAGTTTGTGTTTTTAATATGGTGAACATTGCTAGAAATAACTGACATAAACAAAAGTCCTTAAAGTCTGCAGTAATTTTTTTAAATAGTATATTGTCAAGTTGGTTTCCATATAACACCCAGTGCTCATCCCCACAAGTGCCCTCCTCCGTGCCCATTACCCCCCTTACGCTCCCCCCACCCCCATCTGCCCTCGGTTTGTTCTCGGCATTCAGGAGTCTCTCATGGTTTGCCTCTGTCCCTCTCCCCCACTGTTTTTCCCCTTCTTCTCCCCCATGGTCCTCCGTTAAGTTCCTCCTAATCCTCCTAGTCTGCAGTAATTTTTAAGCATGTCCTGAGATAGGAGTTTGAGAACCGATGAGCTGGACTATGCCTATGCCCTGTATTTGGCAGTATTTATTCTTTTTTTTTTTAATATTTTTTACTTATTTTTTGGGAGAGTGTGAGTGGGGGGAGGGCAGAGAGAGGGGGACAGAGGATGTGAAGCAGGCTCTGTGCTGACAGGCTGACAGAGCAGGCCCAATGTCGGGCTTGAACTCACAAACCATGAGATCATGATCTGAGCTGAAGCTGGACGCTCAGGTCTGAGCCACTCAGGCGCCCCTTGGTAGTTCTTATTCTAAGTAGAAGCTGGATCCTGGGCTCTGAGCAATAAGTGCCCTGGACATTGTAACACATCTGTTTTCACCTTCTATATCTTTAAGGAGAAACTGCCCCTAGTCCTTATTTTAAAAAAGAAAAAAAGCATTTATGGAGTTTGTGAGGCAAAATGGAACATTGTTGCTATAAGGCCAGTGTAGTACCTATGGTGCATGTAAGTCAAATTCTGCTAAATGTGGGGTGTATAGAAATGATGAAATTGGACCTCTGTTCTGTTCCATGTGCACCATAATGGGAGATTCAGTGAATTTTTTAGGAAGAAAACAGGAATATAATTCCCTTTTGCGAAGTATGGGAGTGCAAATTCAATGTGGTATAGTAGATGGTTGTTTTGATATGAAGTAGGGAATAAAACAGATTTAAAAGAATTAACTGAATATGTTTATGCATATTTGTTGGTAAAATGTGTGCATGTATATTACTTGTTTGTGCTTGTAAATACAGATAAAACATACGTGCTATTTGAGAAATGCTTCCTAATGTATGTAGAATGATCTCTGGATATAGTCATTTTTACCATGGAAGCAACATCAACATTTATATGTCAGTACCAAGGCCTCGTCTCCTTTCTCCTTAACAGAAACACATTTCAGTTGGTCTCTTAGGTGCACAGCTGACCTCTGAATGTCGGAAGCTCGTGATGGAGCAGTGGTCGTTGTCTATTCTCTGAGAAGCAGTCTTCATAGTTCAGGGTATACGGTGAAAATCTGAACCTTTCTGTCCAGAGAATTTGAGCATCAGATGAGTAATGTGCACTTGGAGCTAGAAGTCAGCGCCAGCCCTACATAAGGCCATGGGCACCACTGAAGGGTTTATGTGGATGTGACAGTGCCTTGACTTGAGGGTGGAGGTGTCAGTGGCCTGACTTAACAGCTCCCAATCATGTCAGAAAAGATGAAGGAGCATCTGAACAGGTAGGAGGCAAATTAAGGCTTTGGAATGGAAAGGCTGGACTTTTGGTTTAAGATCATAATGGCCCCACAGCAGGAGAAGAGATATATTTTGACATGACTGTAATATAACTTCAAGTCTAAGAGGCCTAGTTTTGAATCATGATAAGCCCATTGAAATGTGGCCATAGTTACTGACCATAAAATAGGTTTCACTTGAAGGAAAGAGGGTATTCAATTTCACCTTGTTTTTTTCAGTGGTACTTCACACACATTGTGATTGTTGGTTTTGGGATCTTATTCATCCTTATTTCTTGAAGATTTAAGGAATAGCTCCTAGGATGTTCTTGATTATAACAAGTTTTACGCTTTTTTCCTCCTTAATTGATGAACTGCCCCATGCCAGCCTTCATGTAGAGCTTTAATTAAATGTTGACAGAACTAGTGAGTTCTCATCCTGTATCACCATAGTGAACTAAGCCCACACAAACCCACAGTATAATTAGACAGGTCCTTTGGACACGTGATATGTGCTGTGACCTCTTTCTTTGATGCTGGTGGTGGCCAGCTCCCTATAACAAAGGGGCCAGTGGATTCTGGCCTTTGTGAATCTGTCTTCCAAGTCCTCAACCCTGCCCTTTTTCTCTCAATTAGTAGGCCTTAATGGGTACAATTAAGTTACATCGTATTTAGTTAATTGGTGATTGGAACCATAACTATTTAGGCACTTAATCTGTGGCCTGTCCATCTTTAGAATATTAGCAAACAAGTCGAGTTGCCTCATGTTGCAAACATCTCCTCTCAAATGATGGTATTGCTATGCATAAGGGAAAATGCATAACTGAGAGATTACTTCTAACCCAGCTTATTAATTTGAGTACCTAATACTTCAAATTGTCCTTTTTCCCCCTCCGTTTCTTTGTGGTACAGTGGTCTGGCAGCATGTAGCTCTTTGCTCATATTCTTTCCAGTTCCCTTTTTTATCTTTTGTCTCTGTAAAATAAGCCTGACACCATTTTCTGTAAGATGTTTTCAGGGAACATAGTGCTTTTGAATATATGTGCACCGTTGGCTCCATTCTTAAAAACCTCATAATGTGTGATAAAATTAATAAATGCACTAGAGAAGGAGAGGTGCCTGTTTAGAGTCTAAAAAACTACATAATTTTGCAGACATTTCTCAGTTAATGTTCAGAAGACATATTTCTAGTCTCTCATAAATGACAGTGTTTAGGTTTCAATGAAAACATGTAGATTTTACTAATCACAGTTTGTATGTTCTTCTAGGTTATTTATTTCATTTTCCTTTTTTATGGAATAGTTTTATAACTTCTGAATGCCCTCAGATTTTCATAAAGTGGCATTATCCTGAGAGGCAAGTCTCCATTAGACATAAATATAAGCACTTGATTAAGATAACCAGCCCTACCCAGAGAGGTAAAGTGTCATCACGTGGTCACAATGATTGATCAAGGAGCACCTGTTAATTAGTTCAGTAGCATAACTGCAACGAGTTTTGGAGGAAAACAAAGGTTAGTTGAAATTAGCAATGTCTGCATCTTTTGTTTTTCCTTAAACCCATAAACAATTTGTTGTGACAGCTCTAGGCCAGGATTATGGCATTTTGGATGGGGTCTGATTATAGCTAAAAATAGATGTGTGTATTGAAGATCAGAAGAATATGAAACAATTGAAATTTTGTGAAAGACTGATGCTGGTTCATTGTAATAATTTCCCCAAAGGCACATTAGTAATGCTGCTAAATACAGACTTTAATAGACTTTAATAGTGTGTACTTTAGAGGCCTGATACACAAAGGAATAATGTATAAAACATTCATTATGGAAAATTGCTACCTTTTTTATTTAATAAGAAATCTGTTGAAACAAAACTATCGTATTGCCTATGGCATTATGTTCCTGGGTATTAGCAGACTGAAGAATAATTGCTACCATCTTTTACATTTTTTTTTACCTATTCTAATCAAGTTGCAATCATATTTACTTATTTGCTCCATGAATGAAAATGGGAATTAAAAAAAAAAGTATTTGCATTGGATGGACGCTTGTTCAAATTGTGGCTCAGTCTCCCCTTACCTATGTAATCTTGGGCAAGTACCTTACCATCAAACTCCATTTCTTCCATTTGCACACCAGGGATTCTTCTACTTACCTTGGAAGGTCATGGTCAGAGAAGTTAAATGTTGATGTCGTGGATGCTCCACATAATAGGCACTCAATAAATACTTCCTATTATGATTACTGTCTACATCTATTTCTCTTTATATTGCTTGTCTCTATGGATGACAGTTGTGGGGGGAGCATGAAGGGGGCAAGAGTAAGAAAAAGCAATTAAAAAGGAGCCTCGGTAAGCAGCTCTGTCGCCAAGCCTTGCATTGGATTTCAATTTGATTTTAATGTGCTACTGCTGAGAGCCATGCTGTTGAAAAAGAGAGAAGAGTTGGAAGCAGATGCTCCGGGAAGAACAGTGGGGCATTTATCTCTTTTAATGAGATAACATCATTAGAGTGACAAAGTGCAGTGAATCGATACTCGAAATGGACTGGTGCTATCTTCCCAAAGTGTGTCGATTGTTATACTTCACAGCCTTAGAATCTGCTGAATCATGAATTCTGTCTTCTCTGTTATTGGAGCCACCAACTCTGATCTCACCGAATGGGTCCATACCTTAGGGAATCCCCACAAGAGGAGGAACACGGACTAATTGGATAAATGAGAAAAATCCAGGGTGATTTATAAGTTGCCCTGTAATCAGGGAACCTCGGAGAAAGGAGGTGGGTCTTCTTTTTTTCCCTTTGGCTTTAAATGGCCGTGCATCCTAACTCTCATCCCCTCCGCCCGCTCTCCTTGCTCTCTGTTTGTTTCTTGGTGTAGTGTCAGAAACACTAATCATGTCAGACTGTGACACTGACAGCCCTGACATTCACAACAAAGAGACAAGGAGAGAGAGAAAGAGAGACCTTGGAGGGGGAAGGTGAGGAAAAGCAGCAGGGGAAGTAGTTTTTTCTTGCACATAAAACCCATAGCTGCAAAACCACCAGTGTTCTGGATATATCACATCCAAAGAAAATTAAGGAAGGAGCGAGGTGAATTCTGATGGAGATAAAATTAGGCTGGGAAGATTTTGTGCTACTATATTTTCCCTCTTAGGTTTCAGTGTGTAGCCTATATTATAGTTGGCTGTGGCTATAATTTCTTCTCACCAAGAAAAAAAAAGCTATTAAAATATTTCTTTCCCTTTCCCTACCCTAATTTTTCTCTTTGAAACAAAGCAAAGTTAAGCACAGATCTTCGCAGGAAGTGTGTGCTCTCTAAGGTTTTCCACTGACCAGATTCCCATGGTTTAATCTGAACAATAGCTGCTTCAGGAAAGAAGTCATCTGTGAGAGATGTTTTCTGACCGTGACAAAGCTGACTTGGGAACTGTTCAGTGTCATCCCCACGCTGCCTTACCTTGGCCTCCCCAGCACCTGCCAGCTGCAGGAAATGCTTATGTTACTGGGCAATTTGGAAGGGGGCTGACTATGGCCAGGTCTTCCAAACACCCCTGAGGTTTCTCTTTCCCTCAGGCAGTTTTTTCCATTTGGAGTTGTTCTGGTGAATGGTCACAGGTCTCTGTCTTGAATCAGTCATGACCTGGAAACCTGCTGCCACAGCTCACATGTGTTTTGAATCCAGATGCTGCGATCTAAATTGAGCTCTGAGCTCAGGCTGAATCATCCTAGCTTTTCTGTAAACACAAGAACCCAGCTGCCAGCTCAGCTTTTGAGGTATTTTGAATTAAAACTGTCTTCGCTAAGATATCATTTTACTTTTTCATCACACAAGGAAAAAAAACATAATAAAAAAATGGAAAGTGATGTATTGTGCCATGTCAGTTACCTTATCATAAAGGAAGTATGTTTTTGGTCTGTATTTGAGGACAAAAGGTGTTGGTTACATAGTGACTTCATCTTTGGATTCATTACAAATAATATTGAGAACTCTAGAAAAAACTAAGACCTCATTCTTGTCCTTAGTACCCAAGTAAAACTATACACTTGGGCCACTTGGAAGAAATGCCCATCTGAGGCATGGAGGAGGGCACTTGTGGGGATGAGCACTGTGTTATATGGAAACCAACTTGACAACAAACTATTTGTAAAAATAAATCAATAAATAAATAAATAAATAAAAAGACAATTTATGTTTTAAAAAATAAATAAACAAACCATGATAAGCATTAAAAAAAAGAAAGAAATGTCCATTTGAATTTGTAAAATAAAAAAAAATTCAGTGACTTATAACATAATTTACACTATGTATAGCAACCTTGACATTGTGGCTTATTTAAAATTCTTGAAGAAATTCTGCTTCTACTGGCAGAGGAGAGTACATTTATACCCTGGGGAGGATTTGGGGGAATTACCCCAAAATATCTTCCTGTAAACTCACAATTTTTTTGAAGTTCCTTTTTATCCTAAGAATTTACATGGATTTTATATTCTCTGCGATGTGTCCATGGTGTTTTTTCATGTAAAATAACTTTAAAAATTACTTGCAAGTTAAATTATTTAGTTAAATATTGTATCAGGTAATTTAGCTGTTATGATGAATAACCCATTATAATTCATGGTTTGACACCCCAAAGTTTCCTTTCTTACTAACATGTCAATCCAGTGTACGATTGACACTTTAGCAACTCACCAATTCACTTCTGGTCAGTGAATTGCTTTTATTCAGCAGTTATTCAGGAATCCTGATCTCATACTCCTCCCATCTTTTGGCCTCCCCATCTGGGATGCTGTAACAGAGTACAACAAACTGGGTGCCTTAGATAACAGAAATGTATTGTCTCACAGTGCTGGAGGCTAGAAGTCCAAGATCAAAGTTGAGCAGGACTGGTTCTTTCTGAGGGCTGAGAGGGAAGGATCTATTCCAGGCCTCTTTTCCTTGGCTTGCAGATGGCTGTCTTCTCCCTGTGTCCCTTTGTACTGTCTTCCCTCTATTCTTGCTGTGTCCAAATTTCCCCTTTTTATAAGGACACCGGTCACATTGAATTAGGGCTCACCCTATTCCAGTATGACCTCCTCTTAACTAATTACACCTGTAATGATCCTATTTCTGAGTAAGGGTACTTTCTGATGGTTAGGACTTCAACATGTGAATGTGAGGGGTGGGGGGACGATGCACAGTTCAACCCATAATGTCATCTATGGGGGCTTTTGATTGTCTACATCTGGCTGGTGGAAGAGAAAGAGCACAAAGAAGGAACATTCACTTTTTAATCACCATGGCCTTGAAGTGACTCTGTATCTTTTCTCTTCATATTCCATTGGTGAGAGCCAGTCACATGACCCCAGCTGATTGCAGAGGGCTTGAGAAATGTAGTCCCTGGCTGAGTAGTAACTGGGCTAAGTGGCTTCAGACACTGGTGTGTACACCCGAGCCATCTCATCTGTCTAGGAAAAGACATCTTTGTGTCCCATTTCTTCCAGTGCTCCTGAGCATGACCATCGTAGGGCACTGAAAGAGGTTTCCAGAGTATCCAAGTTTTAAAATTCCATTCTGCCATGGCTAGGAATGCTTTTCAATCAGTGGTCCAAGTATTTATATACAAATGAGTGCCTAAGGCTTACTGTTTTGTTTTCATAAGAATCTAATATATTCTCCAAGGAATTTTATTTAGAGTATTAATGGGCACCTTGTTTTCCACATGAAACTAGTGAAATCCAAATTAATGAGGTTTTACTCTTGGCCAAAAATTTAACTTGTGGTTAGAATGATTTCCTACAGTACAGTAACTATTTTTTTGTTACATGTTCTATTATTACTGAAAAATGATATGCATCAAAGAAGGGAAAAAAGGATATTGTGAGTGCAGAGGACAATTATATAACTTGCTGTACCTATCTCAAATGGCTAGACTTTAGTATTTAATTATAAAAGTCTTGTCTCTTCTATCAGGTTAGTCATTATTTCAAAAGTTGAACGTGGGTTTTATAAGTGACTAAGTAATTGCTTTGTATGTTCCTTTTCAATTACAGTAAGAAGTCATGAATTCTCTACATTTAGAACTGCTAAAAATTATTTAGATTTGCCTGTTGAATAGGTTTCTTCTAAAAAAGGACTCAGGAAAAAAATTTCCACTGTAAATTTTTGGCTTCTCAAAGTAATTTGTAAGAAATTTCCCATGAAAAAGATACTGATAGCAATTTGAAAAGGATAAGTAGAATGCAGTCTGAAAACTTGGTAGGTAGTATGAAAACACATTAAAACCACCAAAGCATAATATTTAATGTAGGCTTTTAGTCATGAAGCTCCATGTCAAGAAACCATTCTCTTGCTGTTTTATTGTTCTAGTGCTTTAAAACACTGATGTTATCTAAAGACTTAAATAAACCTATCAGTGGTACTATAGATTTCCTTTTGGTCAAAAAACATGACAGTGGTACTTTAGTAAAGATAATCACTTGAATGATAACCATTTAATTTTTAGTGGTAATACTTTTTAATATGCCAAAATAGACTAAAACAAGTATTGGAGTCATTTTAAGAATGAATTAAATTCTCATTCACATAGACATTATAAATTCAGACTGTGGAAAAGGGTGTAGGATGCAGTGTATCCTTTGTAGATTTTTGATAACTAATCATTATTTCAATTTGTTATAATAGACTATATTGTTGCTAATTTTCACAGCCAATTTGCAAAACTTGATATTATTCCCACTTTACAGATGGAGGAACTCAGAGATGTTTTAGTAATGAGACCAGTATTGCATGTCTAGATATAGAAGACCCAGTCTCTGAATTCAGATCTTACTGACTCCAAAACACAGGCACATTTTCATCTGTCACATAGCCTTGTAGGAGAATATTTGCTGAATTGAATTTGAACTATATTAGATGAATTTTCTAAGCTAAAAGTAAAATGCAACATCCCAGAATGAATGTTTAGTTTTTGAAAAAAAAAAAAATCCATTTGCATGTGAACAAACTAATGTAGCAGTTGGAAATTAGTTCCATCTGATCATTAAAGCAGGTCTCTAGAACTTGCTAACACTTTAGTTAGTAGACTACCACTTCCTAAATAAATGAGCAGTCTATATATGATTCAGAATACTTCTTAAACATCCATTATGTGACTAACAGAGTTCTTTAGAACTCAAGTTAGGTTCCTGAAAACTAGTTTCTAATTCATGCTCTCACACTTGCCCCGTCTCTGAATGTGCCAGGTTAGGCAGGTTTTATTGATTTGCTGAGGCAAACACAGAAAAAGGTAGCCTTGAACCAAGGGTGGGCCTGGCCTGAGGGCAAGATAAAGAAAAGCTGCCTATTTTCTAGTGACAAGCTCAGCTAGAACCCTAAGATAAAAGAAAGGTGTATTCCTCTGAAAACATTTCACCTTTTCACCTTTCCTAGCAACATGATAAGCCTGACTTCTGATGAAAAGAATGATTTGGAGTTTTGAGGGGTGTCTATATCATTTTCAGTTTCATGCCATTTATGCTGTTCAGGGTTTCTGTGTGACTGTGGCCAAGTCACATCACCTGTTTGAAACATGTATGTATGAGGAAGCAGTGGGAGTAGATCAGGAGTTGGGTGTTTGTAAAATGCTAAGAATTGAGTCCCATATTTGGCATGCATATACATTTTTCTGGAGAGAATGGCTCATGGCTTATTATTTACATCATATTCTCCAGGGCTTCAGCACACAAAGAAATCTATAGGCCAGATTATCTGTGAAGTCTATAGGGACTGTAGCATCTAGTTTTCTATATATTTTATCGTGCACAGGCTATCATGGACAGTATAGATGAGAAAATCTGCATTCTGTCAATCTACAGTATGACATGTAAGGGAAACTTGGAGTATTTTTATTGTAGACTACTGCTTCTCTCTTCTCTAAGAGGAACCTTCTGTGCATTGTATATGTTCAATAAATGTTGGTGGATGCTGACAAAATTCTTTTATTAGCAGAATAGTGGATTAGTTAGAAATGAGTTGTGGTGTGAATGAACTTTTTTTTTTTCCGGGCCTAAACATCTTTTGTAGTCATCTGCAGTGATAATTTAGAGAATCATTTAAAATAGCACCTTTTTAGAGTGCCCGGGTGGCTCAATCAGTTGAGCGAGCGGCTGACTCCAGCTCAGGTCATGATCTCACAGTTCGAGTTCGAACCTACATTAGCCTTTCTGCTTGTAAGTGCAGAGCCCACTTCAGATCCTCTGTTTCCCTTTCTCTCTGCCCCCCCCCCTCAACTTTCTNTTTGTACCCCCCATGCAAGCCTCTGGCCCCTCCCTCTGGCTGTCCCCTCTGTGCGTGTGTGTGCACACGTGGATCTCTCAAAAATAAATACACATTTAGAAAATAAAAATAAATGAAATAGCACCTTCTTATTTGGAATCTCAGTTGAAATGTTATGCCCAAAGGACGTGCAGGGTTCCTAGAGTGATTCCCTCAGTGAGGAAGCAGAGGCCCAGAGGTGTGATGCTCTGCATTTGTTCCTGCTTCAGTTCTTTTGTGGTCCTACCTTCAATGTGAGCACATTGTCCTGCCAGAGAGCCTTCTCTGTGTGTCGGGGCTCAGCACATTCACCCGCCTGAAGCAAGAAGCCTGTTGCTCAGCAAATAAACAGAGGGGAGAATAAGAAAAGCACTCTAGCACCTCCTCCTTTGCTAGGGAAGAGAAAGAATTAAAGAGCATCCCTGTCCAGCTATCCAGTTTGAATCTAAAGGAAGTCCACTTTTGAAAGTGACTCATACATTCACTGTATTAAAACAACATGCTACTGTCTCCAAAAATTCCAATTCCTTTAAAGCAAATAAAAACACCACTTCTTGGAGGCTTAGATATGCCTTCCAAAAATTTGTGACGTTACCTACATTACTTCTCTTCAAAAATTGTATTTCTATTTTTTTTTTCTGTTGGTAGATTTTAAAAATTTGCATTTCACTCCTTAACGTGAATGTCTACGTGTATGCGTGTGTATTGCAACCATTTACTCTCTCAATTTCTGTTTAAAGTTTAGCTGTGTTTTCTTTGGAAACTTTGTAAGAAGAGAATAATAATGGTAGGCCACAATAATGTTATTTGTCTTCAAAGTTGCTACGAATAATCACATTAAGATTTATATTTTGGGCCACGTCTGCAGTACAAATTCAGAGGGAGGCAAAATGTTCACAGGTAGCCTGATTTTATTTTGGAAACTAATTTTATTTCATTATTTATTTATTAATGCTAAAAGCATACTCTGAGAGGCTCCTTTTTTATTACATTATTATTTTTTTTTCATTTTAGGACCACCACTTCTTATTATAGCTATTTAACATGAAACGTTCATGAGTATAAATCACTTTTTAAAGTTGTCTGAGCTGGATTGGTAGTGTGAGGTAACTATCAACTTTTTCAATAGGAACAGAAAAAAAACAGTAAAATCTTAACTATATTCTTCAAGTTTATTAAGATAGGTTTACAAATTAGCAGTGTCTGTTTTAGTCATGAATGAGTACACAGTATGGCACATCATTTTGTATGATGTATATTTATATATGTATTTTTAACAGATATAAATATATTAGGGCACAGGTACCAAATAATGAACACCCTCAAAATTTGAATTTCAAGGAACAGTGGCAGAAAATATCATCACTTGAAACTGAAACTCTCAAACATCAATAAAAAAATGGTTGAGATTAGCTATGTGTAAAATTCCCAGAAGGTAATCCACACTTAGACAAGCCCATGGCCTGTCTACTCATTTCTTGATATCCCATCAACACAAATCAAAATAAATGTAGATAAGGTTAACTCAACTTAACATTTTGGAGATTATAACATGTTAGTATCAGAAAGCACACCCTTGGCTTCCAGTCTGTGTGGCAGCCGCCAAAAGAAGTTGGAGAACCTGAAAATTGTAGAGATGTCCCTGATTGTTGCAGACCACGTCTATTGCCAGTACGTTTTAAGTCCATAGGTTTGAGGACATCAACCTAGGATCACTCGGTCCCTTGCCGTCTCTTCTGGACTTCATTCTTTTCCCCAGAGACCCCTGACCTCAGCACTGAGGACCGGGATCTGCCAAAAGCTCCCATGGTCCTCTGACTGTATGACCTCAGGTTGATGCCCTGAGCCTCTCCAGGCCGCAGCCTCCTCAGCCTGAACATGTATACAATAGGTACTTCAAAGGCTTGTCAGAAGAGTTAAGTGAAATCACTAATGTGAAAGTGCCTAGGACAGATCCTGACCCATGGTAGGCTCCCAGTAAATGTTTTACTTAAATAATAATAATAAACGTGCCCCAGTATTATATTCTTCTGGGAAATTCTATTTCTCAGTGCAAACTGATAAGTAAGCATTCCAAGTAATCTGTCAGTCTGCCTTTTATGACTTTGGTTAGGATGAACAGTCTTTATGTGAACAGATACAAACAATTTCTCTTTCATGCAAACCTGAGACCTCAGTGGGCCTAGCCTCCTTGTGACCTGTGAGCTGAAGGAGGAAACCTCCAAAAAGAGACTGTCTGAGGCATTTGCCTGGCCTCTACTTAATTCCTACAAAATGGATGTTAGTCCCTGTCAGAATTTTGTAGATTGGGTTGAAGAGTTACATGTGTGTGTGCACGCGCGTGCGCATGTGTGTTTAAATAAGACCAAGGAACTAAATATATGCATGTACTGTAGCAAATGAAAGAAATATGAATCCCACTCACAATATATTTTTCAGATGCTGTTAACCGGGTTTATTTTTACTTTGACAGATACTTCCGTTTAGGGGGTGCTTTCCACAGGCAGATTGTATTGTGCAATAGAAAATTCGGTAAATTTTGCCTCTAGATTTCCTCCAGATCTCTCAGGTGACCACACCCAAGCCTCAGTATTGCCACGTTCTTAATAAGAGACATGAGTTATTACTTCAGTGAATGATCTTAGTTTCCCTCAGGAGACTTTTGTTGGCAGAATTCGTAATCCTTTTTAATAAGACATTGTACATAATATAGGGGAAGACCAACTATGTATATGCAGCAGGCTCAAATTAAAAGTGATACAATTACGTTTATATCTTACTTTTGATTTCTGACTTCATTAGCTCCCTAAAGTCAACATTCCCTCCTTAGTGGTTAATAGTTTGTACCCTGGGCATCATCACCTGGGTTCAAATCCCAGCGCTGCTACAGAGGAGCTCTGACATCATGAACAACCACCCTAGCCTCTTCCTAAACCTATCATCTCGAAAAAACTGTTGGAAACACCTACCTCCTCGGGCTTCTTTGAAGATTATATTAGATTGTGACCATATAAATGTAACATTAAACCTCTGGTGAAAAGTTGATAAATTAGCCATTATGATGGGGATAAGGGAGGGGCAATGACAGAGTTCTGAAAAGTGACTTTTCTGTTTCAATTTAATAAACACCTGGGATTTCACATTTGCCTGCTTGTCTATTTCATGATAACCTTGAAAGGAACTCACTCATTTGGGCCAAATTTGATACACTGTATTTTAAGTTTCTAGTAAGCATATCAACTCCAAATTGTGGCAGTCCTTATATCTTCTTGCAGCTACTACACTAAAGAAATAAAAAGCTATTATTTATAGATAAAAAGCTATTATTTATAGATAGCAAGGTATATCTTGAGAGTGACTTCAAACGTTACAGTAACCTTGCTTATATTCTGGGGGAATCTTTAAAGAAGCGATTTGAGGGGTCTAGAAAGCACTGTAAATGGAAGCTTCTTCATTGTTTATGGCTCCAGTGTTATACAAGTGGTTTGACTTAGTTTTGTTTGGGTTTGGTTTTGTTTCTTAAGTGGAAAAACTCTTTTGTGTCTCTATTTTATATTAATTCCAGGGGCTGAGTCAGTGCTGAATACAGTAGTTGAATTAATATTGAAATCAAACTCTAAACTAATCCTGAGGATTACATCCATTATGTAACACTGAAGTGGACTTGAACAGAGAAAATTCCAGTACTGTTTCTCTCTCTACTTTAAATATAGTAGAGGCCAGTCTTCCCTATGAATGTACATGCTGTATAAAAAGTCATTGTTTTAAGAGGTTTTAAATTTGGAGAAAGGATGTATGTTCTTTTTCTGCGTCTCTGTCCAGGCATCAGTAACAGTAAGGAATTTTCCAAGCTGGCTACCAGAGTGAATAAGAACCAGGTGCATTTGTATAATCATTATAAAAATTATGTCCTATCTGCATTTTTAATTGAGCCAAACATTGCACTGAATTAGATATAGCCTTTGCTCTCTAGGAGTATAAATGTAAGACAGAAGATACTAATGGGTGTGCACATGAGGAGCAATTCATGTTACCATTTTATAGGCATTATGGATGGTTCTATTTTGTGTCTTTGAAGCCACCCATTCATGAATTACCGTGTCAATTCATTCATGAGATAAGTTTTTAATTAAATACCTTGTGTTTTTCTATTAATTTCTATAACTAATGCAAGTTCATTTAGAAAAAGTAAAAAGTGAAGTAGAAAGAAAAAGCAAAAGTCACATATAATCCTATCACCTAGAGAAGACTATCCAGTGTCTTAGTGGTATTTTTGATGTATCTTTTAAAATGTATCTATATATTTTACATAACTAGGATCTATGTATGCAGTTTTACTTTGTGCTCTTTTCACTTACCATATATTTGCATGTTTTCTATTAAATATTTTCTAAAACCTAATTTTAGCAGTGTTAAGATTGAGTATAATTTGAAAGTTGAGACTCCAGCTTCTCATCCCTGAAGCAGTTATTTAATGTATAAAAAGTCAGAGGACCAATCTGACTGTTCACCAGCCCATCCAGACCTGTTTCCAAAACAGCTATTGTTCACGTAAAGTGGAAACTCACCCGGTTCTGCATATTTCCTCAGGCTGGGTTGTTGTTCCGTGTCTATCTTTCCTCATTGACTTATCAGGCTCCATGCACACATGCACATTTGTTTATAGCAGTCTTCCTGATATGCAGTCACGGCGTGGGTTTTGGAAAACTGCCCAGTTACATACCATTCATACCAGCTGACATTCAGCTTCTGGTAGCTAATTGGGTACTCTTACTTAACTCCTTCCATCTCCAAAGAGCTTACCCTATAGAGCCACCAACCACAGAACTAACACACCCACTAATTATCTGGGTGTTTATATTCACGCACATATGAAAAGAGGCATATTGGCCCAAGCATTGTTAAAAGGATTGGGGTCACTTGTAAATATCACCAAATCTCTGTTTCCCACCCCCTTAGTCACACCATAAACAACTGCTTGAGTCCATATTCCTTCAAGTTTAAGATGATGCTTCTTGAAGCACCTTGGAAGCAGATGGAATTTGAAGGGGTTTCTAAGGAGTGACAGAAACCAGTCCCCACCTCCCAGAGGATAGATGTGCCGCCTGGGCTGGGATTCACCCCTTGTGTTAGGAAGAGTTGCTTTAGCAGCCCTAAGCCCATCCCCTTCAGAAAACTTCATCTGGTCCTTCCACTTTCCCCCAGACGCCTGCCCTTCTTCATACCTCTTCTGTTTCTTGTGGAGAATGAGCATCAGAAGAGAGAGCCCAGGCTGGCTAAGTAGTAGCAAGGGAATATGAAGAGGCAGATGGAGGGAGGTTATGCAAAGTAGTAAGATTGCATATGAATATTGGATGAGGTTCAGAATCTTTCCATTATCTCTGCAAACACTCACCTTTTTTTTTCTCCAGAAAAGATTTTTACTCCCTTACATCAAACAACCTTCCTTATATGCAGGGATCAAAAGAGGAAATATTCACCATAACAGCATACCAGGAAGGGGGGAGCCCAGATACAGAGGAGATGTTAAAGTGACATTCGTTGTATTTACAAATATCTCCACTGAGCATGTTTCAATGGTTAATCAGAGCTTTCTTGCCTGGCACTTGCTAAAATGATACCATTATCTTGCTTGCTGTTTCAGCAGTTCCAGGAATGCCTTGCCTGTGGGTCAGGGTAGTTGGTTTCATATAAACAATTCATAGGAGCCCTTTATAATTTCAAAAAAGACGGGTAAAAAGAGAAGCAATAGCTATACAAGTTACATGGGGGAAGAAAAGAAATTGGCAACGTTCCTCTCCTAACACAGACTCTGAGAGAAGGCGTTTTCTGCCACCTCTTGTGATTAAATAGTTTTTTCCCCCTCCAACCACACTGAATTTAGTTTCTCAGGAGACTAAGGCAACTTTGCAACTCCTGTGGGAGACCATGAGGTGCAGACTTAATTGCTTCATGGATGATGTGAAGTCTTGGAATGAAAACTAGCCATCACTCATTAACTTGTTCAGCTTAGTAAACCTTGACAGCCAGCAGAACTCAGCCAAACATCCTTGATTACGGGCAGCTCACAGAGCCCCAGGAGTCGGTCAGGATGAATTGTGGAGTTGAATGAGTTAACTTCAGTGCATCAGTTTCCTCTGTTTGAACTTATCCTCCTCAAACCTAAGGATGACTGAAAATGGGTTAACCACATGCTTTTCCTGCTTTCAGTGGTAGCAGTAGGAGCACATAAATGTCCATTTTCTTAACTGGGAGACTGTTCACTTTTATGGACAAGAATTATCACATTTTGTTAAAACTTTTTGGCTTGCTTAAGTCTATTGATGCTCTATAATAAGAGACAGAGGCATTATTAGGTAGGTTCGACTTTCACAGATCTTGTTTTTTGCAGCAGGGTCATACAGTGAGCATTTTGATATGGGCATGTAATCAAGTCACAAACTCCACTAATGATGATCTACTGCAAAATCAGTATCAAAGTAAACATACATCAGGTTACTTGATTTTCTATTTGCTCCATACCACAGATCAGATAATGTCTCTGAAAGCAAATGCATTCAAAATATTTAAAAATGTATTTTCAAGGTATTTGAAAAGTAAAATGTCAGCCATTATTATTTCTGTATATAATCTCACACTTGGGGGAGTGCCTGACTGGCTCAGTCAGTAGAGCGTGTGACTTTGATCTCTGGGTTGTGAGTTCAAGTCCCATTTTGGGTGTAGAAATTACTTTAAACAAGTAAAAAATAATAATCTTACACTTGGGAGGTAAAGGTTGGTCTGCACTGGTGAAAAGGCATTCTATACGTGTATACACATGCACACATACACACCCTTCATATCCCAGGTGTGGTTTCACACCTAAGGCCAACATTTGAGGGGTGCCTTGCTGGCTCAGTTGGTAGAGCATGCGACTGTTGACCTTGGGATTGTAAATTCGAGCCCCACATTTAGGTGTAGAGATTACTTAAAGCCAACATTTGAAAGGAGATTTGGAACTTTGGGTAGCTTATCCTGCTGTTCCTGAGTTGGAAAAAGGCACAAATGAAGATATACCTAAATAGTATCATCTTTCCTAGTAGAGATGTAGTTAGATATTATTTAAAGGCAAGAGCCTTGTCCCTATGCATAGAAGATTACATGTTGATGTCCCTGTATCTTGGACCTATTATTCATTCACCTTGTGTAATAAGCTCTCAGTCTCACGGTTCCACGGAACTGATATTTTATTGAAGGCCTTTGATGTGCCAAACACCATGCTCACCAAGCACTAGGGCAAGGTGAGATTGAGAAATGGTATAGAGATAAGTAAGACACTGTACTCCTGGGAGTCCAATGGGAAGGTCAGCCTCTAACCCCATAATCAAAGCAGAGGTAAAAAGTGCTGAGAGATGCCTGTCCTAACCAGTGTGGGTGGACAGAGGTGAAGCAGTTCTGCTGAGGAAGTACAGGAAAACCTTGATGCAGGAAGTGGCATTTGAGCTACATCTTAAAGATTGCAGAGGAGTTTCCCAGGCAGAGAAAAAGGAAGGGGATTCCAGAGAGAGGGACCAGTGTGTGACAAGCCTAGAGGAAGGAAGTGCATTGCTTGTTTAGAGATTGTCAACATGTTTCCACCTCTAATTTATTTAAGACGGGGGAAAAAAGTGTCTTTGACTCAAAGATGAGCAGATCAATAAGAATTTCATAGCAGCGGTGATTAAAATTATATATCTATGGAAACAGAGGGCTGTGAAACATCAGCATCAACCAAATGACTTGTAACTAAGCTCTGTATACAGTATCAACCACACTGTGCTAGAAATGAGAAGTTTGAAGGACAGTTGTTTTGAAAAAGCTCCAGAGGTCCACGGGTAATGGTCTGGAGCCCCATCTTTTTTTGTTTTGTTTTGTTTAAAAGAGAGCAAGAGAGAGCAGAGGAGGGACAGAGGAAGAGAAGGAGAATCTTAAGCAGTCTCCATGCTCAGCACAGAGTCCGATGCGGGGCTCAATCCCACCACCCTGAGATCATGACCCAAGCTGAAATCAAGAGTCAGATGCTCAAGTAGCTGAGCCACCCAGGCACCCCTGTAGCCCCATCTTAAAGCTGCCAGTCACAAGGCTAGTGAATTTTGCCAATGTGATCCATGGCCATGGTAGTTCAGAGTGCAGTCACCTGTTAGCTGTTAGGGTTCAAGTGGTTCAAAGCCCAGGCTCATGGTCAGAGAGACTTAGATACAAGTTCTGGCTTTCTTCCTGTTTACTTAGTGTGGCAAATTTCTTCCTTTTTTTTTTTTAAGTGTAATTTTATATATCTCTATAATACAAGTGATTTTCTGTAAGTGTTTAAGTGTAATGATAGCATATATTGTATACATTTTAGTTCCCTTTTTTTTTAACTTTTCTTTTTTTGCCTGGATGACTCTCTTTTTTCCCCCCTTTTTCCCACTTTAACTGCCTGGATAGCCTTCCATATTTTTTCCCATTTTTATATAATCAGTTATATAAATGTACAGTCATAGAAACACACAGCATACACGTAAGAACAGAGGTGGGGTGGGGGAGGTGGAGATTGTTATTTTGTTTTATAAAAATGAAAACATGTTATATGGGGCATTCTCAAAGCATCAGTGCAGTTTTAGTAACTTCAGAATCATAATTGCTATACGCTTAAAAAAGAAACAATAATTATTTATGTTTATTTTACACTTATTTTTGTAAATTTTGAATAACACATTTTTTTCTTAATTTTTTTGTGCACAACAGCTTCTTTTATGTTGAATTTTAGTAAGAAATATCAACATTTTGAAATTATAAATGATTACTCATGTTTTTGTAAATATATAGCATTTATACTTCTGATATTACTAAAGTTTAAAAATGCACCAAGATGTGTGGAACTCCCTATTACATTTCTTTTTATATCTTGCATTCCTCAAAAAACCTTGTTGAAATCTCTTCATTCAACTGATAAAGCTCTAATTCATTCTTTTTAGTGGCTACATAATTTTCTATAGAATAACTATTATAATTTATTTCATAGTTTATTGATGAAGATTTACCTTAGTTCTACCCCCCTCCGCTTTTTTTTTTTTTTTTTTTCCTTTTTTNTTTTTGCCATTGTTAACACTGTAGCCATAAATGTCTTTGTACATGTCCTTACAAACAAGTATTGGTAATTCTTAGCATTGGATCCAGTGTAATTTAAATTTTAATGTATACAGCTGTAAATGGCTTTAGTTGATTTTATTTTTAATGCCTTAGGTTATACAGTTAGACTACAGTTGATCCTTGAACAGGATGGGGGATTAAGGGCACCAGCCACTCCCCCGTGCAGTCAGAAGTCTACATGTAACTTTTGACTCCCCAAAAACTTAACTACTACTGTTAAATAGCCTACTGTTAACTGGAAACTGTACCAATAATATAAGTAGTTGATGAACACATATTTTGTATGTTATATGTATTATATACTGTATCCTTACAATAAAATAAGCCAGAGAAAAGAAAATGTTATTAAGAAAATCATAAGATAAAACACATTAACAGTACTGTATTTATTTTTTAAAAAAATCTGTGCATAAGCAGACCCACATAGTTCAGATTCATGTTGTTCAAGGGCCAACTGTATTCGAGAACTCACATGCATTATCTTATTTGATACAATGACCTTTGAGGTGCACAGAGTAGATATTATTGTTCCCACTTTACTGTGAAAATAGAGGCACAGAGAAGCTGAATGGTTTCTCATAGTTACCCAGGTATAAAGTTCCTGACTGTAGTCTAGAACCAAGTCCCATCTTGAAGAAGAGCCTTGGAGCCTTTCCCTACCTAAATTTTGGTTTTCATAGATGAGCTAAATGAAAGTCTTCAAAATTGATCGAATAAGAGAAGGACACATACCTTTGGTTAGTTATGCCACCAGGAGAGGGCAGTAGTTGAAATACATTTATTTTCCTAAATATTTGCACTCCCAGGCCATTTTAAGGGACATATTTTTATTTATTTATTTTTTGACATTTGTAATGTCTTGATTTTAGTTTAGGGCTACTTGTTTGATCACTGAAATCTTTATTAAGATTTGATGGTTACATTTCATCAGTGATTAGTTTTGCCCCATACTTAAAAAAAAAATTCAAGCACACAATAGAGTATATTTCAAAGGTTGTGAAAGAAGGAACATGGTTTCTTTGGTTCCTTCAAAGAACTTCTTCCCTGTTAGAATTCTGGCCGTTCAAATTCCAGTTTTGCAAACTTAACTGACTGTGATGCAGGGCAGGTCACATAGCACTCCGTTTCCTTATCTGTAAAATGAGGGAAATATACCTGCTTCCTAAGCCTATATTAGGGGGTTATAAATGTGCTCCCCCATCAAAGCATGGAGCTCAGAGCAAGGGCTTGGAACATGCATGTGCATGTGTGGTCCATCCCCCATGTGGAGCCAGGCTGATCCTGCTTATAGAAACATATGAGAGTTTAGCAATGTCTCCGAGGAACACAAGGGGTGGGATGTATTTTTTTTCATAAGTTTCGTCTATACTGTTGCCAGAATGCAAGTCAGCTGGTGTGCATTTTGTGCCCAAATCAAGTATTGATACAGCACAACTCCTTAAGTAAAAGTGAAATTATAGGAGGGCTCATGGCCTTTATAGGTATCATTTTTTTGAGTGACAGGTGTATAAACCACAGTGAATACTTTTGTTCCTGCAAGGGTTTGATTGAGAGGAACAGCAAAAAGAATTTTGGTTTCTCTTCCTCCAAGTGAACATTATTTTCTTAGCTGTCTTTTTTGGGAGATGGGAAGGAGTGGTTACTTAAAACCAATAGTGTGTGCAAACAGGAGCGACAAGAGTAGTTAGCTTTTACTAACTATATAGCTCATAGACAAGCCCCAGAAATGTGGCTTGGGAGACATCTGTGAACAAACAGATTTTTTTCCCTTCAAAAATGTTAAGAATCTTTTTGTTTCTAGCAGGAACAGCTGTAGAATTTAGCTATTTGTAACATGATGCCTGAGTGAGGGATGGTGCTTAGATGTAGTATATTAATATCCAGCATGTCATTTTAGATAATAGTAAGGTGGCGAGGTACATGGAATGAAGCCAGGAAATTCAGTTACAGCTGACATTTCATCCTCTTCGAGGCTTGTGAAAAGGCCACAGCTAACTTTGCATTTCCCCAGGAAGAAGGGTGTGGAGGTTCTGTTGGTATCACACCCTGCACATTATTTAAACACAGGGCTGCTCATTTTCTCTTCTGCGAAGAGTGGCTACAGAAAGTGTGTCTTTGGCTGACTTACTGCCAGCATGCTACTATTCCGGTCCACGGCACCTGTGGAAAGGGAGAGTACAGGTGCCTGCTCTGGCCTAAGAACAAGAGTGAACATTTTCCTGACCCTACCCAAAATGGCTTCTGGCATTCTTTCTTCAGGAACAGTTTTTCAAAAAAGGAGGAGGTGTTTCAAGGCCAGTAACTAGAAAGAGTACCTAGATTTATGATCCAGAAGACTTTCTTATCAGCTTTAGAGTGTTGTAAGAATGTGAAGTCAAATCTGTTAAGTGTGGAATCCTCCCCTGTGAGGCAAGTATGGTCTGGAGAAAGCCTAGGGTAGCTGAGTCATACTGAATGAGTGCTGGAAGCAGGGAATCCTGGGGTTCTGATGCCTCCTCCAGGACTCTGCATAAACTTTACAGCCTTTAACTCAGGGCATAAGTTGGGTGAGATCTCATGTGACCTGTTTCACATTTTATGCATTACATCTCAACCAGAGATACAAGATGTTAATGTAGGCAGTGGTGTCCGAGAGACCCAAGTTCTAGCTGGAATTACTAACTGGAAGATCCTGGGGATGTTAACCCCTAAATCTCAGTTTACTTGTTTCCTTAAAAAAGGATGATAATAGATAGTTCATTGAATTGTTGTGGGAACTCAGTGTGGTAACATGTGAAAAGTTTGGTACAGAGTCTAGCATACAACAGACGATAACTCTTTATGGGCCAGGTGCCGTGCTGTGCAGACGGGAGACGTAAAGGAAAATAAGATGCCATCCCTGCACTCATGTAGTTTGCGGTGTAGTTAGCAAGACAGACATACAGATAAATACAGATGGATAAAGCAGTGTGTGTTCAGTGAAATGATAGCAATAAGGTACATAAGGAGTGCAGAGTAGAGTGATTTGGGAAGCCTTCAGAATAGAGGTTTCACAGATTTTTGAAGATGAATAATGATTTTGAGGCAGGCAGGAATTTTTCAAGAAGAGAAAAGAACATACAGCATGCTAATGTATAGACCTATGAAATGATATTTTAACATTAACATGTGAATACTGATATAGAGGTGCAGTTGGTTTACAATGCTGTGGTATAAAATATATACACAGAAAAGCCAAAAAGGCGGACATATTCTAAGTGGCTTGGAGGCTATTGGATGTGAGGATAGGTCAATACTGAAAGGTTTTTAAGCTGGGAAATAATGTGGTAATATTTATGTTCTGTGAAGATTGCTCAGTGGACAGGTGGAAGAAGTATTAGAGGAAGGGGAACATGAGGGCTGGTATAAGATAATGAGAGCAGTGAGTCTGGTGTGGGTGACTGGATCCTGCCACCCAAGACTGATTTGGGTGGGGGATGGGCTAAATGGGGGGTGGGCATTAAGGTGGGCACTTGTTGGGATGAGCACTGGGTGTTATACATAGGGGATGAATCACTGGAATCTACTCCCGAAATCATTATTGCAATATATGCTAACTAACTTGGATGTAAATTACCTACCTTAACTGTAGATATCCAAGATAACTAACCTGGATTTAAATCATATGAAAACGGACGGATTTGGAAGGGTAGGTAATGAATACCATTTGAGATATTTTGTAGGGTATCCAGATAGCTGGATCGTTAGTATAATTTTAATTATATTGGCAACTTTAAAACATTTTATGAGAAAGGAAAATGTTTTCAACTTTTTCTCATACTGATCAGCTCATTATTTTTGCCTGAGCAAAATTTCTCTCCAAGAATTAACTTCTAAACAAAGAGATTAGGTCTTTTCCACTGAAACGTTGTTTTTAAGTAAGAACTCAACCTTTTGGGTATTCCTTACTAAATGTTCTTTACTTATCATTTGTTTGTTGTTTTTCTTTTGTCTAATACAGGCAGTTATGGAAACACATTTTACTTATGTACCTTTAAAACCTATCAAGAGGATGGTGGTCTCTTCACAATATATACAAATACCAAACATTACATTGTATACTTGAAACTAATATAACGTTGTATGTCAGTTATACCTTAGTTAAAATTAAAAACAAACTAAAATAGCCAATCTAGAACATAAAAACCCTACTAAGAGAGTTTCTTATGATTTCAGTGTATTAGGAAAATCATTATACAAATGAGGACTCTAAACTTTTCTATAATGAGTAAGAAAAATAAATATTTTAAAGTTTATATATAGAAAAATTGCTTCCTAATGCTTATCTTTTCCTGAAATAGTATTACAGTACCTTACACATTTTGACAGAGTTCACTCAGGTTTGTTTACTTCTTTAAATTAAGAAGTATACCATTTGGAGTACCTAGCTTGTTCAGTCGATTAAGCGTCCTAACTCTTGATTTTGGCTCAGGTCATGACCTCACAGTTCATGAGATAGTGCCCCACATAGGGCTGTGCATTGACAGCACGAGCCTGCTTGGAATTCTTTCCCTCCTTCTATCTCTGCCTCTCCCCTGCTTGCACATCTCTGTGCTTTCTCTCTCTCTCTCTCTCTCTCTCTCTGTCTCTCTCAAAATAAATGAATACACTTAATAATTAAAAAAAGAAGTATCCTATCCATTCAGAAGGGACTGCATAGCTTATTGGTACCTTTTTTTGTTTTTTGCTTATTGGTACATTTTAAACAATAAAGTAAATCCACATTTCTTTTACTCATTGCAAGAACATTATCACTACTATTTTGTCTCATATGTATCTCTCTCCTTGATCACTTTCTCCTCTCCTCAACCACTTTCCTAGATTTTGAGATAATCACTCTCTTGCCTTTCCTTAGTTTTACTGCATATGTACATATCCCCAAACACAGGGTGCCTCGGTGGTTCAATCGGTTAAGCGACCGACTTCAGCTCAGGTCATGATCTCATGGTTCATGGGTTCAAGCCCGTGTCGGGCTCTGTGCTGACTGCCAGCTCAGAGTCTGGAGCCTGCTTCGGATTCTGTGTCTCCCTCTCTGACCCTTCCCTGCTCACACTGTCTCTCTCTCTCTCTCAGAAATAAATAAAACATTATATATCCCTAAACAGTATACATACTATTTTAACCTTCATATAAATGGAATTATACTGATTATTTTGTGACTTGCTACTGTCAAAACGTTATGTTCTCAGATTTGTCCATATTGAGGTGTATAACTTAGCTCATTTTTATTGTATCATATTTTTTGTACTTATTATGTGACTACTTAGCCATTTCACTGTTGAAATGCTGAATTTTATTGTGTATACAGTAACCTTATTGGCTTCCTTATTAATAAAAATAATTTGTAGATCCCTTAGAGTTTTCTACTTAGATTTATATCATCAGTAAAAAATGATAGCTTTTGGGTTTTTCTTCCTTTCCAACCTATATAATGTTAGATTTTATTTTATTGAATATCTGGCTAGCGATAAAAGTGATAATAGCAAAGTTTACCTTTTCATGGACTTTATAGGCAATTACTTAAAACTTTGTCCTTGAGTATGTTTGCTAAAAGGTTGTTTGATAATACCCTTTACCCAACTGAAGAAGTTTCTTCCTATTCCTGGTTTGCTAAGAGTTTTAATCATGAATAGTTGTTACATTTTATTGAATGCTTTTTCTGCATCTCAAGATAATCATGTGCTATCTACTTTAATTTGCTAATGTGATGAATAACTGATATTGAAACAACCTCACGTTATGGGAATAACTCAAATTTAGAGATGTTCTTTTTCTTTATAAATTTCTGGATTTCAATTGCTACTATTTTGTTCAAGATTTTTGCATTTTTATTTACAAACAGAATTGTCCTCTGTTTAGTTTTTCCTTGCAATTCTGTGAATTTTAGTTTTAATGTGTTTTGAAGATGTCGCTAGGCATGCATTATTATATCTTCCTGTGAATTAAATATATTTATTAATATGTCACAACCCATGTATTCTCTTTGCCCAAAATTAATTTTGTATGGATTTAGTTTGCCTAAACCAGATTTCTGTGTTGGTATTTGCCTACTATTATATTTCTCCAACTTGCTTTTTCCAAGGACACAAAAGGTTTTAGATCTGTCTCTTATAAATCACGTAACTGGATTCTTAGTACCTGTTAAGATGTTATTTAAATACAATAAAAAGTCACACATTTTAAGTGTACAGTTTGATGAATTTTGATAAGTGTATATAGTCATGTAACCATCACCACAATAAAGATACAGATCATTTCCATCACACCAGAAAGTTCCTCGTGCCCTTTTGCAGTCAGGTTCTTTCCCTCATGTCTGGCCCCAAGAAACCACTGAGCTGCTTGTGTCACTACAGTATTATCTCTTCTAGAATGTCATAGAAATGGGATCATACAGTAGGTAGTCTTTGTTGTTTGACTTCTTTCATTTAGTGTCATGCTTTTGAGATCATCCATGTTGTAACATGTGTCAGTATTTGATTCCTTTTTATTTTTGAGTGTCATTCCATTATATGGATATACCACAATTTGTTTCACCATTCGCCAGTTGATGGGAGATTTTCGTTTTTCCAGTTTGGGGCTATTATGAATAGGGCTGCTAAGAGCATTTACATTCAAGTGCTTATGTGAACATGTTTTCTGTTTTTTAATTAAATCAGAAAGTCATTGTCTTTTAACTAGAAAATGTAGTGCATTTCCAATGGTTAGTAGATTGCATCAGTTACATTTGCATTTTCAAACAAAAAATAATAATGCATTTGTATTCCTTTTGACCATCTTCTTTTCACTTTCTATTTGTCTTGCTTTTTCTGTGCTCTGTTTTTTTCTTTATTGCCTTAATTCGGGTTAGGTGAGATTTGCCTTGTTTTTGTTTTTATAATTCCATGTTATTTCTCCTACTAGTTTGGCAATTGTACACACTGTTCCCTTTCAGTGCTTACCCTGGAGATGTAAGCATCCCATTTAACTTAATGAAGGCTTACACTACACAGTGTCTTCCCTCTTCTCCCAAACCATTCTTAGAATTCTTTAATTCTAATTATTCTTTTTTAATCTAATATACATTGTTATCCAGTTTCTAGTTTTATCTCATTTTTATATTAGATATTATTACAGTTTATATACAGTCAGCGTTTGTTTTACGCAGTTCATATTTATGTCAGTATAGTCACATGTTTACCATTTGCTCACCATTCCCCCTTTCCCTCAGATCTCTTGCTTGTCTCTGAAGTATGTCATTTAGAAGTTCTTATAGTGAATGTTCTTTGGAAATAAACTTTATTTTTTGTTAGACCAAAAATGCCTTTATTTGCCTTTAAAAAAATTTTTTTTAATGTTTTATGTATTTCTGAGAGAGAGAGAGAGAGAACGTGAGCAGGGGAGGGTCAGAGAGAGACACAGAATCCAAAGCAGATTCTAGGTTCTAAGCTGGCAGTCAGCACAGAGCCCGACGCCGGGCTCGAACCCACGAACCATGAGATCATGACCTGAGCCGAAGTCAGAGGCTTAACCGACTGAGCCCAGGTGCCCCTATTTGCCTTTTTTGTGAAAGGTAGTTTTGCTAGGTCTATAGTTCCATGTTTAGTATTATTTTCTGTCTATGTTGTAAATATGTCTTCCCCAGATTTCTTCTATTCAGAAATCATCTTTCAATCTAATTATCACGCCCTTGTAGGTAGTAGGTAACCTGCTGTTTCCTCTGGCTGTTCTGAGGATCTTTTATGATTATGGTGTTCTGGAGTTTTTACCAGGCATTATTTGGGTGAGGATTTTTTTTTTTTAATCACCCTTGGGATTCCTTTGGCTTCCTGAATTTGATGATTGATAGTTCTAGAAAGTCTCAATTATACTCATTTTATTTCTTTTTCGGGCAAAGTTGGTTTTTTATTCTTCATTGACATATAGTTGACATACAATATTATATTCCTTTCAGATGTAAAATAAGTATAATCGCTTCTAATGCTGCCTTTCCCTCATTCTCTTTATTTTCCTTCATACTCTATGCTCCATAACTTCTAATCTTTTTTTCATATTTTCATCTTTTTTTCAATATCTATACAAGATTACATTTCATTTCTTTTTATCTGTCTACCAAATCATGAACTGTTTTTTCACCTGTATCTGATTTGGTATTGGACTCACCCATTGAATATCTAATTATGATTGTTGTATGTATGATTGTTTGTGATTTTTTTTTATTGTGAACTCAACTACTTGGAACTCCACGTAAGAAAATCCTTTGACATTTGGATTTAAAGTTCATTATTCTAGAGAGTCTTTGCATTTGCTTCTGTCGTGTGTTTGAGGGCACTATCACCCTAGGACTTTTTTACCCTAAATGTTTGTGTTTAAGAAAGTACATAGAAGTTCTGATCCCAAACAGTACAAAAGTGGGCTTGGAATTTTCTTTTTTTAATTAATTAATTTATTTATTAGTTTGTTTACTTATTTATTTAGTGAGAGAGAAAGAGAGAAAATGAACAGGGGAGGGGCAGAGAGGGAGAGAGATAATCCCAAGCAAGCTCCACGCAGTCAGCACAGAGCCTAAGGCTCGAATCCACAAAGCCTGAGATCATGACCTAAGCCAAAACCAAGAGTCAGATGCTTAATCACCTGAGCCACCAAGGCACCCCTCAGCTTGGAGTTTTTTGAAGAAACTTTTTCCCTTGTCTCTCCATTCCTATCACTAAGGCTTATCCTTTCTTTCTTCTGTTCCTGGGAGATTTTTTTTTTAAACTTACCCATTGAGGAATTTTACCTTTCAGGAGCGTGAGCATTAAGCTTGTTTCCTGTCCCATAGACTTTTTTATCTCTTAAAACCCCCACCAGGGATTGGCGTATGTCTCCAGAGTACATATCTTCCTAGCTTCTAGTCTTCTCATCATTTGTGACCTTTAACAATTACTGTTACTTTCTCGAAGTTTAGCTGTGATTTTTAAAAAATGTTTTTAATTCACTTCAGCATTTTTAGGTATTCTACATGGACTTGCCATACTTTGGCAATCAAAACATCTCTTTACTTGAAAGTTAAAATGTTTTCCACAGGGAAGCCGTAAAAAATTAGTTAGATCCTTGTAGTTTGTGGATTTTACCAGAATCAAAGGTTGACTTTGATTTTCACCTGCAAAAAAAGCAGTAGTTATTTTGCATAAACGTTAATGTTCACTTAAAAATATTTTTCCCATCTACGGCCCTCTAAAATGGAATTATAAAAGGTCTTTAAGAATTAGTCACTCATTCACTTACTTTTCAGCAAGTACTTGTTGAGCCCCTACATTTTGCCAGGCTGTTTTGGGTGGCAGAGATAGATTAGTAATTGAAATAGACAAAAACTCCTACCCTTGTTGAGCTTACGTTCTTGCTGGAAGAGAGAGACAATTAAGGTAAATAGACAAAGTATACAGTATATTAAAATGTGGTAAGTGCTGTAGGGAGTAATTAGACAGGTAAAAGATTGGAGGATCTTATTCTTTATTTTTTAACGAATATATGTAAGACTCTTGGGGCCGTTACAATTTAAGTTCATGCACATAGTTGCTTCAAATATCCTACTACTGCAGCATTGTTAATTCTAACTTCAATTTATAAAGATTAAGTTGAAATTGACATATACATTTGTAGACATTCCTAGATTGGAATAATAAATGTTTTTTCATAATTCATGGGCATTTCGTTAGTAAGAAAGTAAATGATTAGAAAATATTGACCACAGTAACACCAAAACTTTAAAAAATCCTCAGGTTTTAAAAATAGCTTTAAACTAGAAAATTTTCCTGAGACGCCTGGGTGGCTCAGTCAGTTGGCTCAGGTCGTGATCTCACAGTTCATGGGGTTAAGCCCCACATCAGGCTCTGTGCTGACAGCTCAGAGACTGGAGCCTGCTTTGGATTCTGTGTCTCCCTCGCTCTCTGCCCCTCCCCCTGCCTCAAAAATAAATAAATATTTTTTAAAATTTAACCTAGAAAATTTCCTTTGTCTTCACCAACCCCCACAAGGGGTAAGACAGACAAAACACCAACAACTAACTGCCAAGGAAGCTAAATATCTGTTATACTACTCAGTTGGTTCTTAAAATCCCAGTTGGTGAAGCTATAAAAGGCCTTTCATTTCTTTAGTGCCAAAACTGACAAACCAGGCAGAAGTAACCAGAAGGGAACAAAGAGCTCAGTAGAGACCTTTAAAGACAGTGGCCAGGATACCAGGGGTGAATAGCAGCAGGCACTGTTTTAAAAGGAGCACCATTAATCCGGAGGATGAAGCCCTGCAGACCAAGAGCAAAGGACCATTTGCAGCTCAGTTCCCACAAGGGCGTGACCATGCTGTGTTACAGGCACATCAGCTGAGAGACAGAGAGTCTATTGTTAAACAATTGTAGTGACTACCCACAGGAAGTCGGGGGAATGTCTGGGTCAGTGTCCTGACACCGGTGACTTCATCAATCCTATCTGTGCAAGTGTCAGGGAAGGATTCAGAATAGTAAGAATTATTGCAGAAGGTTATTCAGGAGTGAATATCATTTCTCTCATTTAAGGCATCATCCAAGATATTCTTGCTTTTTTTTTAAGGTTTTGTTACACATGTCACACAGTTGGGGTTTTTTTTAAATTGAGGTAAAATTGGTATATGACAAATTAGTTTCAAATGTGCAATATAATAATTCAATTTTTGTATATAGTACAAAGAGATCACCACAATAAGTCTAGTCACCATCTGTCACCATGTAACTGACCCCCTTTACCCATTTCATCTACCCCACCACCCCTCTCCCTCACCAGTCTGTTCTCTGTAACTATGAATTTTGTTTTGTTTGTTCATTTGTTTTAGAGGGGGCGCCTGGCTGGCTCAGTCAGTAGAACATGTGACTCTTGATCTCAAAGTCCTGAGTTCACACCCCACACTGGGCATAGAGCCTACTTAAAAGAAAAATCAGGGTTTAGATTCCACATATAAGTGAAATCATATGATACTTATCTTTCTCTATCTGACTTATTTCACTTAGCATAATGCTCTCCGGGTCTATCCATGTGGTCTCAAATGGCAAGATTTACTTCTTTTTATGGCAGAGTAACATTCCATTGTATATATATACCACATCTTTGTCCATTCATCTATCAAGGGACACTTAGGTTATTTCCAATCAAGACTCCAGTTTTTAATGTTGTTTATGCTTAAATTTTTCTAAGAGTAAAAATTGAGGCGAATAGAATATCCATCTTTTTTTTAGAACAAAAAACTTTTCACAGCAAGAAGACAGCTGTCTGTGAACCAGAAAGGGCTCTTCATCAGATACCTAATCAGCTGGGGCCTTGATCTTGGACTTCTTAGCCTCCAGAATAGTAAGAGATAAATGTTTGGTGTTTAAACCAAAGGGGGAAAAAACTTCTGAAAATATATCAATCCTTTTAATGGTTTTTCTCATTGCAAAAAGTAACAGATGTTTATTGGGAAAAGGTTCAGAAAATCTTTTTTTTTTTAATCACCCGTAATCTGAGAAAAAGCAGCTGTTAATATTGTTATATATCTGCAGTTCCCAAGCTGTATGCCAAGGTGCTCTGGGGCACCACAACAAATTCATGAGGTTGCCACAGGTTATTTTCCATTGAGGGAAACACATCTGTCCAACACCATTGGAGGTAATTCATAGTTTCAACATTAAAGATCAGAGTGCATTCCTTTTGATGACATCATATCTTTGCAAAAGCGGATTTTCAATGGCTGCTAAGTTTTTAATGATAAAAAGTGAGTACCATGTGAAACCCACTATGAAACAGGAAATGAAGGAAATGGTATTCAACCTGATTCCAAGATCTGAAGTTGTGCATGGCCCAACAGGTGCACACATTCTGTTAATAAGGTTATTTAAGAAGGAAAAAAATAATACTTATCTTTTAACTTATGTATGTTTTTTTTCAAATAGCTACTAAGTCATTAAGGCATAAATACTTAAGTTGTTTGAACCTAACTACTTAAGAGACAGCACTGTTTGATACTTGTTTCGGTTTGGAAGCACTATCAAAAAAATTACTGAGACTCTAATAGGTTCCAGAATTGTTTGGGAACCTCTAATATATATCCTTCCAGAATTTTTCCCATGTATACCATATGTATTTGTGAAACCTTTTATTTTTTACTTAACAGTATATGGTGGAAATCTTAATGTAGGTCTGCATCATTATTTTAAAATCAATAGTCTCCTGTTGCTTGACTCTATTATTTTATTAAGCAATCCACTAGATTGCTAGAAGCTTAGCAAAACATTATTTGTATTTTTTAAATGTTTATTTTTGAGAGAAAGAGCAAAAATGGGGGAGGGGCAAAAAGAGAGGGAGACAGAGGATCCAAAGTGGGCTCTGAACGGACAGCAGAGAGCCCAATGCGGCTCAAACTCACGAACCGGGAGATCATGACCTAAGCTGAAGTCAGACGCTTAACTGACTGAGCCACACAGGCACCCCAAAACTTTATTTTTATAATCAATGGTACAGTCAACCTCTTTGCACATCCCCTTTGTTTACATATCCAAAGTGTACATGTTGTTTACATGATTTCCTTAGGTTAGATTCCTAGAAAGCAATTTGCTAAGTGAAAGAATAGGTACTTTCTTATGCTTTGATATCCAGAGAGAGAACACGCCAAATTGCCCTTTCAAAGGGATTGTGCCAATTTTTTTCTACCAACTTTTTTTTTTTTCAGCAAAAAGAAATAAAGCATTGGACACCTCCCAACCATGGGAACTCATATTTGTGAACTGGTCAAGGGGGATCCTCTTCCCCAACCATTGAATAAACCATTGAGTAAATGAAAGTGCTAGTGAGAAAGCTGGGGAAGGTCATACCTGCCCAGAGGTCTTGGGAACCACTATAGGCTGAGGCTCCAGCTAAAGTCCTAGGCATCCAATAGCAACATCCAAGCAGATGCCCACCTAAAGAACAGAAAAACCATTTTTCAGGAAACCTCTTTAGACTTTGGTTCACTAACTAGCTTTTCCAAACAACACTGTACTCCCCCAGAAAGTCATATTGCACTGCATAGCTTTCACTGTACCTCTGTGAGGAGGAGTAAGTGATCAGAATAAAAGTTGACATCAGGAATTTTTTTTTGAGAGGACAGATTTTGGGGTCCAATGGAATCCTTCATGTCCCATGGTCCTTAGCATATATATTTTCATCTATAACCACACATGTATCACTTTTTTTCTTTTTTTGGGAAACTTGTCAGAGTAACAGTTTATTTTCTGGTTAAAGAGAAGCTGAGAAATTGCCTTCAAAGAACCTTCAGATTTTCTTAATCACTATGGTAGGTGACAGAAATGCACCTTCTTTCCTACTTTTTTTTTTTTNCATGTATCACATTTTGAAGAACTACATTCAACTTCTACATAGGGCTGGTATTTTCAATCATAAGTTATAAAGAAAAAAGGTATATTATGTGCTTAGTTCTGACGCTGGATATACAAAGATACATGGCATATTTTTAAAATATTTCTATTTTAAGAAAACTCTGAAGCCCATCAGCTGTCTGGGAAACTAAACTGCATGGAAAGGCTCATTCCTGAGGTATGAATGGCTGCAATTTTTTGTAATGTCAGATGATGGTACTGTGTATTACTGTTTCTGAATGTATTATCTTTTCTTAATGCAGATACCTTTAATCTTGATAGATAAAATTTTTAAACAATTCAATTTTATAATTTTATAAACAGTCTTATTAAAATAGCACTTTAGGGGCACCTGGGGGGCTCGCTCGATTGAGCCTCCGACTCTTGGTTCTGGCTCCAGTCATGATCTCAGGATCATGGGATTGAGCTCCACATTGGACTCTGCATTGAGAGTGGAGTCTGCTTGAGATTCTCTCTCTCTCTCTTTCTCTCTCTCTCAATCTCTCTCTCTCTCTAATAAAATAAAATAGCACTCTAGATTAAAGCTGTTTGAAAAAGTAGTGCTTAGGTAGCTGATTCTGAAAAGGTGACTGTATTTTTCTAGGCATTCACACTTTACTTTTCAAAATTGAAGTAAAAATTAATGAGACAAGGTGTTAAGCAGGATGATCCTGCTTAGAGCAGAAAATCTCAGAAAGTTTGGTTTAGAAATATTAAATCTGTATTGTAAATACTCATTACTTATTGCCTTTACCTGCTGCCTTCAAAATATAGTACCAAAAAGCTACTCTCACTTATATCAGAAGTCAAAAGGCTGCTGTAGGATGCTTACTAAACAGCTGCAGCATGGAGACCCTTCCCTTCTTTTGTAGATGGAGAATATCTGTTGGAAGGTTCCATGTGACTCTCCACTGCCACCAGATACTTCTTTTTAGTCCCCACTGGAGAATTCTCCCAAGGCCCGGGGTGTTGTATGTATGTCATCTTGAGAGAAATTATTGAGGGAGGTGAAATTCTGCCTTTCTTTGTGACTGGTATACTTCCAAGAAATAAGCTTTTGGGGAATTTAGAAGAATTTGAGGCCATATCAGTAATTTTTATTTAATAAACATAGTGTTCTTTTGTTACTTTTTAAAAGAAACAACTACAGGGGTGCATGGGTGGCTTAGTCAGTTGAGTATCTGACTTTTGATTTTGGCTCAGGTCATGATTCCACGGTCATAGGATCAAGCCCCACGCTGGGCTCTGTGCTGAGTGGAGACTGTTTAAGATGCTCTTTCTCTCTGGGCATGTGGGTGGCTCAGTCAGTTAAGTATCTGACTTCAGTTCAGGTCATGATTTCACAGTTTGTGGGTTTGAGCTCCAAGGCTCTGTACTGACATTTCAGAGCCTGGAGCCTGCTTCGGATTCTTTCTCCCTCTCTCTCTGCCTCTCCTCCACCCCTGCCCTGTGTGTGGTCTCTCTCTCACTCTCCCTCACCCTCTCTCTCTCTCTCTCTCACACCCACACATATATACACGCAAATAAATAAATAAATATTTTAAAAATTTAAAAATAAAAAAAGATTCTCTCTTCTTCCCCCCCCCCCCCACTCGCTCTCTCTCTCACTTTTTCTCTCAAATAAAAAACAAAAGTAGAAGAAACAACTACAGATCTGCCTTCAGAGCACTGGACATGTTTACAGATTTAAGAAATGTGCCAAAAAGTGTGCTGTGGTTATGTAGCCCTCATCTGTCATGCCCAGAGCAGAGTTCCTTCAGAATAAAAGAATGGGCAGCTTCAGTGATGTATGGATAGCTGCTTAACCCTCCAGGTTATAAGGACATCATACCCTTATCATTCTTTGCTTTCTTGTCCTAAGAAAATGAAGATCCATATTAATGGACAGATGTTTGGTCTCTGAATTTTTTGAGATAACCAAGAACATTATTTCTTTTAACCCACACCCTTTTTATCAGATCTTCACCAAATTTATAAATCTTCTGATAGGTAAGAAGATAAATCCACTTAAATAAATCCACTTTATACTCATTCATTTATACAGCAAACATTTGTGGAGTTCCACAAGTTCTGGGCTACCCAGATAAGCAAGACAAATATGGTCACTACCCTACCCTTAAGACGTTTGTGATTGAATCAGGAAGCTTTTGAGAAAGCCAGTGTCTGAAAATTAAGCAGTAAGTGCTATAGAGGGGATTCAGGAAATCTTTTGGAACAGAGTCCCTGAGCTGAGCCCCAGGCTCAGAGAAGCTTCCCTACGGAACTCCTGATTAGCCTGAATCTTAAAGGGTGAATAGAGGTCAGAGTACTCATATTGTGAAATCTAAGTGGAATAAATTTATCTGGACAGATGCTCACTTCTTCCAGTACACGTTTTCAGACCTGTAACTACCACCCAGGTGCTAATTGGTACCATTGCCTAGTGGCACAATGCCTTCAAATGATTCCAGAGTGATCCATCGTGTCTGTGGTTGGCATGCTGGTCCACTAACCGTTATTGGATTTTCACCTGTTACTTTTAGCAGTGGAAAGGTGAAATTTGAAGATTCTCATCTTTTCTTTCTTTTTTTAAAGAATAATGCCAACTGATGATACTAATCCCATGTTACCTAGATTTAACTTGATTGGTTTTTGAGTCAGCCCTTGGATGACTTTTTAATCAGTTGCGTAACTATACTAATCATGATGCTTTGTAAATAAGCACATGTGTACTTTATATTTACTGAAAATAAATTCAGAAGTTGATCATCTGTGATTTGGGGCAAATTATGAGTGATGGTATCAGTCTTCCTATTTGTAAGATTTGATTAACAGTATCTATAATCTATCTAGCAATGATTAAATATTTAATGTTTATAAAATGATTGTGACTTGTTAGAAAAAATATCCTTATTGGGGCCATTGATATGATTTGCAAATCATTAGTACTGATTGAAGGAAAGATCACATTTTTATGCAAATCGTGACTTACCTGGCTTTAACTTTTTTTTTTAATCCCAGACTTTCATTGCAAGTATTTTGGGGATCCTTGAAAATATTTATTTTGTTTCCTCCCAGTTGGGACCATCCCATTGTCAAAGGGCTGTGTGATAATTTGGCCTTTTCTGGTGAAAGTTTGAGAGCAGAAATCCTTCTCTCAGGACCAATACGTGGTTTTGATTCAAGACTCCAACTAGAGGTTATCTCATATGAGATACTTTTGTCTCAAGAGAGACCAAGTCTGAAGAACAGTAATCTGTCTGGAAATCAGGCGCCCTTTTTGGAATGCTGTACAGAAGCTTCTGATAAAGAGGTGGCCTTAGATATACTGATACTGTGTTTTTTAAGTCTGCAGTATAAAACTCCCATTTAATTTATTTTTCGCTTGAGTCTACTCTGCTAGTAAAAGTAAGGCTATTTTTGTAAGTGCTACTTCGAGTACTTACATCCACATCTTAAAAGAATTCACAGAAGAAAAAAAAAGAATTCACAGAAAACAGTTCATAGTGATAACTGGGTGCAATGCCCAGCTTGTTACAGAATTGTGTTTTAAATAAATCTTTTTATGATAGCTACATTTCAGCTGTACCACAGGGTTCAGCTCACATGATACCTCCCCCCACCACACACATACAAACGGGCTCATCATTCCTTACTTAAAGCACTTGACTTACTTAATTTGTGTACTTGCCTAGTTGTGTATTCTGACCGTCCTTTATGCATTGTCTGCAGCTCTCAATAAATATCTATGATGACGGGTTCCCTTATGAGGCGACGAATTGTTCTTTTAGGGAGTTGTGTGTTTCTATGGCAACTCCCTTTCTAAAACTTTGAATTTTATCCACATATATTTTACATATACCAAAAACAAGCTTATGTTTAATTTAGAGAGGCTTTGAGTTTTGAAGAAGAGGAAACCGTAGCTCATCAGCAGATGTCAAGAGCGCATACAGTTTGTTTGAAGGTTCATTGAAAAAAAATTGATTGTTTTTGTTCCGGACACTTTAACCAAGGACCAACGTTCCATTCAGATAACCTCTTATTGTCAATTTTTCACACTTCTTAGGGTAAAAGTCACACATATATCATGCAGTTTGATATAACTAGAAAGGAACAAAGTAGGCATGTGTGTGTCTCCACCTCTGTCCCCTTTCCAGTTTTGTACATTATGATGTTGCTGGCTCACTGAATTAACTTTGCTTTCACCACCCGTTTCCTTTCTTCTCTGTCACTACAGTATGCATAGGCTCTCAGTTACAGCTACATCTCACCTGGAGAAAATAGGCTGTGTCCCTATTTTGAAAGGAAGACCATCTCCATGGTTCGCTGCCTTGTGTGTGTTAGCAGTCGGGATTCTGGAGGTGACATGGGCTGTATTCCTGAATGATAAAATACATGTAGAAGGACCGTTTCTGAAGTTTGTAGATGATTCAAAGTAATCTGTGTAGTCTGTGAAGGTCTGTGTGTATGAGTTTTACTTGGCTTTTAGTTGTGCTTTTAGCGTGTTTTTCTTCCTTTCTTTCTTCCTTTCTTTCTTTTTACTTTTATGTATTTTCACTCTTTTTTTTTTTTTTTCATTCTAAAACACAGACTCCGTTTTCTTAAAATCAAATCAACTGTGTGGCTGGTGCTGTTTTGCTTTTTCCACATGTGTTAATTGTTCTGTGGCTTGTTTTGTTTACTGTTTTTGAAGATCTGATTTGCCACGGTCCATGCCTTTCATTCTACTAGACCACGTAGCTGATTTCCCAGTGGGAAAAGACTGCTTTTTCACCGGGTAATTAGTTATCTCATTTCAAAAGGGCCAACTTTCTCTGAGATGACTTTGTCACACTTTAAATGTCTGCTTTGGAGGATGAGAATCCTTTCAGCTACATGCTCATCCATGTGGTAGAAGAAATGCATGGTTAGTCACCATGAAAATTCTTAAGTGTTTGACGGGCAAAAGATGGTTAGTTAAACCATTTATACTCAGCTATTGAGAGATTATGAGTTAGTTTGTAGTGATAAGAAACCTGTTTAAGAGGTAATATTTTTTTGCAGAAGTGTTTCCGTAAGGAAGTGGTAGTGTTGTTTATTCCTAAAGCATATTTTCATTTGCTGAGAGAGGACTCTGTGGCACTTTACCTTGAGTAATTTCTGTGTAATCTCTTACTAAGTAAGCAGGCACACCCCAAAAAGCACAGAAGTGGACTGAATTTTGCAGTCTCACTCTTGTTACCTCCCCAGAATATTAGTTAACGCCCAAAGGTGTGAAGCCGGGGCTGGGGTAAGATTACCCCTCAGCAGGGTCCCTCCTTTCACTGTGCTTCTGAGCCTTCCCGCACCCCCCAGCTCAAGAACCCTATCTTGTTACTGTACACAAGGAACCCCCATCCAGGTACCCTATCCCATTCAACCCTGTCTCAGAGTCTCAGGCTTCCTCCACATACTTTACCTAGCTGGGCCTCTTCAATTATTTCCTTTCTTTCCCAATCAGGGACAGCTATGTGGCTTCATCTTTCAACCCAGGTTCTAGGTCTCCCGCGCTTTGCCTTGCCCCCCCCCTCCCCCCCCCTGCCCAGCCTTTCTTTCTATGGGATACTCTTATGTGAAGTGACTAGAAGTATTCATTTTGAAAGGACAGGGAATGGCCATTTAATATTCTCAGAGCATCTGGGCACTCGGACATTTTAGATCCCTGTTTTGTGTCAAACTTGATATGAACAAAAAGTCTAAGACTTTAAACGTTTAAAAATATGAATTTGTTGAGGCGCCTGGGAGGCTTGGTTGGTTAAGCGTCTGACTCTTGATTTCGGCTCCCGTCACAATCTCACGGTTTGTGGGATCAACCTATGCGTCGGGCTCTACACTGATGGTGTGGGGCCTGCCTGGGATTCTTTCTCTTCCACTCTCTTTGCCCCCCTTCCCCCACTCACTCTCGTGCACGTGCACTCTCTCTCTCTCAAAATAAATAAACATTTTTAAAATATGAATTTGTTATATCTTCTTCCGTTGTATATAACTCCTATAGTCTGGCTCCTGTAAACCTCTTCAGCATCATCTTACTCCAGACTCACCCTCTGTGTCTGTCCTCCATCTGAGGATGGTTTTTGAATGTGCCATATTCACTCATTCCGCTTGTCCACTCCATTTGTTCCCTCTGCCTGAAATGTTTCTCCATCCCTTGTCCCAACAGCTGACCAGTTTTGAACACAATGCTGAAATCCCAAATAACTCCTCTGTGTTTTGAAAATTGTTTCCTTCTACTAAATGCCCCATACTCTGAACTTGAACTCACATTCTTCTTCACCTCTCACCTTTTGGCTCCGCACCCTGTTCATAACTTTTTGGGGCAAGCTCTTCTCTGAGGAGGTTGAGAGTCAGATTAAGTCATACCCAGCAATTTCCTGTTTGTGAGCCTTGAAGCTCTTGAAGACTGCGGGCAGGTTGACAGAACCTGTAGGTGTTTTCAGACGCTGAGCTGATTCATCCCCTTTGGTTGCTAATTCTCCCCAGCTACCGTACCGTCTCTCCTCTCTGGATACTGCACAATCTCTCTTTGTGTGGGGATAAGATTCTCAAGACCTGCCCACTCCATGCATTCTGTTTCTTTTCTACATTTTGGTGAGTTTGTCTTTCAGACCCCTCCTCCATGGTTATGGAATAGTTTCTATACAGGAGGGAAGTTTTGTTTGTTTCTTAGCATTTTTTTGCGTGGTTTTTTTGTTTGTTTGTTTTTTGCTAAGGCAGAGCTTTGAATGATCCCTGTAAATCTAGGCTACATGTCTGCTACCTTTCGTTTTCATAGACCTCCACCATAACCTAAGAAATGCAGCGTCTTAAATAAATACCACCTTCCAGGCACTTTGGAAGTGAAGACCAAGCAATCACGCATTTCTGTAAAATGCGCCGCTCGTAATAAAATACAGGAGGTGAGCAGCTAGTTAAGCAGTCTTTGAGAGTAGTACTTTTAGCCATGCCATGTGGAAAAAGTACTGAATTTGTGCATGCTTTCTTAAACGGAGCTACAAATGGTCTACTTTGGTAGTGGGCAAGTAACACAATCTCCAAGGTTCAGAAAATAATCCTGGCTGCCTCAAAATAGAGTGAGATACTGTGAAAGCATTACTTATGCCCAGGGAAGTGCCATAAAAAAATATTAATATTATAAAGCTACCAGGCCACCTGGGTGGCTCAGTTGGTTAACTATCTGACTCGATCTCAGCTCAGGCCATGATCTCACGGGTTGTGAGTTCAAACCCCGCATTGGCTCTGTACTGACAGTGTGGAGCCTCCTTGGGATTCTGTCTCTTCCTCTCTCTGCTCCCCTGCTCACTCACTCTCTGTCTCTTTCTCAAAAAAAAAAAAAAAAAAAATTCTAATTCTACCAAAGACAAATCCTTGTGAGTTATCTTTTCCCACTGCTCAGTACTTAACCTCAGTTTCCCTCTATCTACCTAAAGATATGCAGGAGCAGGTCATCAACTTGGCCCCATATATGCTGGGGTCAGTTCCCCCCTGGAACCTTTTAGAGTGAATCACCTCCTTCTTCTGATTCCAGAATGCCCCCACTAACCTCTGAATTTGAATTTGTGTAACCTTGGTGATTTCTATTGAAAAATATATATTCTTTGTAGTTACTGATGAGGCACCTTCATTGTTTTCTGAGAAAAAGGGTTTTATACAGTATTGACAGCTCATCCACATCTTATTCTTGTTCTGATTCATCAGCTAACATTTTTGCACACCCACTGTGTGCCACACATCGTTCTAGGTGCATGGAATCCATCTGTGAACAACATATACAAAAATTCCTGCCCTCTTGGAGCTTACATCCTGTTGGGGGAGAACAGAAAGTAAGCACTAAAACAAATTCTAATTAGAAGAAGGAAATTGCTTTAAAAAGAAGAAAAAAGTAGAGCAAGGTAAGAGGGATGTCTGTTTCAGAATGGAGAAAGGTTGCAGTTTTAAATTAAGTGGTCAGAGCAGGCCTCCTCTATTTCTAGTGTCTTGTTGTTGTTGTTATTACAGTGTTGTAATGATTTAATATTGCAAATGAATCATCTGCATAAATTAAAGATTGCTGAAGTGAGAGCAGTTCAGCCGAAGGCTAAATCTAAGTGCTAAATGCTCGAGAAAGCACAGCCAGGTGCACTAGCCCTTGTCTGGCAGCCTCAGGTTATCTATTCTTAGTTTAGTTTCCTTTTCCAAAAATAGCATTTATTTTATATAGTCTTCAAATGGAGCATATCTCTGACACCTACTGCCATGTGTTTATAGTTAAATATAACTAGCTGTCTTTCTTGTAAGACCAAGAGGTTCATCCAAAATGTTTCCCTTTATAAGTTCTAAGAGGGCTCCCCTGGTTGGCTTTCTGGCCCATAACAGTGATGGATTTTGCAAGCCTCCTGGTCCAGCCATGTGGGAAAAAACAATATTGTGGGTAATTTTCCCCCTTTAAACACATGTTTTGTGTTTGGGTGGTGGTTGTTTGGGGTTTTTGTGTCTCAGGCATGGAGTTTATTATATCCGTATAAGTTATAGATCACAGAGAACCCTTCGTAGAATAGCATTGTGTGTGATCTCCTTGTGCACTGCCCCCTTCCCCCTGTCTGCTGTGCGTCTCAAGTGTGGATGAGCCTCTCCAAGTTTGGGACTTTTGTATGTATGTGCCCTCTCCCTGGCCAGCCCATCTGTCCTCCCCTTTCCTGCATGCTGCCTTTGTTTTCTTCCTGAAGTAGCTGAGCCTTGGGAGGGACTGGCATGGCTCTTCCCATTATCTGAGCCTATCACCTACAGACTCTCAGTGGGTCTCTCTCCATGGGCAGAACCATGTTAAAATAACACATGTTTTCCTTCCTGTCCAGAACTGACGAGGATGGTGCTAGTAAAGAGGTGGACTGGAACCATCAGACTGAATACATCCTGAGCATTGGCTGATGTCCTTTTATTCTTCGCCTATCATTCCCCATTTCTCACTAGATTCAAAATGTGGTGATCCGTGGGAACAAGGCTAGGGCTCTTGGAGAGACAGTCCTCCAGAAGGGCCAGGCAGCTACCCTGGCTCACTGCAAGGTCATAGGCTCTGAAACTGCCACTCCTTATTCTGAATTGTGCAGTGCATTTGTCACTTCCTGGGGTAAGATGACCTTGAGAAAGTCACATACTCTCATTAGGCCCATTTTCTCATTTGTAAAGGGAGATTAGTCTCCACATGACCTTCAACATTGCTTCCACCTCTGATGCTCTTAAAGACATGATTTAGTGCCCTTCTAAAATCTGGTCCTTTTAACATGGTTGGGCTCTTCCACTTCTATACCCTTTATCCTTATCTAATTCTCCCCCATGAGTTCATTTTATCCATTTCACTGTTACTCATCCTCTGTATGCTTTGTAACTCACATTCTCCCAACATGTAGCACATTTCTGCCACTGGAACTTGTGATTGTACCCTGCAAATAGCTCTGGTGTCCTTCTGCACTCCCACCTAAAACACTGCTCTTGTATTGGTATCTCTGAGTAAGGAGGTGGGCTGTTGGGAAAAACGTGTTGTAGCCCAAAGTCTCTATATTAAAAGAGGGGCACCTGGATGGCTTAGTAAGTTAAGCATCAGACTGTTGATTTATCAGCTCAGGTTGTGATCTTGTGGTTGTGGGATTGAGCCCCACGTAAGGCTCTGTGCTGACAGCATGGAGCCTGCTTGGGATTCTCCATCTCCCTCTCTCGCTGCCCCTCCCCCTCTCATTCGTGTGTTTCCTCTCTCTCTCTCCAAATAAATAAATAAACTAAAAATTTTTAAAAAATAAAGGAGAGAATGGAATTACATGTTCTTTTTAGGCTATGTAGCCTCTGATGACCACAGTCAAAATAGATAACTATCCAAGCAGTAAAAAAAGCAACATACATGAATTTGCTCATAATATGAATCCTAACACAAAAGCAGTGGCAACACTTTAAGCATAAATTGCATAGTCTGCACCATGATTGTTTTCAAAAGTTGTCAGCCTTGAAGAGGAAAATATACTCCCAACGGTTAAGAAAAGATTATACTCTAAATTCTGTAACATGAAGGGAGTGTTAGTTTTCTTTTGCTCAATGCCTTGTGCCTGGGAATTTTGAAATGATAGATTCATCTGTGGCATAATCATAAAGTTCCACAGTAAGAATATCAGCATGGAGAAGATTCATATAAATACATTAAAGCTCCTGGATTTTAAAGCTAAATCCTGTGTCAGGTTGCTAGTCACCTAATTGCCACAATCCAAAGTTTACTGGGGGCGCCTGGGTGGTTCAGTCGGTTGAGCGTCCAACTTCGGCTCAAATCATGATCTCATGGTTCGTGGGTTCGATCCCCGCGTCGGGCTCTATGTTGACAGCCAGCTCAGAGCCTGGAGCCTGTTTCCAATTCTGTGTCTCCCTGTCTCTCTGACCCTCCCCTGCTCACACTGTCTCGCTCTCTCTCAGAAATAAATAAAACATTAAAAAATAAAAAATAAAGTTTATCTATTAGTAGTTCTTTTCTAATTTTTATCAGTATGACAAACATTATTTTTTATATCTATAGTATAATTTACTTCAGGACAATAGATTGAGGATTCATAATCAAAGACATGAATCGTGTACCAAAGAAATGACTTCTGGTTCTGGTCCCTCACTCCTCATGCGACTTTGGGGCAAGACATTTTTACCTCTAAGATAAAGATTGTTTTCCAATTACATAGAATAATCCTAATTCTAAGTACCTACTCTTAAATAACCTTACATTGTAGAAATCAAATATCCCTACTGTTTATTTATTTGAAGATATTCAAATAAATATATTGAATTTATTTGAAATATATTGAAATTATTGAATATAACTTACCCAACAATATAAATTACCCAACAAGATAAAGTATACATCATTATCTTGAAGATGTATACTCAGAATTAGGATTTTTCTGTTTAGTTGGAAAAGAATCTTTATCTTAGAGGTAAAAATGTCTTGCCCCAAAGTCGCATGAGGAGTGAGGGACCAGAACCAGAAGTCACTTATTTGGTACATGATTCTTGTCTTTGATTATAAATTGATACTGATATTTTCTATGAATGCCCATACTCCAGAAAATTATTTTATACGTATATTTATTAAATATAACTGTCATTCAGAGAATACTGAAACCAATTCGTCCATCTTTATATGGGGGCATATTTAATGATGTATGCATTGATGAGGTTCCACCTTATTTTTGAAGATTTCCGAGAAGGAAAATTTCATGACTTCCCTCATTAATCCACTTTAGTGTTTAATTAGATTTGATGCCAGATACTCTTATCTAACTTAAATCTCTCATGCTGTAGCTTAAATCTATTTTTTCTTACTCTGCCTACGATATTAAAAGCAACTAATCACCATTATTCATAATGATATTCGTAAAGTCCTCCATATATTTGAAATGTGAGTACTGTAATTGACAGTAAACATAACTCTCAAATATCAGTATAATTTAAAATAGAGAAGAGGGACTAGTTTATAATAACTGTAAATGACACAGTAGTATTTAGTTTTGATGAATGAATAATACGGTTAACTAATGTGACTTCAAGAGACTAAATGAAAAGCATTCATCTATTAACTCATCCACTTAAATATTTATTAGGCATCTACTTCATGATATTGTGCTGTGTTCAGAAGTACAAAAATGGATACATCGGAGTTGAGAAATTTTTGATGCACAAGATTTTTTAAAAGTAGAACTTATTAGGTATATTTCTAAGAAATGTGAAGATAGAATAACCTAATCTATTTTTAAAAAATTTCTTAATGACAAATTATTTTTGAGAGAGAGAGTGTGTGTGTGTGAGCGGGGGAAGGGCAAAGAGAGGGAAACAGAATCTGAAACAGGCTGCAGGCCCTGAGCTGTTAGTACAGAACCCAACACAGGACTCGAACTCATGAACCACAGTATCGTGACCTGAGCCAAAGTCGGTTGCTTAACAGCCTGAGCCGAAGTCGGATGTTTAGCCAACTGAGCCACCCACATGCTCCTAGAATAGCCTAATAAACTAATAAACTGCGGCATTTATAACCATATCTGGAGGTGATGCTGAAAAAATAGTCTAATTATTGGAACATTGCTGTTTATTTTACAGCTGCCCTATTACCAAAATCTGTAATAGGCATCAAAATTCTATAGTGCGTGGTCCCTAAGCCCTTCACCTGGAAGCCCCTTCATTTTGATGTTGATGTTGAAGAGGTACCTATGTCTTCTTGTGTGCACTTGGATGTGTGTGAGCATCATCCAGCATAGGACTATGAGAGGTTTATCACTAGAAATAAATTACAGAGTCGTGCAGCATGAAAATGATATGCCTGCGAATGCAGAACACAGGGTTACCTTCTGCCTCTTTTCTTTATCATCGACAGCAGAGGCAGAAAGGAGAAAGATTTATTCTGAAGCCATTTGATGCTGACCAAGCAATTTGTAACAGATGAAATGCTGATGTATTGCTACAAAGAAAATAATGGGTGTTCTTGCTAAAATGCTGTTAGTAACTTTATTGTGTAAAGTGCAAATTATATTCAGCAATTTTTTAGTCCCTTTGTGAGGTGAAGTTGAAGTAATTCAGTGTAGGCTTTGAGCAGGAAAAGGACAAAGTAATTAGCAAGTCATAAAAGAATTCATTCACCAAGGTTGGCTGATATTTGAATTCTCTGAACTATAAAGACATAGAAAAAATTGCATTTAAGAAATACAAGATGACACCAGCACTTGTTTAAAACAGAAAGACTCTAAGAAAGCTGATATTGGAACACTGTGTAGAGTTAAGAGTACACCCTCTATTGGTACCCACTGTATGTACAAGACGTTGTGCTAGTCACCGAAAGGAGAATAAAACTGAAAAACATGGTCCCTGCCCTTAAGTACCTTACTGTCTGATGACAGGAATAAGATAATTCCAAACGAATTAAAATACATAATCAGGGGCACCTGGGTAGCTTAGTCAGTTGAGTGCCCAACTCTTGGGTTTGACTCAGGTCATGATTTCATAGTTCATGAGTTTGAGCCTGCATCGGGCTCTGTCCTGGCAGTGACAGGACTGCCTGCTTGGGATTCTCTGTCTCTCTCTCTCTCTCTGGCCCTCCCCTGCTTACTCTCTATCTCTCTCTCAAAGTAAATAATTAACATTTTTAAAAAGATTTAAAGTTAATAAATAAAATGAAATAAAATGTATAACCAGAATGGATCAGAATTCCCCTCCCTCCCCTCAGCGATTGTGCACAGTGAAGATGCTAAGGCCTGCCCATTTCAGCAAGACGTGGAGTCTTCCACTGACCAGTTTGGCTCACAGACTCCCCACTGATGTAGCTAAACTTTTCTTGGAACTGTGCTGTGCTCTGAGATGCTTCCCGCCCTGTTTGCCTTCCTTCTTCCTCTCCTCCACAGGGCTGGACCCACATCTCGGTCTATAGGCTCTCCTGGCCCACTCTTGCTCCCTTCTTCAAGAAACATCTTGCATATCCAATCCTATGGTAGCATCTGCTTCTCGGCCAACTTGAGCCAACATAGTGGCCATAGTTATTGATACTGTTAGATATTAAATAAGGATAAGATTCAAAAGAGAAATTGCAACCATGTTGTAGGCAACTTTGAAAACCGCTTTGAAGAATTTGACCTTGATTCAGGGGACTTCATTGAGGGTTTATCTGCTGCAAAATAACTTTCAATTATTTGATCCTGCTGCTGATGGAGGATAGTTGAAATAAGGAGACCAGTTCAGAGGGTACAGTGGTTGTCCAATAAGAACCTACATGAGTATCAATCACATCTGTGATGACAGACTCTGTCCTATGAGAGACAGTGAACAGAAAAGTTCTGGTGATTTGGATACAGTGGGAGAGAGAGGAATCAAAGATCACTGTGTGCCTCAGTTTCATCATCTGTGATATTGGAACGGTAACATGCCCCGTATCACTCCTGGAATATTGTGAGTAGTAAATGAGCTAGTACATTCAAAAAATGTAGTACAGTGCCTGACACATAAGAACTCATCAGGTGTTTCTGAATTTGTTTGCCCATTGCACCGTGGCAGCCTGGTTCGGTAGCACTTTCCGCAATTGTGAAAATGTTTGTCTGTGCCGTCTAATACCATAGCTGCTAATGATATGAGGCTATTGAGCACCTGTAGTGTGGCTAGTGTGACTGAGAAACTGAATTTTTAGCTTCATTCAATTTAAATTTGAATAGTCACATGTGACTAATAGCTACCATTTAGAAGTATCACCTAAAGCTAAAAGTGCTAAATAAGTAACATGCAGGGAGGTGCAAAATTATATTCTTTTATTAACAAAAAAAAAGCCCATTACTAATATGACTCACTTTTAACTAAGCCTGTAGGCTTGATTACCGATCACCATGGTCAGGGATAACTGTGGAGAAGGCTGTTATCCTAATCAAACCCCTCTGAGATGATCAAAGCAATAAGAAAAGGATGAGAAGACCTAATGTTTTCACTAATCCTGCAATGAGGAAAGTACTTTAGAGCTTGAAGGAGAGTGAACATGTCTCGCTTTCTGTGAGTAGCTAAGAGGTGGTCAACATCTCCCATTTAATGGAATTTGTACTGTCTGCTGTCCATTTCCCAGGCCAAATGAGAGAAGGTACTGCAGTGCCTGCTGATATGTTCTCCTCCAAATAATAGCCAGGCTAGCGCTGCCATTACATAAGGTCACTTAATGCTTCAACTGCAGACTCTGGTAGTTCAAGAACAACACAATGGGATCTCTGAGGGGTGTATGAGAAGGAAAGGAGCACAAGTTTCTTGATATCTGTGAGAGCAGGATTAAAAGACATTCAGGTGCCTGTATATCCAGAAATAGGATTTTTGAAATGCCACTCTCCATCCCATTGCCATGGCTCAGGGGGAGGCGGCCTTCCGATTTTCATGACTATATCACTTTGAATGGTTAGTTTGTGCCAGGCTTGCTGTGAGTATCCCTCATGTTATTGACTCAATCCCCGTGTTATTGACTCAACCAGTTGAGATTTTGCTGCCATTGAAGCTCCAGCTGCCTCAGTTAATAAGTAGTGGGAACCAAGGTCTTTATCTCAGGAGATAAAATAAAGGAGACAAAGTGTAGCGCAGTAAAAAGGACTTGGGAATCCAGCCTAAGAGTAAATCATAGCTCTGTTAGTTGCTATACCTGTGACCAGTGCAAGTTGTTTTAACTTCAGTATCCTGATCTGTAAAATGGGAGCACTCGTATTTTCTGAGTTAGAGGATGACATGACTTAACATGAGCCTTTTACATGGAGGTGCTGGGAAAATAAATGTTAGTTCCCTGCCCTTTACCATATCTCCGTATTTCTTTAAGTTCCCATTCATTATTGTTCCAAAACTCTCAACCCTCTTGAACAGCCTCCACTCCCAAATCAAACATGAGTATCATTTCTGTTGTATTTACCTACTCAGACCTACTGGAGCTGTCTTCAACAGACTGTTCTCCTTCTCTTGCAGTGGCTGCCTTAATTCCTTTCCTGAGTGTTTCTGAGGTCAGAACCTTCCTGTTCTTTATATATGTTTGGTTTCTCAACTGCCAAGTTAAGATAGTGACTCAGGGAGCTCAAGGCCCTGAGCCCTAGCATTTGATAGGATTCTATACACAAGACTCTCCCCTGATTTTGTTCCTTTAAAAAAAATATTGGTTTTTCTCCTTATCAAAAATTACTATATTTTCATTATAGATATTTTTAAAAAGAAGCATATAAGAAAAAAATTACAGCGCTCAGAATATTACCATCCCTACGGGGTGCATCCTGAATGTATCTTACAATCCTGTGTGTGTGCGTGCGTGTGTGTGTGTGTGTGTGTGTGTGTGTGTGTGTGTAAAACAAAATTTAATTATTATGCTTCTACTTTTTGGTAACGTCCTTCTTAAAAGTCATAATTTCTTGAATATTTCCCATCATTAAATATCCCTCTACAGCATCGTTTCAAATGTCTGTCTGGAAGGCCACATATGGATATATTCTGGCTTATCACTGGACATTGAGATTGTTTCTGCTTTTGTCCACTAGTATAAATAAGGCAGAAGATTATAAAGAGAGCAGCAAATGGCATCCTCACACACATAACTTTTCACACATCCTTGAAATGGAATTACCAGATCAAAAGGCATTAACATTTTTTAAGTTTTTGGTACCATATTGTCAAAATACTCTCCTGAAAGGGTAGATCTGTTTATCTCCTCCCGTCAGTCACGGCCCATGAGGCTTTGACCACCTAGTTCCTAATCAGACCAGTAGTCCTACTTGGGGAGAGAAATGAGAGGAAAAGAGAGAGGGGGGAAAAAATGGCACTTTTTCTCGACTCATTGGATCCGGTTCCAATTTTCCTGTGTTTTCAAACTCTCCTTGAAATGGGGTGTCTCCCTGGCTCATGTGGGATTCTTCTTATTTATTGGTTATGTTAGCTTCCTCTGCCTTGTCTAAATTACCATCTTTAAATCAATGTACTGTTTCTTTGAAGTGTTGACCCTCTGGGAAGGGCCTTTTTGCACCTCTGCCTCATCAAACTGGAGAATCTCATCTGTGACTTTTTCTTTAATCTCATCTCATTTTGCAACAGTATTCTCTCTTTTCTCAGTTATTGGCCTTTTGATTTAATGCTTTAATTTGGCACATAGGCTCTTTGTATCGCTGTTCTGGATAATTCATGCTATTCTACATGGAATATTTCATAAAATTTTTTTGAAACACTGTTTTATGAACAATGTCTCACAGACTCAAAGGATGAACCATTATATTTATTTTGCAGAAACGAAAAGATAAAAAGCTGAGCCCTTGTGATAACTACACGGCTTGATTCCCATCCTTCCAAGTGTTCAGAAGAAAACTGCCTGTTCTCTTCCCCAACAGGATGAGGACAATTGTTATTTTTTCATATCAACTGTCTGAGACATAGGTTGCTGGCTTTAGTAGGTTGATATGCCACATTTCATGATTCTTTTTAGGGCAGTGAATACATATGCTCCTTAGTGGAGGAGTCTGTGGGTCTGTGGCAAGAGTCTTGCAGATATGCGCATGCTCCCTCTGGACAATGAAGCTGTGATAAGAGCACGGGATCCAGGACACCAGGGAGCAGCTGAAGGGAGAAATGAGCGGCTCTCTTCGTGTCCTGTTTCAGCAGCTTGTGGGGAGGCTTATGGTATAGTGATGTGACAAGCTGCGAACAGCAGATCAGAGCAAAACGTGAGGTAATTTAATTGAGGAGCTTGGTGAGAGGACAGCTGAAGAGCAGAGAGCAGGGACGTGGCCGAGAAAGGGCATCTGAGGGACAGGATAAATTATGAAATAGTATTCTGAGGACAGTGTGAAAAGGGTGCTTCCTCATTTCTCTGGCAGTTTAGGTCAATTTCCTACCCTCACATGCTTTGCAAAAAGGGAAATAATTTATTTTTATTACTGCCCCATTCTTGTTATGGCAATTTTTAATATCACATAAAGCACGCCACCCATTTCTATGTAAGGGACTAACTTCCTCTTTTTTCAGGGTTTGGTCTTTACTATTTCTGCCGTAGCCTACCCTTTCGGGAAAAATTCTTTTTTTGTTGTTGTTTTTTGTTTCTTTTTCTTTTAAAGGCACAGTAGAAATGTGAGACTGGGAGCAGGGTTATGCTGTGTTTGCTTTGACTTCTATCTTCTGACATCAGTCCTTTTTGTTTCTTCTACTGTCATTGACTTTGAATTCTGAAATTTTACATCTTCATTCCCAAGCCACTGTTTTGAACTCATTTTGTACATCCTTCCTTATTATTCACTTTCAGATTATAAAACAAGTGGTGAACGTAACATGATCCAGTTTTCTGGTAAATCTCAATGCAGTATCTGTCCGGGTGCTTAAAAACAGCAAAAGAACTCAAAAATGATTTCCCTGGAAATATGAAGGTGTTTAATTGTTCCAGTTGAAAATATTCATCTGCTAATTTTTCAGTTTTCTATTTCTTTCTGTGTTGAGACCACTTGCCTCTTTAAGTTACATGTGGCCATCGAGTTCAGAACAAGGTTTCGGAAGTGTGGACCATCAGCTTTGGATCATGGGGTAGTTAAAGCCATTTTAGACATTTTGGTCTTGCATCTCATTCTAGAAGACTGTCACACCCTTGCAATGACAGAATCAGTGCCTCAGTATAAATCCATCAACTTTAGTCCTTGAGGGCAGATACTATCAGAAAACAAGGATCACCTCCACCCCACCCACCCACACAGAGTCATGACCTGGATCAGTATACTGAGACTGAGAGTTGAACACAGTATTACAGGTGTCACTCTGTGTTTCTGTGGGTCTTCCTTGGGCATTCATACACAGTGATATGAGAATATTATTTCCAGCATAGTAAAATTTAACCCCAAATTGACTCTCCCTTAATTTAACCTTTTTTAAAAATTCTTTACCTTTCAACTTTTTGGAATTCTTCTGTGTACATAAGTCTTATTCAGGTATAATTTGTTCCTGATTCTACAATTAGAAAGTTGTTGAAGTCAAAGAGAAAAGGTCACAATGCTTTAGCCACTTGCTCAAGGATATTCGCATTTTCTGCCTATTTCTCCCTAGCTACCTTTTACACTCTTTTTTTTTTTTTTTTTTTTTTTTTTTTTTCTCAAANCTCTCTATGCAAATCCATTGTGTCCATTTGGAAGACAATATCCCTCTTTCTTGGGGTTACCATCCCTTACAGCTGATTGGATCAAAAGGTCCAGATTAGTCAGAGGGAGACTTAATATGAAGTCATATATTTTAATATGAATGATAAGTCCTGGCACATCAGTCATATATAAGAAAATGTCATTCCCTGCTGTTTTTAAAGGATATACCTACAGAAAGAGACCCTCTAGGGACCTTCAAAAACCTTGTCAAGCGTATTTCCATCATTCTGAGGGAGGTCTGATTGTGTTTTTAAGTGTCTCGCACTTGAGTTTTTTGTGTGAACTAGTTTTGTAAAAAGCTGACTGCGTGCTAGTTTTTAAACACCTCTTCTCTCCACTCCCCAGCCTCCACATCTTCCTAAGTTTATCTCCTAATGCTTTCTATCACCCAAGCACTTAAACAAGATTGCAGACATTTTCGTCTAAGCTAGTAGCTGTTAATTACCTATCTTTGTCTGTGTTTTAGCACTTAATACTATTTTGACAAGGGTTGCATACTCTGTCTTTCTGGAATTTTTAAAGTGCTCTTATGAGTAATTTGAGAAATTCCAAGTATAGATTAGATGAGCTGTTCTTTCCCTTGCTGTCTTTTTTATTTTATTTTAGAAACATTTAAAGAGGACCCACTATGTGTCAGGCAGCATGCTCTCGTCACTCCCACATACATTGTCTGATTTAATCTCTTCTTCCCCTGAATATGCACCTTGAATCACCACTGTAACCTCAGTGTGTGTTGGGTTTGGGATAGGGGGTAGGGGGCAGTTGAGGGAGCAGTGAAGAGAGGTCGTGATCTCTCAATGGTACTCATTTTTATGGGCTCTTCAGTCTACAGGTGTGTTGCTAGCTCTCATCTTTATCTGTAGGATGGTATAAAATTCCTGGTTAGTTATTGGCTTTCAAACCAAGGATGATGGCTCTCTGGGAAGTCTCAACATGAGTTTGTTTCTGTTTCTTTTCAAAAGCTTGTGTTTGCTCACCTGCATTGCAGGTGAATAGAAGATTCAGCTCACCAAATGGAGCATGTCTGGGAGGATTACTGATTTATTTATGCTTGCTTCTAGAGTATTTGTAAGAAATTGGTTTTATTGCTTTCCTCAGTGGAGCTTACTCACCTAGTCAGGATTTAAATATCTCTGGCCTGTCATTCCACAACAGTGGTGTCCCCTTAACCTGAGGGGTGAGTGAAACCTGCCCCAGGTGCGGCAGGCCCAGCCAGGATCTCCCTTTCCTGCCAGCACTGCTTTCCTCTTTTGTGGCCATACCCATGTTTGGTAGCAGCTGGCTGTGCCTTATTTACCTCAGGGATAATGGTGTTTCACTTTCAACTCTTTGTTTGACACCCAAACTTTAATTTTTCTCTCCCTACTTCCTCCCTCCTTCCCATCCTTCTTACCTACCTACCTGCCTTCCTCCATTCCTTCTTCATTCCATTCCTTCCACAAACATTTCTAGAGTGCCTACTGAATACTCAGCACCATACAAAGTCCCAGGAATCCAGAACTAAATACATAGACCTTTCTTTGTGTTGTATACAAGTAACAAATCGGGTTTCTACAAAAGGCAAGCCATAGGCATACTTTTTTTAATGAAGGGAAAAATATTCTCTTTAGAGGAACCATCTCTATATTTCCAAATAGAACAGTTGCTCACAAAGTAGTTACAGGTGAGTATTTTCTAGCATGAAGATTTGGAGAGACAACACTCCTCAATCCAGTGTTTAATAAGTACTTAGCCTGCCAAGCTCTTTGCCAGACACAAAATACATAAAGCTAGAGAAGACAGGGTTCCTTTTTCTAAAGACTCACATTGTACAGAGGAAAGCATTCTGTGTAAGTATATATTAAAGCCTCAGCATGTCACTGGGGTGACATGGAGTGAGAGATTATGAGCATTGAGAAGGGGAGGACCGAGGTTGTATTCACTGCTGTATCCAAAGTTCCTGAGACAGTGCTGGACACACAGTAGGCTCTTAGCAAGTATTTGTTAATCAGCCATTGTGTTAGGCTTCAGTCAGGGCATATTAAAGGGAGTGACATTTCAGCTGTTTAATAAAGGATGAAAAACTGAAAATGGTCTAGGACTAGAAGCACATGGCAGAAGATGTGGAAGTCCTTGGGGGCTCACGGGAACAGCATCAGAGTGCTGCAGAGGGAAGTGTTGGAAAGGTGATTCTGGAAAGCACAAGTGGGGCCACACTGTGAAAGAATTGAAGGCTTTTGTCTTTTTCCTGTTGGTCAGCAGGGCAGGAAGACTTCATTTTTGAGCTGTGAAATTACATCAGGTCTAGGTTTAGAAAGGCCCTCTGGCTGCCCTGCCCTGTATAGGATGTCCTCTCAAGTAGGGAGAAACTTGGAAAGGGAACCTGGGAGAGAGTTGAGGAGGGTCCAAGCACAGCAGTCGGTGTGGGAAGAAAACTGAAAGGAAGTACTAACATAGTTCCTGTCCCAGATGAGGCTGGGAGGAGGCAGGGATGACTGCCACTTTTAAAATATTCACACTCCCCCATTTACCTGCTGTTCAGACTTCTACAACTCACTTCATTTCCCAGTGCCTCAGTTTCTGCATCTGTAAAACAGACACAGTTGTATGTACTTGGCAGGATTGTTGTGACAATTGGCTGAGATAATCATGGTCTAAGCACTTGGTGTGGCTCCCGGCGTGTAATAATGACCATTTATCAAACTCCTACCAAGTGCTTTACACGTACTTACTACTTAGGACTCACAGACACCTAATGAAATGAAGTTACCATTTTTATCCCACAGAGGAGGAAACTGAGTCACACAGAGAGTAAGTAACCTGCCCAAGGTAGCACACCTGAGAATGGGGAGAGGTGGGATGTGAGCCAGGCAGGCAGCCTCCAGAGTCTGCATGCTTAACTGCAGGCTACGCTGCCTCTGTGTGCTGCTGACGGCTATTACCCTTTCTTGAACCATGTCAATTTCTGAGATGAGCCAGTTTCTGGTTCCCTGGCCATCAGAACTGTTTGGGAAGTAGGATAGGAGAGGTGGGGTGACCTTCCTCATCATCTCTCTTCACATTAAACTGACCTGTCCCTGTCACTGACTCATTCCCTCTGGACTGTCTCCAGGCATGGAAATGAATCTGATAAACGAACCTGCTGTGAAGGGGGCTTGGGGGAATAGTAGATGAATGAGTTACCTTTCCAGAAAACACATCTACATTTTAACTAACTTGCAGCTAGCTGTCACCCTAAGGAGTGACAAATTTCAGGCCAATAGGGAATTATTTTTGAGCTGAACTCACACCCCATGGCTGGCTTAGCCTGTCTCTGCTCATGCTCCCTGTGTTATTTATATAGTGTCTCTTCCTTTGCTTCTTTTTTATTCTTTTTTTTTTTTAATTTTATCTATTTTTGAGAGAGACAGAGAGAGTGAGTGGGGGAGGGGGGGTGAGAGAGAGAGAGAGAGAGAAGGAGAGAGAGAATCCCAAGCAGGCTCTGCACTCTCAGCACAGAGCCTGACGTGGGGCTCAAACCCACAAACCGTGAGATCATGACCTGAGCCGAAACGAGGAGTCAGATGCTTAACTGACTGAGCCACCCAGGAGCCCCAACTTCTTTTTTATTCTTAATACTATTTTCCAATTATGACAGTTATTCACATTCATCAAAGAAACTTTAGAAAACACAGGGAAATAAACAGAAGAAAGTTTAAATCTCCCAGAGTAATCTCCTTAGCAGCAGTAACCACTGCAGACATTATTATGGAGATTGTCCTTCTAGTCTGTGTATACATGAAATACATCTGAATATAAGGCAAGAAAGAGGTTTCTTTGGGCCATATATCATCCATTATAAAAATGGGTGTCATTTTATGATCAAACCCATACAAACTTTCTCCAGTTATAGACATTCTCTCTCTAATTTTATTTTGAACGACAAAGTACAGTTTGGGCAAAGACTCATTATCCTGAAGTCACTGCAGTCAGGGTACATTTTAGGTCCTTGTAGAAGTCACCTGATGGAATTGCTCTAAAAATAGGTGATGAAATTCAACAGAAATTTTGCCATTCTCCCTGGAAGCATGACCTCACAGCCTGGTTTGGATGCCGTCAAGAAGAAGTCTTTTTAAAAGTAACACCGTTAAGTAGTTACATAGTGAAGATCACATACAGATCAGATCATAACACCAGCTTTTATATGATGCAAATGGTTATTTCTCACTGGGGATCAGGTTTCCAGAGACAGCATCACATGCAAAGTCAGAGATTCTGTTGCCATCACAGGTGTTAAGGGACTCAACAGGGATTCTAACAATAATGAAGACATTGGAGATGAAAGTGAGATATCTGGATGACATGTTTTCATCAAATATGATTCCAAGAAAATTACAACTCAATCTATTTTTTATGAATATAATTTGAAATATGAACACGATAAGTGAATAAGATAAATCATTATTTCATAGCATTCCTGAAAGTTTATAAGCTCAAGTTAGCAAAACTTTGATTTTTTTCTATTTTTGTATTTCCATTAGTAAAATAGATCTTTTACTTGAGGCTACCTTAATTCAGGCATGCATGTAATGCACGTACTTTGGTTTTTAGATAGAAAACAGGATCACACTGTATGTTTTGTTTTGTAACTGATTTCTTATACTTTGACTTTTCTATGACTTAATTTTCTTAACCATGTCATTTGCAGTTGCTGCATTAGAATGAATGGACCACCACTTAATTTAACTGGTCCTCTTCTATTAGGTATTAAGGAGGTTTTTTTCCTACTTACTGTTATAAATAACTTTGACAAATGTCTACATAGATAAGTGTCGGGGTATATCCATGGCTATTTTTCTTAAGTTAAATTTCTAAAAATAGATTTGCTGGATCAGAGCCTTGCAGAATTTTAAGGTAGTTAATATAAATTTCCAGATCACACCAATCAGTAATACTTTTCATCATATCTTAGGGAATTATTCCATTAATGTCCCCTTGTGGCAGTGTCTTAATTAATTCTGAGTAACTCTTTAGCAAGATCATTTTATTGCTGTCCAAGGTGTTTCTTCTGTCTCTCTCCTTCCTCATGCTCCATGCCACTGGATTAGTATTAAATACAGGTAAGAGGATTTTATGTCTATTGCATTGTCCAAACCTATTGATTAAAAATGTTCGCTACTACTGGGCTCAGTGAGGTGTCTCTGCAGCATCATGCAATATATTACCCCTTTCCTGTGAATGACACTAAATCATTTGAAAATTCCACTGAGTCTTTTGACATAGAGAATCATATAATTTTTCTTAAATGCAGTAGAATACTATTACTTCACTACAGTAGTGCTTTTTATCTTTCTATCTGTTGTGTGTTGCTAAACTTCATGTTATACTGCTTCAGAAAATAAGGAAGTTTGCAAAGCCTTCGTTTTGTCAGACAGGCTGCTTGCTGGTCACCAGAAAACCATCTCCTTGCTCACCAATTAACAGAATCCCTTTTATAGTTTATTTGCTAGCCAAAGAAGCCACATTGCCCCTAGCCACATGTTCTCCAGCCTCTCTGACCATGTGGCTACATCATAGCCAATGAGATGTACAGAGAAGTGTGTGTGTGTGTGTGTGTGTGTGTGTGTGTGTGTGTGTGTCTAGGAAGTCTTAAAATGGATGAGCTATACCCTTCTTCATCCCTTTCTCCATCTTATTCCCTGGAACATAAGTATGAGTGTTGGCGCACCAGCACCATTTTGGACTTGGAGGAGGAGGACCACCTGATAAGACCAATAGAAAGTTGAAAAGCGCGTGGGTCCTGATGAGTAAGAAACATCCATACAGTCCTAGACTGCTTGCCCCGAGCTTCTTTTATAGGAAAGAGAAATAAACTTTGTTATTTAAGCCTCTCTTTGGGGGATCTCTGTCACCTGGAGCCTGATTGAATCCTGTCTGAAACAATGGTCTTACCAATCTTATGGCCTTCTATCTTCCTGTTCTCTTTCCTACATGCATTTTCTTTTTTCCTGTCTCATTAACTAAAAGTGATTCCTCAACAAATTCAGAGGATCCCCACCAGTGTGAAAGTACAGCAAGAGATGTGCATGTGGGACATAAGGACATCATCCAAACACTGCTTTACACAGCCACGTTTCCCATGTTTACTTACAGATACTAGTTGAGGCCTGTTGGTTTCTTGAGCATGCCCTCCCTTCCCCCTCTTTCTTCCAAAAAAAAAAGGAAGGAAGGATGATCATACACAGAACTAACAGCAAATTCTGCTCGATCAGAAAGCAGGCCAGGCAGCGGCATCCTGGAGCATGAGGCAGCAGTTTGTACCTGACAGCCCCACACGGCACGCCCGAGATCTTCATGGGACCTGTCTCTGTGCATGTCAGTAAGCTGCAGCTGCAGTCTCTACCTTCACCCTCACTTTTCTTTGTAGCAGTATTTTTTTTTTAATTTTTTATGTTTTTTTAAGTTTATTTCTGAGAGAGAGAGGCAGCATGAGCAGGAGAGGGTCAGAGAGAGAGGGAGACACAGAATCTGAAACAGGCTCCAGGCTCTGAGCTGGCTGTCAGCACAGAGCCCGACGCGGGGCTCAAGCCCACGAACCGTGAGATCATGACTTGAGCTGAAGTCAGATGCTTAACCGACTGAGCCATCCAGGTGCCCCTGTAACAGTATTTCTGAGTATTTGTTAGCTTATTCAGCTCTTTGACCACACAGCTCAAGGCATGCAGCATTATTTTCAAATATACTTTGTTGTCAAATTGGTTTACATAGAACACCCACTGCTCATCCCAACAAGTGCCCTCCTCAATGCCCATCACCCATTTTCTCCTCTCCCTCACCCCTCATCCACCCTCAGTTTGTTCTTTGTATTTAATAGTCTCTTGTGGTTTGCCTCCCTCCCTCTCTGTATCTATTTTTCCTCCCTTCCTTCCCCCATAGTCTTCTGTTAAGTCTCTCAAGATCCACATATGAGTGAAAACATGTGATTTCTGTCCTTCTCTGACTGACTTATTTCCCTCAGCATAATACCTTCCAGTTTCATCCATGTTGCTGCAAATGGCACGATTTCATCCTTTCTCATTGCCAAGTAGTATTCCACTGTGTATATATCCACATCTTTATCCATTCGTCAGTCGATGGACATTTAGGCTCTTTCCATAATTTGGCTATTGTTGAAAGTGCCGCCATGAACATTGGGGTACATGTGCCCCTATGAGCCAGCACTCCTGTACCCCTTGGGTAAATTCCTAGCAGTGCTATAGCTGGGTCATAAGGTAGTTCTATTTTTAATTTTTTGAGGAACCTCCACACTGTTTTCCAGAGCGGCTGTACCAGTTTGCATTCCCACCAGCAATGCAAAAGGCACATAGCGTTTTATATAAAACATTCAATATTATAAAACTTAATTATGAGAAACTTGGCAAGGAATAAATAAAAGGACAGAGAGAAGAGAGAAAAGGGTGGATACAGCTTTAAGATCAGAGGACTCTAGATTTCACCCATGGACATACGGAATCAATGTAAATAAACTTTATCTGGTGACTAGCAATAATGAATTTTTTTCAGTGAAGTCACCTTAAGAGTGGATGGGAATGTAGAGTGGACATATCCTGTTGATTCACCTTGTTAAAGTGTGTGTAGGGGAAGCCGATGGAGCAGAAAGCATATTCCTTCAAAATCCAAAATTAGCCCCCAGGTTCATCCTACTTGAAGTTGGCTAACCATTCTTCCCACGCTTGCTTTTTAAAATTTTTTTTCATGTCTATTTATTTATTTTGAGAGAGAGAGCAGGGAGGGGCAGAGAGAGAAGGAGAGAGAATCCCAAGCAGGTTCCATACTGTCAACTCAGAGCCCAACGCAGAACTCGAACCCATGAACCGTGAGATCATGACCTGTGCCAAAATCAAGAGTCAGATGCTTGACCTGCTAAGGCACCCAGGCAGCACCCCACCCTTGTTATCTTATTATTAAAACATGTGGTGTATCAATTGATACAGACATTGAAGTGGGGTATGGGTATTGTGTTTACCATGTCCTACTTCAGCTTGTATGTTTCACTTCCTGATAGAGCTATTGAGGATTATTATTATTTTTTTAAATAGTTTATTGTCTAGTTGGTTTCCATAGAACACCCGGTGCTCATCCCCACAAATGCCCTCCTCCATGCCCATCACCCCCCTCCCCTCCCCCCACCTCCATCAGCCCTCACTCAGCATTCAAGAGTCTCTCATGATTTGCCTACCTCCTTCTCCCCCACTGTTTTTGCCCTTCTTCCCCTCCATGGTCCTCCGTTAAGTTCCTCCTAATCCTCCTATATGTGCAAACATATGGTATCTGTCCTTCTCTGCCTGACTTACTTCTCTCGGCATAACACCCTCAAGTTCCATCCATGTTGCTACCCATGACCAGATTTGAGGGTTATTATTTAGTGGCAAGGACTTGGCAGAGCTGGAGGGGGTGAACCTAGAAAATGTTTCCTTAGTTTAATATGTTCTAGCTACTAGGAAGTGTCCTCTAGTGTACTTAATGAATTCACCTAAATTATTCATATTGACTATAGTTTCCAAGCTATGGTAGTGATTTTTCAAGGATTTTTCAAGGTAAAGATTTATGTAGATCTTTTTTTCCCCTAACCATTATATTTGTTTGTATGTCCCTGGTGATTTAAATTGACTCTCACCACCCCGTTCATGTCCATGTTTCTCCCATTTGTCTCTGGTTAAATCTAGAATGAGCCTTTGATTATGAGAAAGCATATCCTGGGCTTCATTGCATATGTATGTATGCAGTATGAGTAGACATCATCACATCATAGATATTAGGGCTGGGGACTCTGAGAAGTCATCACCACCTTTTACATTTTATAGTCACCTCTCAGGGAAATGAAATCATTTGCCCTGACCACACAGAATAGATTTAAGCCTAGACCCATTCACCCTTCCCACTGTTCTACACTTCCTGGCTTTGCAAGACAGCAGCTAAGCTTATTAGAAATCTGGCCATCAAGTCTTTACTGCTTTAGAATTGTCTTGGAATAAATCATCCTGATTGGGAAGAGCACCAGAGAATTATAGAATCCCACAGGCTTCTCAAAGATAATTCTCTTTAAACTGTTCTCGGTAAAAGCCACATTAAAATGTCCAACAAATCATAGAAAAATGAGCTCATGGAATAGCATTTAACCACAAACTTGAATAAGAATCTGTTTGTCCAAAGACAGAACTGTGTAGAAGATATTTTCAAAAGTGTGGCAAGTAGTAAAAATTAGGAGAAGAGACTGGAGCCTACTTTGGTTCTCATTGTTTTTCTGGAAAAGAACAGAGAGATGGTTTAAATCCCATTCTACTTGCCCCACTCTGATTTCCAATTTTTTCAGAATTTGTTCTTTGAAATTCAAGCTACTAGATTAGTGGCATCTTTAAACAGTTGAAAGCCATCACATTTCCCTCAGACACACATGCTTCTCCTCACTCCAGAAACATCTGAACATGCTGCAGAGGTATTTGCAAGGAGTTGGGCTTACCTCTGAGACAGCATATAGTTTAGAAAGAGCCACACTGTGTCATTTACCTGCCTTGCAGTGGAAGAATTAGGTAACATGTTAGTGTGAGTATTCCTTAGGTAATACTGTGTCTTGGGTTTAAAGACAACATGTGGAAGCCAGACAAGGCGAGCCCTTGTTCAGCCTGTGGCACATTGTTCTCTTCATGGCCTCATCCACGCAGGTATTTTGTGTGTTGTGCTGCACGAGGGTCCCAGGATGACGGGGCACACAGAAACGGCCTCACTTTCAGAATGTGTTTAGTCACTCTCCAAGTTCCTTTTTAAAATGGGAATCTGGTCGAGGTTTTTGCATATTTGTCGGCTCTGTGCATAAGGCCAAGTCTTTCTCACACACTGGCTTCCTTATATCCTGTTTCTTTATAGGATACTGAAAAATATAATAACATACTTAGTGCTCATTTTGTGGTAGAGCCTGGCTGTGGAGTTCACATTTTGTGGCCCCTTTCTTCTGCTGCTTGTTGCTCCTGTAGAACTAATTTTGTTAATTCGTTTAAAAAACAAATCTTAATTTCTAGATCTTTATAATAGACTGGCCTTGGTACTACTGCCCGCTATTCTGTTAATTATTATAAGATTTGCCTAAATTTACCATAGATGTCCCCTCTCCTTCCAATTTATTAGCCATCTTCCATAACATCTATGTAGAGGGGAGGGAAGGAGTGGGCCAGAGAAGGAACATTTCTAGAGTGCCTTCTATGTATAAAGCATTTTATACTTTGAATCCTTATCAGAAAAAACAGATGGGATAAGATTGTTATCCCCATTTTGCATACATGGCGGTTGGGGCCAAGAAGCATTAAATGATTTGTCAAAGTGACTACCACTATTACTGCGGTTGTGATCAGGATTTGAAACCAGATCTGTCTGACTCCAAAGCCAGGCTCTTTCCACACAGCCACATTAACAGTGCATATAATCCTTACATCCTTTAACAGTCCTATTTATCTGCAGTAGAACTAATCTGGGAAGGAAGGAAGGAAGGAAGGAAGGAAGGAAGGGGAAAGAGGGAGGAAGGAAGGAAAGAGAGAAAGAAAGAGCAAGAAGAAGAGACAGAGGGAGGGAGGGAGAAAGAGAGAAAGGAAGAAAGGAAGGGAGGAAGAAGAGTAGGTACCTCTGGAAGGGAAGAAACACAGCCTTTGCAACAGCAGAAACGTATTCTGGAGTTACAGCTTGGGGTTGGGGTTATGCTCTCAGGACCTGACTGGTCACAGGAAAGGAGACCCCTCTTTAAGAGTGATGGCTGTGGAGGGGCACCTGGGTGGCTCAGTCAGTTAAGCATCCAACTTTGGCTTAGGTCATGATCTTACTGCTTGTGGGTTTGAGCCCCATGTCAGGCTCTGTGCAGACAGCTCAGAGCCTGGAGCCTGCTTTGGATTCTGTGTCCCTCTCTTGCTCTGCCACTCACAAACTCGTGCTCTGCCTCTCTCTCTCTTAAGAATAAATGAAACATTAATTTTTTTTTTTTAAAGAGTGATGGCTATGGAAGAATAATTCAAGAAGCTTGGGCAAAGTGATGGGAGAAGAGAGAGGCAATAGAGCAGTGGAAAGCAAGGAGCAGCCAGGCTGGAAAGTGGGGAGGATCTGCGGGCAGTAGTAAAGATAAGAAGCACCAGTGCAGGGGCGCAGACCCCAGGGACAGTGGAAGATGTGGGAGCCTGTCCTGGAGCTGCGCATCATCAGTGCTCCACTGGGCATGAGTCCTGAGTTGGCACCTAAATGCTTATTGAGTGAGGGAATAAATGGGAGGAGGGTTGATGTGAGAGAATATAAGGCTTCTAGTAATTTTGATCATAGCATTCAATCCTCTGTTTTAAAGATTCTGACCAGAATTCTAATCAACATCAAACATTCTGTAAAACTTGGGGAAATTTTGTAGCCCAGTGTCATTGGTGCAGTGTCATCGTTTTCTGAACTGTTGTAGACTCCCAAAATGAGTGGATAGAGATGACAGGAGGGAACAGACCTTCACAGTGTTTATGAAGAAGAAGGCAGAGATTCTGTTTTAGTTGGTTGTGTTGGGCTGAAGGACAATGACAGCAACGGTAAAGAAAGGTAAAGAAAGGATGAGAAAACTACTTTGAAGGAAGGCAAGTCTGCTTTGGTAGACTTTATTCCCTAATTTCATTCTCATTTTTGGGAAAAGGTAAATGTAGCATGCTACCTTAGAGGCAATAGTGTTGTAAGAGCATGCTCTCCATTGGGAGAGGAGACAAATAATTCAGAAATAAAGATCCTGTTGAAATTATTCTCAAGGTGTAAATCTCCGGACACATTTCATACCGTCTGTTCAGTGTCTGCATCTACCAAATATCCCAGTAACCAACTGTTAGAAATCCAAGGTCCCAAGTCTCCACAGGGCTCTACCAATTAGGTTGATAGGAAGGAATTGGCCCACCCTTTTCCTCTACCTCCAAGGCCTTGACCAAAGGAAATACCAGTTCTTTGCACACGGCTTCAATTCCACCATGGCACACAACTCCCAATTTAGACACAAATTCCAACTCATCTAGCAACCCATTCCTATTCCTTTTAGTTAAGACAGTTTGGACTCTGTGGTGTAAAAAGCTTCACTCTGGAGGCCACTGGTCTTGAGATGGTTACCATTCCCATAATTCTCTTGTTCACTGCCTATCCTGCTGCACAATTTTGCTGTGCCTGAGAAATGGGACCTCAGAGCCCTGACCACTTGATGTGTACATCCTGTGATCCCAGCTCCACCAATTGTTCCAGGTTTACTCTTGTCTCACTGAACCCCATCTACTAGGAAGGACTCCTACCCATCCATCCTTTTGTAAAAGAACTGTTCTCCTCTCTCTTCATGCCCAGATTGATAGTAACCCAAAACAGGGCAATGATGTGCATCATAAGAAAAAAAATGTTGTACAATATGAAATATTTCTAAATAAAAACAGGTTAAAAAGTGAAGGCATATATTTAAAGCATTTAGGGGGAAATGCATTTCTGTAGAGGAATTATTTCTTCCTCTCTCTCCCTTACATCCTGAAATATTGCAACCCCAGAGTTATTACCAGGTTTAACAGAGGTGAGGGTATTTGGCAGTGATGCAGATTTGCTGACAGCAGTTATACTTAATTTAGGGTTGATTCAATTCTGTTGTGTCATCCACCCAGAAGGGGCCAGTTATGTCTCTGCTGAGTTCATTCTTGCATTTCATTTAGGTTCCCTTCCCGATTTCACCTCAGGACATAGATAAAAAGAAGTCCTTATTTTTGCAATTGCTACATGGGTTGTGAAGGAGGAGAAGGAGGAGAAGGAGAAGGACAAAGGATGGGGTGGGCAGAGGTGATACAAAGAAGTAGAAAACGGTCTTCTGGGAGCCATGATAAGTCTAATTGAAGAGACAAATTAACCAATTTACATTTGAATAGCAATAAAAGCAATAAATATTATAAAAGAGGTCACAAGAAGGTACAGTGCTTATCATCAAGTGAGCAATCTAGATCTAGGGCCACAAATTCTCCTGGAGTGGCCAGAGCTATCTTCCTAAAGGTAATGTGCTTTACTTAGGCCATGGTGCATAGCCAGACAGAAGGAAAAAGGGGCATTTCGGGTAGGAAAAGGTTGTATGCAAAGGCATGAGAGTGGGTGCAGGGAGGTTGTGCAGGGCAGAAATGGAGAATAGAATTGGTGAAGTAGGTTGATAACCAAGCTGTTGAGGGCCATGAATAAAAACTGAGGTCTTTCTTTCTTTTTTTCTTTCTTTCTTTCTTTTTTTCAAGAGAGGACAGAGGAGGGGCAGAGAGAGGGAGAGAGGGAATCCCAAGCAGGCTCTGTGCTGTCAGTGCAGAGCCCAGTGTAGGGCCCAACCATGAGATCATGACCTGAGCTGAAATCAAGAGTCAGACACTGAACCAACTGAGCCACCCAAGCTCCCTTAACACACTGAGTTTTTAACTTGCCCCCCTGGACGCCTTGGAAGGTCATTGCTATGAATTGGTGGTGGTGTCCTTGACAGATTGGTGAGGGCAGAAACCAGAGGCACAATATCATCAGGAAGTTCTTGTGATGGTGTAGCCATGGGTGGAGGGGCCTGAAGAGGACCCTGAACAAAAATGGTGACAGTAGGAATAGAGAATAGAGATAAAGTCTAGGTACACATCAAATGAGTAACCAGGGAGACTTTGGTGAGTACTGAATATGAATATTGATATATCGTGTCAGGACTGAATAAAAGAAATAGAAATCAGATAAGACCCAAGGACTCCAAGCCTGGATACCCAAGAGAATGGCTGGTGGATATAGGAAGGTAAAAAGTATGGCTAGAATATAACCCAGGCTTTTTCTAATGCTTCCATTAGATTTGCTAGAAAAATGATGCAGGGGCTCTAATCAGCTCTATAGCATGTTGGAGGAATAATGTTCTGCCTAAGGCCAAAACAGACAAAAGACAAAGACCTACATAACAGTATACATACCTGTCCACCCATTGCTTACAACTGGAAGTCACAGCCACTTGGCAGAAGAGTGTGGTTTACCCTCTTTGACTGGGTGAGGTGTCTAGGATTTAGACAACTTCCTCTCTTAACACCTACCATTCTGTTTCTGCCATTCTTCCTGCTCAGTTGTAGTAGCATGTTTTCATTTACTTTTTATTAGCTAGAAATGTACCTAGATATTGTCTAAACGAAGTAACCCTGGACGTGGTCATGTCATCAACAGCCCTCTTGACCTCCTGGCAAGAAATGTGTAATGCCACGGAGAAGCAGGCTCTGAAGCTCTATCTCCATTTAATTTAGGAAAGCAATCACTTTCGCCAGCTGGTGTAAGAATAATGAGCTTGATTTTTTACTTGTGAGTGAAGGCAGCTTGCTCTGTGTCCATGGACTTGGCGTTCTCTTTTGTGTGGCAGCTGGCCCACTGACCTCATCATTTGGGTTCCCTGTTCTTGTAGTGGAACCAACACCACAAAAGCAAAATGCTGTATTTTCCACAGACTCATGCTACATGTGATTATTTGTTTACAATGACATAATGCTTTAAACTTTAGTTCAACCCTCCCAAAAATGGTCACAAATGTGGTGATTTGAAGAGTGAGCTCATGTGTAGAAAAAGGATTGAGACTCTCCGTAACAAAGGGTTAGATTAATAACCACAGACAGTCCTCTGGAGCTCACCTATCTATTCAAAAGTATTCACTGAGATTGAGGCCATTAGAAGAAGAAAGTTTGGTACCCTGGTGGATGCCCCTGGGTCTCAGCAGGTTGGTGTCTTTGAAATACTTTGGGAGAAGCTACTGCATTTTGGAATTGTTACAAAATGAGGAGTCAACGGCACAAAGGTGACCCTTTCTTTTGAACCCAGTCTGCAGTGTACAAAGGCAAACGTGCAATCACCAGTAAGAAAATGGCACCCCATACTCTAGTTCAGCTGCTGACACACAGGTCTTGAAGCAGTCTGTGACTGTGGAAAGGGTCACCTACTCTGAATTCATTGAATGTTACAGTTTGTCATCCACATTACAGAATCCATCTTCATGTGTTGTTTTTTAGGGTCAAACTTCATTATTACTGGTAAATCCTGGCATAATAACCTGCTTCCACTCCCTTTTCCCCAGTCATCATCCTGAGAACCTCCTCCTGGGTTTGTGAGGTCAGGCTAGCTGGTTCCTACATGAAGGTCGATCTGTTCTCAGGAACTGTTCTTCCTATTAAGAGACCACATTAACAGTAATAAATAACATTTAACTGTTTATGCTTCTGAAAACAGTTTTTATGTATTTTACCTTATTCAAGACTCACAAATAACTCTGTGAACCAGGTAGCATCAGATTAATTTTATAGATGGGAAAACTAAAGTCAGCGACTTACCCCAGGTCATAGACGGGGCCGGGATTCTAACCAGATCTGTCTGAGTTCTAATTCCATGTTCTTCTTCCTCCACCACATTCACATGAGAAAAGCCTTTTGCATCTTCAGTGTGGCCCATCATTCCCTTAGTGCTCCACTGCAGTAAACAGGGGGTGCTGGCCTGTGCTGGCTGTTTGCAGTAGATGGTTTACATTGGGAGGAAACTGCTGAAGGCAAAAGAAGGGCACTCATTCTAGACTCAGTTGGTTTTCAGTTCTAGTTCTGCCATTTTTGTTAGCTGTTAAACCTTAGGCAAGTTACCTAACTTCTTTACACCTCAGTCACCACCTTGGTAAATGGGAACAACAAAGCATTCATTCTCAGGGTTGTCGAGTATTGGATGAGACCACATATATAAAAGCACGTAATGTGATACCCAGCATAAGGGAAAGGCTCCATCAGTGTAAGTGCAATGTCACTATCACTGTCATCGGCAGGACCAGTGCTTACTAATACATGGATTTCTTGGTCAGGTTGACTCTCCTGCTGGCTGCAGATAAACACCTGAATACTGGGTTCAGGGCGATGCAGGTGAAGGAGACCTCCTGACTCCCAGATTTTAAGGGCACTCCACCATCGCTTGGTACCTCGGTGTTCAAAGCCTTCTTGGTGCCTCTTGGCACCCTGGCAGAAATTCTACCAACTTGGTGTCAGGGAACACTCTGACAAACCTTTAGCAACTTGTGAGGATGACTACCCCATAGCACCAGTCATTTGTATTTGAATTCTGTCCTCTAACACCAAAAGAAGGGGGAGTTTGGTGGTCAAGAAGACGGGGGGAGAATTATGGGCCAGGTAGGGGGGTGAGGGCAAAGCCAGAAAAGCTCTTCCAGCACCTGTGGATCATGGCTAGCATGAGTGAAGATTGGGGGGGGTTCATGTGAAAAAGTCCGTGGGAAGTCAGAGAATTTGCCTGATTTACAGTTTTCCCCCAGGTCAGAGCTCTACTCTTTTCAATAGTTACTTAGATATAGCTTCCTAAAGAAAGCTCTTGTACTGCCCCGTTTTGACATGAATGACAAATTCTGATCCTGGAAAGCACAGCTTTAATGCTAAATAGTAATCTTTATTTTCCAAGGAGTGTGGCTTTCATGGAAAGGACACTCTTCTCAACAGGAAATCTCCAAACACAACACCTTCTCTATGCAGCAACACAGCACAGAGCTGAGCTGAGCCAGTGAGTTTGTAGAACATCTTCTAGAGAAGGCCAAATATTTGCTATCCCACCTGGCTTATTTTCTGTTTTTGTTTTTGTTTTTATTTTACCCAAATTGTCTCAAGTGACTTGAGATAATTAAATAGCATTGCATTCTTTCTGATTTTTTAGTATAAATCATTTCAAAGCAAGCAAGTCCTATCTTCCCAGCTTCCTCGAAGCCATAGTAAGTAAAGGGTTGTAGTTTTAAAAGGAATAAGGAGATGAATTATTTGTGTCTTGTGAAAGCTGTTAAACAAGCAACATTTTTGCTGCTGAGGAGGCATACAAACAGCTCTACCCCAATTTCCACCCTGATGCCTGAGGCTTGCCCTAGAGGGAAGTACTCTTGAAGGAAAAACAACCACTGTGACCAGTTGTAGCTGAGGCTGGATGAGAGGCTCACCACCTCACTTCCCCTCAAAACAGGGATCTGCATTCTTCCCATGCCCAAAGCCATGAACCCTAGAACCGGAAATCTCACCTGCAGGATGGCATTCACAATCTCAGACACGTTTCTTATTCTCCCTTAAGAGCAACTTTGATGTGTATGGGCTGGAAAAGAGGGAAAGTGTGTTGCTTTTTTTATCTAAGAACTTAGAACTGTGTCAACACATAAGACAGTCTGTCAAAGCTTTCTGCTGGTGTTGCTGCTGTGAATTAATTTTGAGCATCACTTGTGAGCAGTAAACACTTTTGCAGTGTGAACAACTCTTTGTACAGTAGGAGTTGTCAACAGCTTGCTGTCCCCACTCTAAGAGGGGGAACAAAACGGAAGAGGCCTCCTCCCTGACAACTCAGGTTGGCTGCGGTTTGAGGAGCAGGAATTTGTTGCCACACCCATTTTGTGATCTTGCCTTTTCTTTGGACCACTCCACTGCTAACTTTCAGTCAGACGAGATGTGATGGCCTTAATGCATTTGCACATCTAAACCACCAGGCATTTGGCTACTTCTTACTATTTTAGACTTGGTTCTAGAAGGCATGGTCCATGTCACTTTATAAAAGATATCAGCATTAAAAGCGAGACACAAAGACACGCCACACATGTGCCAAACACATTGACATGAGAGAGATACTTCTTTTACTTCTATTATTTCCTTTACTACTTTCTTTACATTTTATTACTATAAGGCTGAATATTCAATTGAATTTTATTCACACAGTTAAAACAGTCACTTCACTCAGGTTAAATACACATACACAACTGATCCTTGAACAACATGGGTTTGAACTGCAAAGGTCCACTTACACATGGGTTGTTGTTGTTTTAATAAATACTGTACAGTATTGTCCAGTACTGTAAGTGTATTTTATCCTCCTTATGATTTTCTTAATGTTTTCTTTCCTCTAGCATTACCAGAAGAATATAGCATTTAATATACAAAATACATGCTCATTGACTATTTATGTTATCAGTAGGGCTTCCAATCAACAGGAGGCTGATAGTTAAGTTTTGGGGGAGTCAGAAGTTAACACATGGATTTTTGATTGAATGGGGGAGTCCGTGTCCTTCACCCCCATGTTGTTCAAGGGCAACTGTGTATATATCTATCTATATAGATAAATCGATAGATTCATTTTCACCTTTTTGTTTCTTTTTGCTTAAAGGTCTCCATTCTTTTTCCTCTCTGCATCCCTGTCCAAATATTAAGCCTACATTTCTCCACACCTGCGGCAGACCCAAGGCTTCCCATCACTGCTGCTTGGTGTCTGACAGTAGCACTGAGGATTATTTTACAGCATTGTAACAATGTGCTTCCTTGACTCTGACCCACATTTTTAAGATGTGTTCCAGAGTTTCCTATCCCTTTAAAACCTGTAAGAATCTATTGTGCATAACATTCCCATTCCAGCAGCTACCAAAATCTATTTTAGCCTGCACATTCCCCAAGGTTTGTGTGCTTTGTATGTTTATGTAGGACCTGCTCTAAAAGGTCATGCTTCTCTTTTTATCCTAAAATTCCTTTCTTCAGGCTTTATAATGAGGCCCACTCATAACATCCTAAAATGTGTTGAATAAGACTTTGTTCAGCCGGTTCACATCCCGCAGGCTGCAACAGAGAGGCTGGAGACCTTCCCTCTCCCTTGTCTTCATCATTTCTCTACAGGCCTCCCTCCTTGGCACCTGGTATAGTGCTCTTCCTATAGGTGGAAAATGCTCAGTAAGTGAAGGTGATTGATTTGTCTCCATTCACAGATGAAGCTGTAATGACAGAGGATGGCAGGGGTGGATGTGGTGAGTTGTCAGCCCTACAGCCTTATCCTCAGTTTGAAAGGGATTTCCAGGGGTCCTATGAGAAGAGCCTGCCACTACTTAGGTAAAGAGGGTCTGCATGCAAGGTGTTGAGTCCGTGAAGGATGCATCGGTGTCAAAACAGGTCTAGGGTTACTCAGGAAGTATTAACGACAGTGCGCATCCTGCAGAATGAGGCATGGGAAGCATGTGCTACTGAGGTGTAGCCAGTAGACTATGGCTGACCCCCGTTTTCTCAGTTGGTTCTGAGCAGTGAACCAGTTTTATACCCAGTGAGATGAATTCAACTGTTCTCTCCTAAAAAAGTGAACATTGGGGGAGGGTTGTTCTTTTTCAGAGGCAAACGCACTGTTTGTCCTGCCTGCCCAGGAGAGTTTAGCTCTACCCTTCCTGACTATAAAAGACATACTAGAAAGGAAGCCATATCATGCCGGACTCCAAAGAGTTAACTAATGATGTTTTTCAAATGGGAATCATCACGAAATGTATGTAACATAAAAGGCAAATGCAAAATACTTAAATGACAGGTGGCATCAGTTGAAAAGGATGTGGGGGCTGATCCCAGAACTGCCATCATCACAGCTGCATTAATTTGCCTAATCACTGGATTGCTGTAACCAGTGTCTATAAATAAACACACAAACTAATCTTTTGATTATCCTTTTTTATGGCACATTTTCTTCTCCCTTCCTTCTTTTTTTCTTCTTCATGTCTTTTCATTGTGATTAAACTGTATTTCTAAACTATGTAATTCTGCAGATTCTACTATAACTGTTATTTTAAATCACCAAAATTACTCTGGACAGTTCACAAAGAGAGAAAGACAGATGGCCAATAAATGTATGAAAAGATATTCAGCTTTTTGATAGGTTTTAGAAAAATGCAGGATGCAAAGAATATCACTGACTTGTCATGTTTAACTATCAGACAGGCAAAGGCTAAAATGATGGGGAAAGCTCCTGTGTTAGGAAGGGTGCGAGGAAGCCAGCATTGATGTGTACAGTCTGTGGATGCAGTATTGTGGATAGGCATCCTAGAATTATCAATATGCACATCATCTGACTTGTCAAATGCACTTCAAGGGATTTACCCGAAAATAATAATGGCAAAACAGAAAGATGTATTCTCAAGGATTCTTATGTCAGCAATGTTTGCAAGAGTGAAAAAAAAGGCAAATAGAAATGATCATCAAAAGGGGACTGATTAAATAAATTCTTACAGTTGCTTCCTGTGGGAAAAAAGCAAGTTACAGAACAAGGAACGTGGTATGTTTTGAGTTATATTAAACCAATGCTTGTCAAATGCTTATATGCAAATGCAGATTACTACTCAGGAGGACCTGAGTAGGACCTGAGATTGCCAGTGTTGCTCATCCATGGACCACAGTTTGAGATGCAAGGTTGAACTGTACACATATACCTATGTGCAAATAAATATGCTAGAAATAAATGCATGGAAGTTTCCACAACATGATGAATCTGGATGATTTTGCTTTCATCTTTGTGCTTTTCTGTATATCATGCATTTATATCAACTTTACATAAGCAATAGAACTGTTTTTTAAGTAATAATTAGCCTGTTAAAAATATGTCTTTTTAAAAGAAGTTGACTTCAGATTTACTTCTCACACTTTTAAGGGAGAGGCAGACCATCCAAGACAGTCATTTTTAAGGAGGATGGATCATCAGAATCACATAAGAAACTTGAAAAACACAGGTTCTTGGGCATGATCTCCAGAGATTCTGATTCAGCCACCCTGAAGTGGAGAAATCAGCATTTTTTTGATAAAGTTCCTCAGGTAATTCTGACACAGATTAGGTTGGGCCCTTATCCAGCCTTCAGATTCTTATACATCAGATTTGGGGCCCATGTGTGCATTTAGAAGAGGTTTCTATCTTCTTTCCTGCTTCGTTCTCCTCTCAGAATTGTCATGCTTTGGGGGATAGGGGATGATACTGGTTTGGACACATGAGACTTCTGTTTCTTGAAGTTTTCCTCCAGTCTCCTGATAGGCTGTTCTACCCAGCCTTCTGTATTACTTTTCTAGGGCTGCTGTAAAACCTCACCACAAACTTGGTGAACAAACAGAAGTTTATTCTCTCACAGTTCTGAAAACCAGAAGTCTCAAATCAAGGTGTCCCACTTTTCTCTAAGGCTTTAGGGGAGATTCCCTCCTTGCCTTTTCCAGCTTCTGGGGAGGCTCTGGGGCTTGCATGTTATGTGGCTGCTTACCCTCCAACTCAGCCTCCATCATCACCTGGCCACCTCCTCTGTGTCTTGTGTCTTATAAAGATACTTGTCCTAGGGTTTAGGGCCCACCCTCTTAATCAGAGATGATTTAATCTCACGATCCTCACCTTAATCATATCTGCAAAGATGCTTCTTCCAAATAAGGTCACATTCACGCTTTGTGGGAGCTAGAACTAAGACATATCTTCTCTGGGGGCCACAGATCAACTCACTACTCCTTTAAGAAGTTCAACAACCATTTTGAAGTTAAGCAGAACATTCTTGATTTAGTATTTTATTTTGTTCTGAGGTTGAGTTTTTTTGTTTTAGTTCCCTTTTTTAGGTATAGCTCTAGGAAGTTCTTCCACGAAAAAAATTGAACGGTTGCCATAGGCAGTCATTGTCTACACTAGCAATGCAGCTGCATTGTGGAGCTCGGGATTTGGTCCTGGACGGTTCCCTTCTTGTCTAGCAGTCTTCCAGCCATCAGAGGGCCTGGGGGGAGCCAAGCACACCCAACATTCTCTCTGATCACATTCATACTTCTTGCCTGTGCACTGGTGGGGGTATGATCTAACATTCATTCCTTACCCAGAGTTTCCTGGGATGTGGAAATTAGACTGAGGAATAAAACTAATGGCAAGGGGTGGGGTGGGGGTGAGGTGCCTAGGTGGCTTAGTAGGTTAAATGTTCAACTTTGGTTCAGGTCATGATCTTAAAGTTCCTGAGTTAGAACCCCACATCAGGCTCTGTGCTGACAGTTCAGAGTCTGGAGCCTTCTTCAGATTCTGTGTCTCTCTCTCTCTGCCCCTCCCCTGTTTGCAGTCTGTCTGTCTGTCTCTCTCTTTCTCTTAAAAATAGACATTTTTTAAAAAGCTAATGGCTAAGTAAAAATTTTAGGGAAATATTACCATAAGTGTATTGTCTGTGTTTGACTACACTTTGAACAGGGTCAGGGCCAGTCTTCCCCATCCCAGCCTGCAGGGAGAAAGATCAAGGCTAACATGAGCCTAGCCATGTATCCCATCTTACTGCTTTCAAGCAGTCTCTTCCTGTAAACCTTTTTTTGGTTGTAGCTATTGTTCTGGGAAGGGAGGGTGAAGTGTGTTTGATACCGAGACTGACACAAACCTATCTTTCTTGGTGTTTGACTGACTCGCTTCTTGTTCAATACATGCTACAGGTTTCTCACAGTGTCATTTCACTTGAGGAGGAGGTTTCTCAAAATTGCTTGGCCAGTGTCTGGTCATGCACAACCCCTGGGCATCCCCAGTGAAATGCTTTGAGTCACAGTTTCTTTAGGGTCGAGGCAGAGATGTGCATTTGGCCCATGATGTGCTTTGCCTGGACTTGTGTCATTTCCCAAAATATACAGGAGGAGAACCAGATTAATTAAAGGAAACCTCATTCATTCATGGTAGAGTTTCTGCTGCCCCAGAATCAAGCTATACATTAGAAAGGTCCAGCTTTTGTTCCTTGGGAGATTCATGTTAATTAAACCCCAATTAACCCAATTTTACAAATAAGTAGGTATCCTCATGCCAGAAATTGAGGCACAAGGCAAAATTACTAACTATGTAAGCAATTTTTACGTGAATAAAAATATTTGACTTTCTTTTCTTCCCTTAAAATACACAAAGGCTGTTTGCTCCAGGATACATATTTATGTGTGTATGTGTGTGTTTGTATGTATAGCGATAGATACATACATACATATGCATATACATATACATATATGTGTCAAATAAGCATATATATGTGTATGCTTTTTTATTTTTTATTTTTTTATTTTTATTTTTATTTTTTTTTTACTAATAGTTTATTGTCAAATTAGTTTCCACATAACACCCAGTGCTCATCCCCACAAGTGCCCTTCTCCATGCCCATCTCTCCCTCCCCCCCACATCCATAGTCCTCAGTTTTTGTCAGCATTACAGAGTCTCTCATGGTTTGCCTCTCTCCCTTTCCCCCACCATTTCCCCCCTTCTTCTCCCCCTTGTTCCTCCG